>NC_045478.1:119021566-119321566 GCF_009650955.1 Corvus moneduloides
AATCAGTTAAAACATCCCTTATGAAGCTGTTTTAGATTATTCTTGACAGTAGCTGCTTTTGACAGTAGAAGGTCAGAATCAAAGTCCTTTTTAAAAACTATTCTAAGATTTATGTCTGCATCAAACACAGCAAACATGCAGAAATCACTGAAGAGCGCTTTAGCCACTGTGTTGTTTAGTACTGCTCTGTCTTTTTAGTTGTCTTCTTTTTATTATATAAATTGAAAAGTGCTCAACTAGGTTAAAATGTTTATAGTCTACACACATACTGTCAAATTCCTCTTAAATTACTCTTGATTGTTCTGTCTTTTTTTTTTCCCTTTGATGAGAGGGTTTCAGGAACAAATCTGGAGAATTTTCACATGGCAATATGGGTTTTATTGCCACAAATTCTGAAGCCTTACAGACCAGAAAGGTTGGGGGTGGGGGGGGGTTTGGGGGTGGGGAAATATTGTAGCTTCTTCAAGCTGTTATTTTGTAAAGGAGAAGCATCAAACTCAGCCCACTGAATTAAAATGCCTTGCTCATGAAATATGTGATTCTGTGGGGGAAGGATGCTTTGGCAGTGTCTTCATTTAGTGAAATGTATATTAAGCTCTGTGGTTGATATCTTACTGAGAAAACCCTTTTGCTAATGTAAAATTATTTTTGTTTGCATTAAAAATAGTTTGCAATCAGTGCAAACCATGGTTAAAATTAGGACCACACTCCCATTTGTAAATGCCCTGTCCTGAGCATAGCGAGGCCATTTTTCAGGACTGTGGTGAACCCACAGTGTTCAAGTGTGTTGGGCACATAAATACCTGGTATCTGTATTTATTGAGTTACAGGGAAAAATATACATGTATGTGTAATCCTGTTGGAGAGAGCAGTGTTCCTGCAGCTGAGCACCTTTTCCATTTGAAGGGTATAACTGTGGTATCTGGAGGGCACTGGCCATGGCAACTCAGCCCGCATCCCTCTTGCTTATTTCTTGGAATAACCTGGCTAGACAGACCCATGCAAGGTTAGTTCAAGGTACCTGTGATAGGATCTTTTTTTGTGTTTTCTTTTATGTCAATGCAGTGCTTGTGAAATGTGTTGGCTTTGACAGCAGTCAGGGCACAGAATTCCCCTCAGAAGACACCAGTGGGGTCCCCAGTGGGGAGCCCCAGCCCTGGACCCTCCCAGCCAGGTTGGTTCTGCTGGTGCAGCCGTGCCAGCTGGGATGGGGCTCACCTGAGGTGGATGCTTCAGGCATCGCACGGTGTTGTTCACACAGGTTATGGCAGGTGTTTGGTGGCAAGGACTTTACAGCGTGACAGGTCTTTAATGGATTTGAACATGTGTCCAAGTACTGTGACAATGACCGCGTCGCAAAGAGTGCCGTTTTCCCAGAAACGTCTGCTTGCTTACTAAGAAACTGCTGTTTTGGAGAAAGTGCTCTCTCTTGCCTTTTGTTTCTGTAGCTGTGAGCACACACCAGGCTCCTCCGTGCACCTTCAGGGCTGCCTGTCTGCTACTGCTCATTGCTCTGCCAG
Organism: Corvus moneduloides; assembly: GCF_009650955.1. Taxonomy (NCBI): domain Eukaryota; kingdom Metazoa; phylum Chordata; class Aves; order Passeriformes; family Corvidae; genus Corvus; species Corvus moneduloides. The sequence continues at coordinate 119,023,087 of NC_045478.1, forward strand.
ATGGGGACATTTTGAGATTCACCCTTTGTCCTCTCCAGCAGCTGCCCCAAAGCCTCAGGCTGCATCCCCAATCTCACGTTTGTATTGCCCACCTCAAATCTTTCCTCTTACCGGCCTTCCTGCACTCTGTCTTGCCTTTCTGATCTTCTTTGCTGAGAGACAGAATCTCTGCAAGTTGTGGAGAGCTGCAAGCCAAGAGAGCTGCCTTACAGCAGGCTGAGGTGAACTCCTGCTTTCTGCCACAGTCCCCATGGCACAGCCGTGTGTGTGTCCAGCATGGGCTTTCCCTGCGCCAACCCATTCGCCCCTTTCAATCCAGCCTCTACCACTGTATGGAGCTATAAATACAACAGCCTGGGGCTCTTCTTGTTGACATCCCAATAACTGGAACTTATCTCTCCTTAAAATCGGCTTCAGGAAACAGAAGTTTAAAATGCAATATGCTGGGTCAGGAAGTTGTAGTCTTTCTCCCTTGAACTCTGAGAGTGCACCTAGTGAAAAAGGAGCCACTGCTGTATTTTGATATTTCCTGCAGATTTTAACAAGGAGACAGATGGTTAAAATGCATGACTCTGTTTTGGAGTATATTAAGAAAGGAGTGGTTCCCAAGGCTGTTGTATTTTGGGGGTGTCTGTGTGTGTTCATTTATATATGTTACATAAGTATATATTTTTCTTTTATATCTGGTTTTTGTTTGGCGTAAAATGATATGTAACACTGGAACCATCTTTGACCAAATCCCTGCTTACGTGGTTAATGGGAGGAGCAGCAATTGTTTCATAAACAGTGCTCTGCAAAGTTCATTTTATGCCAGAGCAGCTTTTCTAGAACCGGTTTTAAAGTTAATTATCAAAGGCGGGCATCTTCTATCCACTGCCGGTGGCCCCCCACTGGGTTTGTTGTTCAGCTTTCCTTGGGAAAGAGTCGCTCTACAGAAGATCATCTTCGTGGTGTCACAGTCCAGGGAGCCGAACACGTCCGAGCTAATCAGCTTAGAACATCAGTACCATCTTAATGTGGGATTTGGGACCTTCTAGATGCAGGGTGAGAAGCTGAACTAGTCTGCAAGCACATCATTTTATTCCTTTTGCTTTAAGCAAGAATAATTTGCCTTTTTCCTCTCATCTTTCTTCCTTGTTGTTTTGCCCCTGAAAACTGTGCGGCAAAAGCAACCTCCAGGGTGGACACTAAATCTTCTGATGCAGGCAGAGCAGTGATAACATCTGAACTGAGGGTGCTTTTCCAGGGCATGCTTGACAGATGTAGCAGGGCCTTTTAGGATTTAGTACTGGAGCATATCTATTACCCGCGCTGCAGCACAGCTTGGCAGGAGCTGTGTGGTAATCTCCCATGAATTCTGTCTGACTTATCAGAGCATCTGAACAGGTTCCTGCAGGATGCAGAGTCACTGCACCAAGATGGGGAGAAACAGACCATACACTTCGAACTCCTTTAACTCTTGCTGGCCCAAAGCCTCTCCTCCTCTCTGGGAGGAATTGATGCCTTTTTGCCTCTCCTCCTTGTACTTCCCCTCACTTGCTCTTCTCTTAGAATTTAATTTCTACGTATCTGAGAGGGTAAGAGTAATTGCTTTAATGGCATGGCAGCCTGCCTATTTCTTTGGCAGAACGTAGTAAATATGATACATGTGGTGGAATTCAAGCTTTCACTGGTTGCAAGTCCAGGACTCTGTTACATATAGGAGCGTGTGCTTAACAGCTTTATTCCCTCCCTTCACTGTATGTATTTTATCTCAGTCTTACTGAGCAGAGTATTTAATGTTCGGTCTTCATCCGCGATAACAATTATCTGAGCGTTTTATATTTTTATATACACACACACGCACACGCCCACGCACACACACTCATATATATTAAAATCCACTCCACCAAGATTGATCACAAACACAAAATTGTTTAGATCACAGATTAAAGTTTAATTTTGGAGTTTTGCTTTAGGGTTGGAATTAGCTTCAGAGTGTGAGTTGCATAGGAGGCGCTGTAATTTGTTTTAAGGATAAGGCCTTCGGGCTGCTGTGCATAAAATGAGCATGATTCCTTATTCCCACGGTTGATTTTTGAATGGAAGTGCAATTAGAATTTTTCCACCCAGAAGCGCATACAGTACAGAGCAAAGATAATACCTTGAATGCTTATCAGCTTGGGGAACTTCTCCTGGAATTTTATTTATTGTTCACCTAGCACTAATTCAAAAAAGATCCATGCAAACCCTAACAATACACTTGCTCTTTAATTTGGAGTCTAGTGTGTTTGTAGAGACTCTTGCAGGGGCTTCATTATTACCAAGCGAGATTTCAATGGTGAATTTTAATGTCAGACACAGAAATGTGCAACCAGTTATTTCTGATAGAATGGGAGCTATTACAAACAAAACACCGGTGTAGCAATGGCCTCTGTTAATCCTCAATTGCTGCAGATATTTTCCTGTCACACCAGGAAGCTGCACTGCCGACTGGTATTGAACAGCCACCATCTGCATATGAGAGGTATGTAGATGATATTTTTTCTGATTATCGATGCCGATCACATTCATCTTCCACTGGAGGAACTGAACAATCGATACTCTCGGAATATTCATTTAACCTGTGAGAGAGAGGTGAAGTCCTGCATCCAATTTTTGGATGTCATGGTCACTAAAGAGCCAGATTCTGCCACTTCCACTGCACGATATCAAAAAGACATTGCCTCAGGTAGACACATGTTAGGCATCGCCTCAGTCACCATGAAAAGGAAGCAGGAATTGACATCATCGTTTGGGAAGTCCATTATCCTAAAATATTTCTTTTTCTTTAGGAGAATTTTTCAGAACTTGATGTATGTGTGTACCTGTGTGCACGAATACAGGAGAGAATCTGATAGTGCCCTGGATATGCTGAATTTGGGCTATTTATTCCACATACCTGGCCTGTATGGGAATCCAGATGGGCCTGGGTGTGTGTACAAAAATCCCAGCACGGCACTTCTGAAGAGCTGGGCTGCATTAGGATTTTCAAAGTCCAAGAAATGCCAGGGGAAAGAATGATTTAGGCAAATTGCTCCAAGCCAGTATTTTTAAAGGCAAGGATTTTCTTCCCTAAACCTGCATTTGTGGAAGGGTCTTGACACGCCTTGCAAAGAGTGCTCTGTTGCCTCAAGGACTTCCCCCAGTTCAGTGGCCAACACGGTGGGAAACCCAAAGCCCAGGAAGGATTTGAGTCCTCCTCGCTACAGGGACAGGTGCTGGGACAAACCTTGGAGGAAAGTGTGTCCTTGTGTGCATTGTTCCTGGGACTGGAGGTCTCCACAGAGCTTCCAGCAACACCAAAACCTTGCCCATAACCATTTCTTTCATTTGAAAAGGGATGTTTTTCTCCCTTATTGAACAATCAAAGAACTTTCTGACATTTATTTTGATGGGGAAAAAAAGAAAAAAAAGATATCTATTATTACAAGGACCAGGAAGCATAAATCCAGGTTGGCTCTCAGACACCTTCCACATAAATTGTATTCAGGTAAATGGTCCCTAAAAATGCCTTGATAGAACAGTGTACATTATAGTTGCTAGAAAAGAAATGTAAAGCTTCCCATTATGAAGGATAATACAAAAAAAGAAATGTATTTTCATTATCCTCCCATAGTTTCAAAGTCTCTCAAGATTTGATTCAGGTCCTAAAGACATTATGAGGCAATATCTATGTTACCTTTGAATCAAGTACCATGTCTTGACACTTGATCAGTCTGCAAAAGCTCCTGGAAGAATCAGAAATAAACAATTTTATTCCCCAAACAGGAACTCGTGCAGCAGCGTGAGCAAGAATGCTTTTTTCTCCTCTAAATATGACTGTGGGTCCTGTAGTGCATTTAATCAGAACACAACATTTTTGTACCATCCCTTTTAGAAATACAACCTAGATTAACAAAAAAATAAATAAAAGAAAATCCACAATAAGGTCACATTTTGAAAATTCCAAGAAAGAAACTGTGTACATTGAAAGCATCTCAGCCATGCTGGGTAGGAGTGAGAAGCATATTGAAACTGAGCTGCTGAATAGGTCTATAACTTTATGCCCTTACATTTGCATATGCAAATTCAGGGGTGCAGAGGCTGTTGTTATTTTTCCTACCAATTTCTATGTGGTCTTTCCTCTTCTACTTACACTAGAAAAGCTCCATTTCCAGGAATGGCATTATTGGTTGCTATAGCCATGCAGGTTTGGTCCTAAACACAGGTCTTAAGCCACAATTTTTAAACCCAAACATACCTATGGAAACTTCTGGAACAGCTGTGGAGAGCTATGAAATACCCCTACTCACTATTTGCTTAGAAAATGGAAAGACTTTTGCTGGTTTTGCTAAATACTGACAGCTTGGGTCCAAAGGGGAAATCTTGTATCTTATTCTCTTTAGGGCAGATGTTCTTGCCAGGTTTTTGTTTTGATTTTTAAATGACAAGTGATTCTCTTTCATTCTGTGTTTCCTCAAGCACCCAAATAGAGTGAATGACTTCTTCCTCTGGCCTGTTACCTCAGGAGGAAAATATTACCTGTGGCAGGACAAAATCAATCTACTTTAACTAGAGAAAAAAAGTAAAATGAAAAAGTAGAAGAATGGCCAAGTGACTTTAAGCATGTTTTGAACCAGCATTGCTTTAGAGTAGCCTCTGGGTACATGAAGGAATAAAAGGAGCCTGATGAACCCTCTGGTCCCTTAGGAGGGGCTGCCCTGGTTGAGGAGAGGCTGGATGCTTTAACCCAGCCACAACATGGAGAGCTCAGGGATTGATGAACCATACGTTTGCGTGAGCCGCTTCAGGAGTCACTGCTCCTCAGTTACCCACTTACTGCCACAGTTAAGGACCGAAATATGCAAAGATAATGTTAAGTAGCTGCCCTGGACCATAGCATGGAAAGTGAGTTTAAAAAACCTGGAGAGGAGAACGAGTCCAGTGAAAGAACCAGTGTATTAAAGTTTCTGCTATAACAAGCAAGAGCATAACGCCCTGCAGGTAACAGCCCCACACATTCCCACCCAGCAGAGCCCATCTTCCTTTCCAAACCCCCCATCTACCTGGTGAATTAAAGGAATAGCTTAATTAATGCTGCCAGTAGAGGGAACTGATGTACACGTGAGTAGATGCAGCAGCATTTCTTCAGAGGAAAAAAACCAACTTAAAAAATATAAACACAAGCGAATCCTCTGCATTTCAAGAGGGCTCAAAGGCACCATTCCCAGCACACAGCAGTCAATGGCTGGGGAGCAAGAAGGGAAGGCCTGGTATTATGTCCTTCTTCCTTACTGAAGCGTCCCACCTTCAATAGCATGAGTAGGGTACAAAGGTGGCAGAATTTGGCAGTACGTGAACATTTATCCATGGGGCTTTAGGAAAAGAGATTTTGGATCATTTGGGGGTTTTAAGACTGGTAGGTACAGCTTGAAATGGGCTATTTGAGCCAAAGCAGCAGGGAAATTTGTTCTGGGGTTGTTTGGTTTTTTTTTTTTTTCAGTTCATTTGATATAGATTTATGTAGCATTCATCTTAAAACCCCAAAAGGTTTTGGGGTTTTGAGGTGAGCTGCTAATGAGCTCACTGATGTCACAGTCTTGACCATTCTTTCTGGTTTCCCCCAGTGTGGCAGCAGAAAATCATGGAGCAAGAGGCAGGGCTGGGAGGTCAGAGAGGAAGCATTGGACAGTATTGAGAACAAAATGCAGATGCTTTCAATGACAGTAAAAAAATCAGAAAAAGGCTGATACTAAATAACCCCCCCATAACAAAAATCACTGAGCAGGGCTGAATATAACTTTGGAAAAGTTCTGCTCAAAGTCATTATTGCTGAAGTTATTACCTATGGAAGCATCTGCCAATCTAGAGGGAGTGGCAAAGCTGGGTAAATGAACAAAAAATGGACAGCAGGAAATGTGGTGAATTCATTTACTACATGTAATTCATTCATTTTTGACTGGCAAAAAGCCTGACTTTGGCTGTAGTTATGGATAACCCATTTGAAATCCTTTTTTTCAGAAGTTCGGATAAATGCCTTTATTTTTAGGTATCTGATACTCACTTGTGCATAGAAAGGAGCAAAGTCATTTTGTGTGAAGCCCAAATCCTTTTGAGGGTAGCATCCATGCTTATTTTCAGGTGGATGGTCATTTCTAATTTTGGTAGCTGAGCTTTCTGATATTTCTTTTTGGGGATGCGTGAAACTGGGAGTAAGGAAAGACAAAACACTGAAGACAAAACCAAAAACATTGCCTCCTCCTTCCTAATATTAAACTCCACCTTCAAATGATATACTTTTCTTCAGGTTCTGAAATACTGAGACAAACGTTTGATGCTTCTTGATTTGTGTGGAGGTTTTTTCTTTTTTTTTTTTTTCTTTTTCCCTTCCCAATTCAGGTTTCCGGATAGAATTGGAACTCAATGTGCCAAAAATACCAGGATAGAAGCTGTTCTCATGGGTGTTTCCATCTGGAATCTAATGTAGAAATGCCAGAAATCCTGTAGGAAAACCTGTTCTCATGTGGTTTCCTGCCCGGTTCAACGTTTTTGATATGTTGGGAGAGTTTGGATTAGCAGCAGATAAGCAGAGAAACTGGATCTGAATGCCAAACTTTTTTTGAAGTTTTTCCATCCCCACTGGAAGCATTATGAGGCCCATAGGCATAAGGTATAGAGTCCCTCCCCTGCTGGGAAGGGTTTAAAGCTGGCTGCATAGTAATAAACAAATGCATAAATATATTAATGAGTGAGTAGGACTTTGCTCTTTGCTTCTTTGCAAGGCTATTTTAACCACTCTGCTATTTGAGGTAATCTTTGGTTATTTGTGCAAATACTTGTATGTTCAGAAAATTTTATGACTCTTAGCAAGAACGTGCACCTGGAAAGTTACTTTTCATGTGATTAGTTTTCATCACTTCCTATTTGTTATTCCTTGTTTAAATTTCTTAGGGGTGGTTGCTGGTGATCTGATTAGCTCAAGGAGACCAGCACTCGGTTTCTTTGGGAAAGGTGCTGAGCCCTAGCCTGAGAGGTACAGCAGATTGGATTTTCTTTTCCCAAATCCTGGTCTAAGTACACTAGCAGGTAGTATCCAGATCCTGGAGATGCTGATCCTTTCAAGAGGCGAGAGGATCTTGGGTAACCCAGCGGTCTTGTCTTGCCTCTATGAGATGGGGCTCCTGGAGGCACTCGCACTTTCCCGCCCTCACGCTTTTCCCCCTTGCACGTTTTCCTGTCATACTTTTCCCCCTCACACTTTTTCCTGTCACACTTATCCCTTCATGCTTTTTTCCCCGCATCCTTTCCCCTTCTCACCTTTTCCCCCTTTGCACTCTTTCCCCCTCACACTCTTTCCCCCTTGCACTTTTTTCCCCTCAGGATTTTTCCCCTCACGCTTTTTCCCACTCAGACTTTTCCCCTCACACTTTCCCGCTCTCATTTTTCCCGCTCTCACTTTTTCCCACTCTCACTTTTTCTCCCTCACAATTTTTCCTGCTCTTTTTCCCCATCACGCTTTTTCCCGCTTGCACTTTTTGCCCTCATACTTTTCCCCTCGCAGTTTTTCCTCTTCACGCTTCTCCCCTCACACTTTTCCCCTCAGGCTTTCCCACTTGACTTTTTCCCCTCACACTTTTTCCCGCTCTCACTTTTCCCTTGTACTTTCCCGCTCTCACTTTTTCCTGCTCTCACTTTTTCTCCCTCACACTTTTTTCTGCTCACACTTTTCCCCTCGCACTTTTCCTCTCATACTTTCCTGCTTGCACTTTTTCCTGCTCTCACTTTTTCTCCCTCATGCTTTTTCTCCTGCTCACACTTTTTGCCCTTGTACCTTTCCCCTTGCAGTTTTTCCTCAAGCTTCTCCCCTCATGCTTCTCCCCTCACACTTTTCCCCCCTCACGCTTTCCTGCTCGCACTTTTCCCCTCACGTTTTCTACCCATTGTGCTTTTTGTTCTCGTGCGTTTTCCCGCTTGCACTTTTCCCACTCATACTTTTGCCTCACGCTTTTTTCCCCCCTCACACTTTTCCCCCACTCACATTTTTTCTTGCTCATGCTTTTCCCCTCATGCCTTCTATCCCTTGCGCTTTTCACTCTCACACTTTCCCCTTGCACTTTTCGCCCCTCTCACTTTCCCCCCCTCTTGTTTTTCCCCCTCTGGCTTTTTCCCCTCTTGTTTTTCCCCTCACACCTTTCCCCTCATGTTTTTTCCCCTCATGCCTCACTGCCAGGTGCCATTTTGCCCTCTCATACCCTGCTCCCCTGAGGTGCTCCCGGCTTGATGAGGGGTCTGGCTGTGCCCGGCAGTGCAGCCCTTGGAATTGGCAGGAGCCGGTCATGCCCAGAACAGGAGAACTCCGGCCACTCCTCACAGCATGGCCGACACCTGGACACCCACATCCAGTATGGCCAGAGGTGGCTTTGTGGATGGGAGATTGTCCATCCCAGTTATCTGACGAGCCGTGCAGGAAAAGAGTGGATCCTGGGAGAAGCGACCCTCAGGACTGGAGCCATGGCCCCCCACCCCAAGCTGCAGCAAAGCTGTGTTGGTGAAGTGAGGTAGCTTCTTCAGGCAGGTCTGGCTGCAGATGATGTGCTGAGGAGTGAAACATTCCAAACCAAATCAGCAAGTTTCGCTTTTTTCCCCAAAGCTGATCAGTTCAGCTCCAACAGTGTTTCCCAGGTAAGAGGTGACTTTGGCTGGATGTAGGGACATGGGAGAGGTGCTAGTTTGCCACAGAGACCAGGTATGCATGACCTTTGGGAGGAAACAGAGGGGCCCTTTTTTATTTTTTATGTTATTTTATTTTATCTTGTGAATCAGGTTTAGCCTCTTTTGTTGCCAGAGTGTGGAATCCTGCAGATTCCCCACTTCTGGTACCTCCAGAAATTGATTTTCTGCTGGACAGACCCCTGCCAGATTCAGTCCAGTGTACAGAGCCCCTTTCACCAGGGCAGCCGTAGGTGAATACCCACTGAGGGGCTTTCCTTCTGCTTAACACAAATTTCCAGACTTAGAAATCTCCCCCTTCCCTCACACAAGACATCCACGCACACCTGAGCACAGGTATTGTATTTGCACAGCACTTACTTGCCAGAAAGCTACTTATCTTTGCAGCTCACTCTCCTCCTGTACTGCTGCCCTCCCCTGCCACAGACACGCATCAGCTCCCTGCGTCAGCTGTCGGGAGTGATCTGCGCAGAACGAACATCTGTATTAAGTTTGCAGAGCTAGTCAAAATGTTTACCAGGACTATTTAATAGGGAGATCAATAGCTAGTGCCTCTCTGTTTGTTTTAACGAAACAAAATTGGTTGCAGAGCAAAACCTTTTCAGAACAACAACATCAACAACAACAACAAAACCCCAACCCTGGCATTACTCCAGCTCCAGTGTAACAACACGGGAGAAAAGGGCATTCCTGAGCACTTGCTCAGATTTATTTTCATTATGCAGTTATTAGGGTAAGGGAGCATTAGATGGCTGTTGTCACTGAGAGACCCTCTCCCTATAAAGCTCGTGTGCTTGGCAGTTTCTTTTGGAGCCGCACTGATTTATGGCTGTCAGCTCCTGCCTGACAGTGTCCTGACAAGTTCTGCTGGTAGAAACTTGTTCAAGCTTGAAGTGACACTTCTGTGCTGCTGGTTTTCCTTCCCCAGAGAGGAAACTGCTCTCGACCATCCCAATTTCGGTGTCACGCTGAATTCCCTCTAAGTGTGTTTCCTTGCCTGGGGTCTGACTTGCTACTGGAAGCCAATACATTAAATCACTTCCCCAAATTACCATATTGGCACCTCGCTTGGGGGCTGTTTACAGTAGGTTTCAGACCACTGGTTGGCCCACGTAATGCCTGATTTGGAAACTGGTAGCATCTCCAGTTGGTAGCTGACAAATTCTGTCAGTTTGAGTCTGGCACAAGATACCAACGGAACGTGGGGAAAAGGGGAAAAAGGATTATTTTCCGTTTTCCGGAAGATAGCTGCAAAAGACTGTTTTGTTACATGCATGCAAAATAGGTATTAGCTGGTTTTTTTGAAAAAAATTCGGATTGGGAAATTATGGCTTGTTGTAATTAAGAGTGGCAACCCTACCCTGCCCAATTCTGTACTCCTGGATCTTGCTAAAATATATCCACATGCTTGAATTTAAGCTGTTGTGTTTAAACATGCCCCTTTAATAATTAGAAGACTGGATTTATACCCTAACTTTCCAGACAGCTGGTTGATTTTTTTTCTGTCATCTTCACCTCCTAAAATGTTGTGATGTAGCAAATTAGCCATTTCTCACCATTTATTCTGAGGAGCAGAAATAAGTGAAATCTGTCTCTGAACATTAGTGCTGCAGGCACATGAAATACATGGTAGTCTACATGGCAGCAACCAAATAAATATGTTTTGCAGCTTTTAGGTGAGAAGGTGGTAAGGAAAATAGAGAAGGAGGAGCTAAATATTCTGGCAAATATTATGTGTGAAACATAGAGAAGACTCCAGAAAAAAAGTTAAGAGATATGAATCATCGACCATGGAAAAGGGAGAGAAACATGTCAGAAGCCTTTGAGTGCATTTATCCCATCTCAAGTACTTTGTATCTTTTAAAACGCAAACCAATGGCAGTACTTGAGTCTTCCCGTGCTATAAAATACACCACAATCCCTTCAGTAAATAGTGTCAGTGATAAATTAACTCTCCACCCAAGTTGTGCTTTCTCTGGCTTCAGTTTCCAGCACTGGGTCTTCTGACACCTTTGTCTCTCAGAAGGAAGTGTCCCATTGTATTTATTTTTTGTGACCTGTGCCACCATAAACTGTGATCGAGGCCCTCCAGTCACCTTTCCTTTGATAAGCTGAAGGGACAGAGGGCTGTGAGTTGTTCATGATAAGGCATGTTTTCTAGTGCTTTCCCCATTCTTGTTCCTCTTTGAATCCTTCACAATTAACCAATTTCCTGCTTGAACTTTCGCCTCCAGGGCTGTCTCTGTATTCCTGTAGCAGTCGCACCTTTGCCAAAGGCGCAAGCAGGATAACGTCTCTATTCTTCCTTGAAACTCCTCTCGATGTTCCTGAGTCTGCACTGGGCTTTGTGGCTGTGAATGGAAATTTTGTGACCATCTGATATAACCACGACTTTGGTGTGCTTTGGGGTAGAGGTGGTGGGTCCCCTCTTGGTTCCTGGCTGGATGAAAGTGTTTTGTCAGGGTGGACATTGTTCCATTTACAGTTTGTCAAGTGATTCAGAGTGCTTTGTGTGCTGTTTGATCGAGCTCTCCTGCAGTCTCCCTGTCACCTGCAGACTTTATTAATAATGATTTTATTCCAGGGTTTTTTCAATCATTGATTTAATATGTTAAATAGCATGAGACTGAGGACTGGTGCTGCTGGCCCAGTTAAAACTATTCCTATTCAATTTTCAGACTTCTATTCACAGCTACATTTTTCAATCTAAGGTGCCAGTTTTAATCCATTTTAATTTGTGCCTTGTTTAGATTATATCATTCTACCTACTGAGTCAAAACAGTATGGAGAATCTGATCGCATGTTTTGCAAAAATCTAAGTGCAGCATACCAGCATTATCACCCTTATCAAGCTGATCTGTGGTCTCAGTAAAAAAAAAAATCCCAATTAAAATCTATTTCCTGTAAACCCACACTACTGGAAGGTATTTGTATTTGCTCCTTTTGCATTGTAAGATATAATTTTTGGATTTACTGTCCATTACCTTACCCAAGATTAGAATGACCGTCCTCACAGTACCTGGAGGACCCCATCTGTTTGCTTTAAATTTTGGAGAAATGTTACTTTGCTTTGGTCTTCTGGAGAATTGTAAATCCCATCTTGTCCCTGTGGGGTGGAGAGCTTCCATGCCTGTTCTCTGCACATTTTCCAACTGACTGACTTCAAAATCTCTCCCTTTTCTAGCTGCTGTTTTAAAGTCCTTTCACTCATTGCTGAGATTGAGTGTGGTTCATTGTTTTGAGACAATATGCATAAAAAAATCTATTTCCCAAATATGGAAGACAGGTATTCATTGAATTCTTATATGTTTTCCTCATTATTATTACATTTTTACTATTTTTCTCCAGTAACATATGACAACATTTTTGTTCTCAATATGCTTTTAAAAGCCCTAGATATCCTTTCCTCATTGATTTCTTTTTTTTTTCCCTTTCTGCCTCTCTTTGTCAAATCCCTACAGTTATTAGCTTTTGGTTTATAATTGTTATTATCAGTATTACTTTATATCATTAGTGCTTTGTGTTGAAACAAATGTGTTTTCATTCTATGCCTACTTGTAAACTGAGAGAAATTTTTAAATACTGTCAGTTTGTCTCTTGGTTGTGAAATTGTGGCCTTTGAAATCTACGAATGTATTCTTAACACTTTTCTGATTACCATGAAAAGGCCCCTCTGTAGCTGATATTGCTCATAATTATTTCAGTACTGTGAGAATGATTTTTGTCCAACAGCAGCCATGTGAATGTACATGCTAGGATGCCCATAAACACACACATTGCTTTGGAGTTGAGACTATACGTTGACAACAAATATGATCGAGTCATGATCACTGGCATTTGAGTAACCATTAATTTTTAACATCTGGGATCAGTTCCTCTGGATCTGTCATTAGGCAGTCTACCCCAAGCTGGGTTGAGTTAAGAAACTGGCTGCCTGTAATTTTTGAAATTCTGAGGACTTTTTAGTGCTGGTAGCCTGGGAACACCAGCATATGCCATTCAGATTGAAGTCCCATATGTTAACACAGCTTTTTTTACCAACACATGATAAATAAGACTTTAAAGAAGCTGGTCATCGTGTTTTTTATGCTGTTTTGGTGGGGTGTAGCAGGCACCAAGCAGCTCACTCCTTCCAGTGTGTTTGTAAGAACACAGATCCACTGGCTATTTTCAGCTGAAATCTTTTTATGTCTTATTTGCACAGACTTGCAGAGGTGACGAGATTTTGAGATGGTGCACTGCACCCTTTCTTTTTTGCACACCTGAGCTCACTGAGTTGGCTTAGGCATGTTTATGTCCTGATCATGTGAGTTTTCCTAGTAATATTAACCAAGTAAAATTTATGCTCATAAATCAGCCATTCTAATTCCTCTCATTCATTATCTGACTTCTAGCAGAGGTGCATAAGCAATTAAATAATTTCATCCCTTTGTGTAAGTGGACACTTTTGTAATTTTGCTCTTAACAACATGATTTTGAACTACAACCAATACGCTCACACCATTTGCCCAGGCAGTGGTTACATGTGCAGAATTTTCTGACTTTTTCTGTTCATAGGGCAAGAGGAGCCTTATAAGATCACATGCCTACACTGGCTTCTGCTCAATTTGACCAACTACCTTTGCAGAGAGATTTCCCACAACTTCCTTGACAGGGATGCACTCTCTGTCTATCCCTACAATCTTGTCTTGGTCCTTCATATAAACTCCCAAATCTGTAGTTAGTATTTTCCCAATTTTCTGCCTTTTCTAGCTCCTGTGGGGCCATTTTCATGCTTTCCCGCAGGGAGTAGCTGTTTCTTAAGGAGCATTGTTCAAAACCGCTAAACTTTATTCTTTGTTACATCTGTGATTGCACTCCCAAACCACAGTTTTGTTTCCTTTCGCTTCATTACCACTTGCACTTCGCTCTGAAGAAATCTTTTCAGAAGGTGAGAAAGCAGATCCCATCCACTCCAGCTCAGAGCCACACTCACGCTGCCAGCCAGCCCTGCCTGCGTGTCCTCTGAAAATGGAAGTTTCTCAGATGCCTTCCTCTGACTTGCTCAGAAGTTACTTTCTTTGCTGCTTCTCCTTGCCTGCTCCAGACTTTGCGTGGCAACTGATGGATAGATTAAGAGGAGCTGCTTAGTGCCAACCTCCCCCCCAAAGCCGAGGGGTAAATCAAGTCTGACTGATTAAATTTGGGATTTGGGACAGGAGTCCCTCACATTTAAAAAAACCCCAAACGATAAGTAGGCATCTCTTACCCGGCACGTTTGAAGGTCCCAAAATCTCTGTCCTAAGGCCAAACTAAATAACCAGCAGGTTCAGGCAGATGGCTCACCAAGATTTTTAACCTAGAGCCTGTACTGTCTCCTCTGAAACAACCCCGAGGCAGAAGGAGACGTGGAGCTTGCAACTAAAGTGGCCCTTTCCAAGTTATTCACGGCAGGAAAGTTGAGGAAAAAAGAGTGATTTTGCATCTGTCCCTTCGAAATACCATTCTCCCCCAGTTAGCCTGGCAGATGACTTCCCAAGAGCTCTCTTCAAGTGGTAAATCGAGCTGTCGCTCCCTGCAACAGCCTAAAGAGGGATGGGACCGGTGACAATTACATTACAAAGGGCCAAGTTAATTCTAACTGTGCTTTGTTTAATGGGATGGTTAAGGCAGCATAAGTGGCTGGCTGTGGGGGTCCCACTGGTCAAACACGACCCTGGTGAAGGACCGCGGGGCCCCGTTCCGCAGTGATGAGCTCAGGGTTGCACCTTTCTGCTGCTGAGCTCTGCCTGTTCCACCAGGTTTCTTGTAAACTGTGAAATTATGTGGATCAGGCGCTTTTCTCCGCCCGTGGCTGACTTGCTCACGTGCTTTTTAGGATGAGCTTGTCAGACCCACGGGAGCAGCCGAGGTTGGGCTCTCCATCGAGGCGCGGTGCACAGGCTCCTTGAAATGCCAGCGCAGTGGTAAGGGCATATTAAAAATAGAGAGCAAGACAACTGCTTGGCGTCATCCTATTCCCTAACAGGATTCCTTTCTGCACTGCCTGCCTCTCCGGTAGGCACTTGGCAGGGTGACATGAGGACTGCTGCCCTTCAGCTGGATGGCTGGGGCGCCCACTGGCCTCCTGAGGCACGGCCAGTCTCCAGGTGTCCTATGCCTCCTTTCCCCAACATATTCACTTTTTTTTTGTTGGTCCCCCCTCCTTTCCTTTTGTGTCCCTACCTATTTTTTTTTTTTTAATCTTTGCCTGCATCAGTGATGCCTGCAGGCAAAGCCTCCAGGGTTAGGCACAGCGGGAAGAGGTGTGACCAGTAATCCCTTTGCTGAGGGAGTTCCTGCTGCAGCCAGAGGCACGCATGCCCCTGGCTGAGGAAGTCCCGGGGGGCAAACCCGGTTTTATTCTCAGGGTGCTGTTCACACATTCTGTGAAGCCAGGTGTTACAGTGGGGAAACTGCAACACGCGTATCAGTCAACGAGGCCCGTGGAAAAGAAATATATAAGGGCTGATTCTTGGTAGATGTTTCAGAGATGTTTATTTCTCCAGCCGCATGGCCGCGATCTGCCGAGGAACTGCTCAATCCCAGGACCCGAGGGTCCTTCCCCGCGCAGGGGAACCCAAAACAACCAATGGGGAACGAGGCTGACCAGGGGCAGAGAAACCCTGTGTCTCCCTCCCAGGGCCCCTCTCCCAGGACCACATGGCAGGGGGGAAGAGACCCTGACAGCCAGGTACACTGCTCTCCTCCTCTCCTGGGCACACTGCTTTCCCTTTCGAGGTGATGATTGTGTTTGGACCCGTGCTGCAGGGAATATATCTGGGTATAAAAATATCCATCCCTTTGCAAAGGCAGAGCATCATATTTCTTTTAAACCATACCTCAATCAACTTGTGAAAACCTGAAATATATCTGGACAAATCAGATTTATATGAAACAAGGAAAAATATAGCAATTTGGGGGATATTAAATTGAAGGTTCAATGTAGTTGTTCTTGGGCTAACTGGTGCTTGGGAAAATGGGGTTTAGATCGTTTTCAGAGATTCCCCTTTCTTTGCTGACAGTCAGAGAAAAGGGGCAAGAGGCTATTGCTTGTGTTTGTTCCTAAAGCAAATCACAGTTGATAGGTCCAACTTTAGACCGACTGGCCTTGACAAGTTTCTCTGGAATTCTTTCTTGTGTGCAGTTTTTAGAAATCTTTGAACAGTGAGAAGCACAAAAGGTAGAAAGTTAACAAGACTCCACGGGGCTGTGAGATGGTACCTGACAAGGGAGGAGAGGTGCTCCTGCGACTAAAATAGGCGACACTGAAGGTGGTTTTGTGCTTGTCTGAGGAACTGGGAATCTTGTTACAGGCTAGGAAGGTCAGGTCTGCTCAGACATACAATGTTCATAACAAAAGCTTTGGTTTCATTAGCTGAATGTTTTCAGGAGGTTTCTTATAATTTTCAAATGTGTAATTTTTAAGGGAGTTTATTCTGCGAAGTCAGTACTTCAACTCAGGTATTTTCCTGGGATGTTGGGAGTTGGTTTTGGCTATTTTTGTGGTTATGAAACAATTGTTGGGGAAGGAGGGCTGGAGGGGGTCGGGGGAAGAAAAGCCCTTGCTCTGGCACACCGAAGAAACTATGTCCTTTTCCATTCTCTGTCTCCCTTGAAAGAACTTGAGGTTTCTGCTTTCGCTCTCCAAACTTGTGCAGGTAATTAACATCAATGATTTGTCCTTAAGAAGTAGCTTTGGCCTTGCATTTCAGAGAAAAATGTGGTTATTTCAGACTTAGCAAGTGTGCTTTAGGTTTTGATCCTCAGCTTTGGTTTTCTTGTTAT
This sequence comes from Corvus moneduloides, assembly GCF_009650955.1. Taxonomy (NCBI): domain Eukaryota; kingdom Metazoa; phylum Chordata; class Aves; order Passeriformes; family Corvidae; genus Corvus; species Corvus moneduloides. The sequence goes on from NC_045478.1 coordinate 119,039,623, forward strand.
TCATATTGATTGTTCCAATTTGTAAGCTGTTTTGCTCTGTGAGTTGTTGATCTGTTTTGTTTCTAGTCTGTTTTTCAATGGACACAGGTTTCTAATTTTCTATTTTCTTCTTAGACTTTCAGGTTTTAATTCAATGCATGTTTTCCAGGATATTTCACTCTCACTGCAGCAAAGCTGTTGTATGATTGTGTTGCTTGCCTCTTCTTTCCTAGAGACAATGTTAACAGATATCATGGGAGGGATATCACCCTCCTCCCCCTAAATTTTATATAGAGCACTGCACTTAAGTCAGAAGCCATATTCCCTTGCCTGTGGATTTTCCTTTGCTGGAAGGGCCAATTCGTAAAGCAGATGGGAACTGTCAGCTTTGTGTTTCTTGGGAATATGTTCCAAAATATACCCTTTACCATGGTATCTTTTGCAAGGCTCTGATGCAGTAAAAAGCATTGGGATATTAAAACCCAGTTAATGGAGAACCATTAACACTCAGCCTGGAAAGAGTGGAAAGGCTTTGAAAATCCTGCTGGCTAGTAATCCCTTGGTGAGAGGCCAGTGCAAGGGGGCTTCCCTGCTCTCCTCTGCAGCCCTGCCATCATTCCTGGGTACCTCCAGAGGAGAAGGTTTACTTGTTGGGAATACTGCATATGGTGGGGAAGCAAAGAAGTGTGGAAGACAACACATGCAGCTCTGAGGGAGAGTTTGAAAGAAGAGGAAAATGCTCCTGGAGCACGGGGCCACTGCCTGGTGCTCTGATGTTCCCATTCCTCCCTGTTCTTCTCAACCTTTTTTAAACTCTCCAAATGCCCCGGAGGGAGCAAAGCAAACGGAATTACCTCTGCCAGTGTACAATTCAGAACCTGGTTAAACCAGTGTTTGGTCAAAGAAGGGCCTGGTCCTTTTATGGCCTGTTATCCTGCACATTGGCAGAAAGGTAGACAGCTTTTGCAGCCTGCCTGCTCCATCAGTATTTGTGCTCTCTGGCCACGAATTTAAGAAAGATGTGCCAGAATTGACATTACCCTACTGGAACCAAGGGGCTTGGGGAATACTTTACAAACTGATGGAAACATGGAAGCTGCAGTTCTCCAGCGAATGCCTGTTGGCCAGAGGCACCGCGTGTGTGTGCGTGCGTGTGCGTGTGCATGGATGGGCTCTCTTCTTTTAAAAAACCTTTGGAGTGAGTTTTTTGGATACTTCAGACGTCCCTTTTTCTCACCCTCAGATTGTTCGCCGCCTCCCCAGCAGAGTGACATATTGTTTGCAGTGGAATTTGACAGGCTCAGATGGCAGTAGCTGCTGCAAGATTTTTTCGTTCTTGTTGGTGCTACGACAGGTCTCAACAAATTCCCTCGCCCACTCGCCCGTGGTGCATAAGAAACTTTCTCTAGTGTGAGGGGAGCTTGCCCATCAGTTTTGTCAAAATCTCAGCTTTCCTTTAAGCATGATGCAGAAATTCTGGCTTTCTGAATGTGACACAGATCTGCTGTATGGCAGTGATGTTTGCAGATTCAGGAAGGCAGACAGACAAAGGCGAGTGAAATGTGAGCTCCCAAATAACCCTGTTTTGGCTTCATGATGGAAGTGCACTGCCTGGGGTATGTGGTGAGAAGAGGCTGTGGGTTTCTGCCAAGGAGATGTGGCCCCATTCTTTGTGCTGTGTTCAGTGCCCCCGTGTAAGTCCATCCCTTGTCTTTCTGTGTCTTTGTCATGTATACAGGTGACAGGCCTGCAAACCCACCTATCTTACCCCAGATACCAGGAGGAGACATGAGTGGCTACGACACAAACCTGTGAGCTGGTCACCCACTTCTGTGTGTGATGGTGTTTCTGCTGGCCACCTCTAGGAATCTTCTTTAGGGTGAGCTGAAATTTGCCCTGAAAGACCCTGTTTTTGCCTGCTGTGTCTGCAGGGGAGCCCTCACTGCCTGGCTCATTTGGCCAGGGGAGTCCTCCAGTGCAGCCTCTGTGAGAGGAGCACCCTGGACTTTGCATCCCTTTGGAGTGGGACTGCTCAGGGTGACAGTGGCAGCCATGGGTCATTTTCTGAGAAAAGATGATTATTCTGAGGCTGAGGATATCTCCATGCCCCTTGTATTCCTGCAAGAGTGAGGGCTTTGGAAAACTAGGGGGGACATTTTCCAAAGCCATGAGCCCCTTTTCTCCCACGAGCCATGGACTTTTGGAGTGGGGCATTCCAAACAAGCCGTAAGTGTTCCATGTTTGATTTAGGCTCAGCCTCGCACGGTTATTTTCGAGCAGTGGTCCTGGGGCTGTCCCACTCTCAGGCTTTTCCTTGGCATAAACAGCATTAGCCCGAGGGTGGCCCTCATCTGTGCCAGATGCCCACAGCCACGGCAGCAGGAAATCAATGGGGCGTGGGGATATCCCTGCCACTGCTCGCCGCCGCTAATAGCTGTGGTGGTGTAGGAGTCCCTGTGGCATTTCCACATTACCTGGAGATTTCCCAAGGCAGGAGAAATCCTAAGGATAATTAAGCCTGTTTTATTTAGGGCTGAGCTGAGCCATCAAAGTGGCATAAAGCAGCCTAAATGGACCAGAGGATCTGGCACCTTATGTGAAAACTAATCATTTTCTGAGGTGGTCTGATAATTTCTGAGGAGGATATAAAATAATTCACACCCACATGTAGCTTTTAATGAGTAGAAAGGCCTCTTTGCTGCATGTTCTGGGATTGTACTCTTTTATTTTTTTTTTTGGAAAAAAACCCCAAACCCCAACCCAATGATGTTTGCATGCAACAAAGTGAGAGGGAGATTGTGGCAGGAGCAGGAGCTTGGGGCAGTGTCTTTGTTGCTGTTTTCATCAGGGTTAAGGGCTCAGTGACCATTTGGAAACCTTTTATGGGCAAACTGGCTAGCAGCCAGTACTGCAAATTTGCACTCCTGACTTTTTGATTAGTCAGTAGTCCATCAACAGCAGTAGAAACCTGAGAAACATTTGCAGCTAACCACGTGAAAAGCAGGTGTAATAAATCAGGTTGTTCAGGTTTAGTCCCAACTGGGAAATATGTGGATGGAGGTAGAAATCATTCCCTACTCCTCTCTCATGGTTTAGCAGAATACCTGCTGCCTTGCCCCAGCCCCTCTTTCCAGCAAGATTTCAGCCTATAACAGTGATTGCATTCCCATTGGGAAATCGCAGATTTCCAACGATTTCTTTTAAGATCTGCAGTGAAATTGTGTGAATGACAACCATCCATCCATCTCATTGCAGGATCAGGACCACAGCACGGACTTTTTAAGCTTAAGGAGTGAGCCCTTAATTGCTCTGACTGTGCTAAGTGGAAGGAGCTTTCTCTGTGCCAGTGCCCCGGTGGCAGCAGAGGCATCTTTTCTATTTATTTGTGTCTGTCCCATGGGAACCTGGAGTGTGTGTCTGTGTGTGGGGAGGGGGGGACCTGAGCTCTGCTCCTTGGCTCCTGCCATGTCTGTGCCCAGGCTTTTCCCGGGAGCAAATCAGCAGAGCTGGTGACAGCAGAAGCCGTGAAAAGACTGTGGCAGATGTGAGCCTGCTCTCTAATACTTTATGAATACTGAATCTGCTTTTTTTTCAGGGGGAGGGTGGCTCTCTGTCTGTGTTGTTGCTCGTTATCTATCAAATGTAGCACATACACAACACTGGAATGAGGTGGTGTTAATAAAAGTAGCAAAGTTGCATCCTGGAGATATATTCTGTCAGGGGAGATACAAGAGAGGACAAGAAAGTGGGGTGGAAGTATTGGTGTCATCAAGACAGATCCATGTTGCAGACCGTGGAAGAGCTTCAGGAGCATGTTTTAATGATATTTTTCTTTTTTTTTTTTTTTCCTTTTGGATGGACTACTGAACCAAAATGTTCTGGTAATTGTGGGCTAGAATTTTGTAACGGCTGCACAAGAATTCTCTGTCTCCCAAGTTGTGGCATTTTAGAATTAAGCAAAACCTCCCTGTGTCCCTCAAGATGAATACATGAGTTGTAATCTCAGGAAAAATTCAGGAGATGTGTCTTCCAGTCTCAGGAAATGGCAATTTACAGTCTTGGGAGAAGAGAAGGGTGGATGGGACAGGTTTCTTAGAGGGGACACATCGCACTGACTGCTCCTCCCCATCAAGTGACATCTAGCCTGAATGTCACAGCCACACAACAACTTAGTACTGCCATTGCCTTGGCTCTAGTTGAACAGAAACGTTTGGGCTCTAGCCCAGCAGTTCAATTGCTTTTCCAGGTATTAAAATAACAAAAGAAAAAGGAACTACTGAAATAGGCAGAAGAATGCAGAGCTCTTCAACACCCGAAGCATCAGGCAGGCAGCAAGAGCAGGCACATGCAAGGATGGTTTGCATGCTTGGTGCTGTGAGTTGTCAGTGGTGGATATTTGACAAAAACCCCCTTTTTATACCAGTTTTAAGAAAAAATTAGTAATAACTAAGCAAACTGCTGAAACCAACTGAGCCGAACAAGGGAATAACAGCAAAACAAAAAGCCCAGTGTGTGTCTGTTGCCTGGGGCAAGCTACAGCTGATGGATAAAGTGACAGACGAATCCTTCCCTCATTTCCATTTTAATCTCTGTCTACTAATTGTCATCAATATCATCAGGGTCACTAGACCACTAGTGCGAGACTACAGCCTTCCACAGGAACCGCAGCTTTATGTCTGCCTGGCCCCCAGGGCTTTGCCCCTTTGCTAACCCAGGCTGTACTGGGGATGCCTCCTCGGAGAGGGAGGAAGGGTCTTTGGAGGTGAGGTGAGGTGGGTGATATTTCCCAGCGTGACATGGAAGAGGCTACTCCTAGTGTCCGGCATCAAAATACAGGACAATTGCAGCCCTGTTTGAAATGAAAATTATTTATACTCCCTTTATGCCCAGGCCAGGATTTGAAAAAAGGGCAGCTGGGAATCCAGCTCCCATTGGAAGAAAGGGCTCATTCCGACTCTTAAATCAATGACTGTGTGATGAAAGCACACTTTGGATCAGACCCAAGGAGGACAGAGTCAAAGCTTTTTGTCGGTTCTCTGCCTGGTGCTGTCTCTTCCCATCCTTACTCTGGCATGTGTAACACCTGTGACGTGCCACATGAGCACTCAAGGAGGTCTCTGCTGGTGACCAATCAGGCAGTCCCTTGGAATTTTGTTCCATCACCCCCCTGCCCAGGAAAGGTGCTGCACAGCGTTGTAAAGGTAATGTTTAACCCAGGGGCTCCAAGCCAAATCCTGGCCTCTGCGCACAGCTTGAGCACAAATTGTGCCCATGGCAACTACGCAGCAACTTGCTAGGTTGGAAACCTCCCATCCCCACTTGGAGGCAGCCATGTGGTCCTCTGCTTCTGCTGCTAAAAAGTAATAGATTTTTGGCATTTACTCTGTATCTTTATCCTGCACCCAATCCTTCCTGCTTTACAGGCATAGTGTGTTCAGGTGATTGGGACAAGGCTCTGCGTTGGGTCTGTTGGAAATACTCCCTCATAACAATTTTCAACCCTTTTTTTTGGACCCTGTGGATTCTCCTTCTCTTACTAACTCACTCTGTTCACTTCCTCTACTCCCGTTCCTCTGTGTTGCCCTCCCAAAGTCTCAACATCCCTTTGGTGCTACCATCTTCATCTCTTCTCCAAATCTTCCTCATCTCTCCTGAGTTACACTTTTCCTTAGACTTCCCAAATACTTTCTCTGCAATCATTCCTTGGCAGATCAGCTTCTTATTCCTTCTCCCACCTGGTAACCATTTCTTGAGCAGGACACATGAGGATAAAAAAAAATGGACTTTTCTTAGTTCTGCTGTTGATTTGGGATCAAAGGAGTTCACAGTAGCTGCAGTCAAATTCTCTGTTCATGCAGCTGTAGCTGGTGACAAGGACTGCAGGCTCTGAAGCACACCCAACCTTTCACTTGAGATTGTGACCCTGTTTTGGGATGCTGTATGGTTTTGAGGTTCCACATTTGCAGGGTGGTGTCTTTGCTGCCTGAGATAAGGTGGTGGTAGTCCTGGAGAGGGTTGGCTTGGCCTTAAGGTGGTCCTCTTTGGCTTGCTACTCCGTTGCTTGTGCTTTTCTAGTTATCCAGGGAATTAGGAAGGGACTATTGCAATATTATAATGTGTGTGTGTGTGTCCCTGTGGCTGTGTGGGATTTTACCACTCTGGCGTGCTGCAAATCTGCAAGGAATGGCCGATACCACCTTGTCGTTTGTGTCCTCCTGAGCGATTTGCCGCCAGTGCTGTGACCGGGACAGGGTGAGGCAGACAGGAGACAAAAAAATTGCTACATGAAACTGCCTGCTGCAAATCTTGCCAGAGGAAGATTTGGCATCCCCCTGCTCCTGTGATGAAAATCTTCAGAGGCCCATGCCCTGGAAGCCGCAGTCCCCGTGGCTGCAACTCCAGATCTTTGGAGCTTATTGGTAACATATTTGCAAAGCTGCCCCGCTGTGATCACTGATCTCTGCCAGCTTAAATTTGGGAAAATGCTTTACACAGCCTTTCCTTTCCCCTCCTTCAACCCCTGCAGGTCTATATACAAGGAAAGAAAGATTTAGTGTTTGAGCATAAGCACTGGTCAGCCAATCTGCAGCGTATCTTCTTGAAAACCCAAAACAGGTGCTCTTGGGCCATCGAAGTCTTGAAGCAGTTAAACTTCCTTTCACCTCTGTTGCAGTTCCTTTAAAAGAAATAGAGAGATCTTCAAAAGGTGGAAGGGTGGCAGGCCAGAAACGTAAAGCGTGTGCAATCACTCAGATACAAGTGGCACCACTAAAAATTGCCTTCATATATCAGCTTATGGTTTACACACTGTGGCAGAAAGGACGCTAAAAGGTCAGCAGAAAAAAAATATATATGTCAAGCCTGGAGCTGTGACTCCAAAGGTGTGGAAAGACATGATCTGAGAAGGGTTCTAGAGGGACTGGATAAGTGCTTGATATGGCAGGATTTTTTTATTTTATTTTATTTTATTTTTTGCAAGGGAGCTGCTTGCAAACGTCAGCACAGAAGCCAAGGTATATACTCGCAGTAACCTCTTGCTACGACCCCTGGTGACAAGACGGATAGTTCCATTCATCTGTGGGTGAACAGCACAGGCTCTCTGCATTTTTTACTTGAAGCCCTGGATGAATTTGTTTGCGGAGGGGAATGTCACCGTTGTGAATGCTCTGATCACTCATGTGCCCATAGTGAAGTCAGTGGTAGGGAAGAGGGGAGGGGAAGGAGGGGGGCAGAGCAAGGAGGAAAGCAAGCTTCTCTCTGGGGGTCTGGGGGATGCCAGCTTATATCCAGCAAAACATCTCCAACCAAACATTAATGGAGGATGTGACTTCGAAACAGAGGGATCAGCAAATATGCTGTAAATTAATAATGTGCCCTTTTAGTAGCAATTGCTTTATGAAAATCGGTAGGGCTTTTTTTCCCCCCCTCCTTGTACGAATAGCTCTGAAATAAGTGGGTCTCACTGGAGTTTTGTTTAAGACTGACCCCTTACTTTATTAACTGTGTAACATTTTAAGGTTGTTTTTTCCTCTCTGTCTCCTCCAGCAAGTCTCTATTGATCACTGTTTACAGTTATAATCCCTTTCAAATTTATCATCCATGACTAACACCACACATATTGATTGGTGCTGACGGATGTCCCTGTATGGTGTATACCCACAGTGATTCTCGCTAGTGAAGTACAGTAGATATATTTTTTTCCTCTCCTTCATTTGCTTTTTATAGCTTTCTGCTCCCTCCCTTTTGTTCTCAGTCTGACTAACCTATTTCACACAAACACTGTGGGATTACCATGTCTAAATTTAGGACAATTTCTTTATTCTTGATGAGGTCTTTGGAACAGGAAGGAAAAGAATGGGCAGTGGCGGGGTTTGGGTTTTGTTGTTGTTTTTTCCCTCAACTGGGGAGCTACTGGAAGGAGACAGGCCCTATAGGAGATCAGATTTATGAGGGACATCCACATGTCTTAACCTAAAGCCTAAAGTAACAAAGATGTAAGGGCTAGTTTTTTTAGGGACAAATTAGATGTCACTGGTGACTAAGGACAAGGTGTCCAAAATCTGGACTATAAATGGAGTCATTTGTCAACAGTGCATTTTTGCTTGCCTGCTGCGACATTTCCTCCATCTCTTGTTGGCCAGAAGTAGAGCTTAAGGTTAATCTCTTCTCTGAGCCACCTCAATTTAACTTGAATTTACAAACCTAAACCCAAATAACTAAACCAACCAAAAGCCCCCAGCCCCAAATGCTCTCAAGGATTTTGCTACAGTAGCACCATAAAATTTCTGTCACTTAAGCTGTTGTTTTGTTCTTGTTCTTGTTAACCCAAAGCCTTTCAAAGGCTGGGTTCCTTCCAGATTTGAATAATCCATTTGTAACTTTTTTTTTGTGTGCTTTATGCAATGGTTTAAATACATGTTCTTGTACATGCTTTTTATTTGGGGGTAATAAGGCAGCAAGTATAAGACAGAGTTGTTAAACCTCAGTAAAAACATTTTTTAGTAATAATTTGGCATTTATTTAATATACAACCACCGTCTTATTAAATCTCTTTAGATTTAATAGGATAGTTTGTTGTATTATACCATTACTACTACAATGCTGTAGTTATGGTTGAAAAGGCATTTTCATTATAAACTCCTGTTTGCAGGTGCTTATAACTTTCTGAAGTACAGCACCTCTTTTATTTGAATGTGAAATAATTCACTGCACCTCTCAGTTTTTTTCGTTCATTTCCATCTCCATCTCAGAAACAAGGACGTTTAGATGTCAAAAATAAAAACAAAGAAAACTAGCAGTTACTGAGGAGCAACATTAGAGCTGAGAATTAAAATTCACCAAAGTAAGAGCTCAGAGTTAGAGCTTAGGAAATTCTGGACCTTGATTAAGTTGCTGTGTCCATGTCTGGTAAAGCATAAATTTGGCAATTTGCTCAGTAATGTGCAGTGCCATTAAAAAAAAAAAAAAAAAAATCTCTTCTGTGTGTGTGTTTCTCCTTCACCTTGAAGGCAAACAGGTTTGTCTGGTGAGGTGCTCGGGACTGGACCAGGGGTCAGTGTACTTACTGATGAACTGGGTTAATGACCAGGTTTTATGATGAGCAAACAGGACCTGCCCTCAGCAGGGCTGTCTCCAGGAAATGGGCATTTTTCTGTGCCCTGTCCTGGCCATGCCTCTCTGAAAGGGTGGGCACACAACAGTGGTGACATCCACAGTGGCCACCCGGCTTTGCTCTGCTGTCACTGTAGTTGACCCTTACAGCATTACTCAGCTATAGTAAATGTAATATTTAATTGCTTTCTGGGCTGGGAACCACTTGTAAACAAACCATAGCCTCAATGGAGACTTTATGGTTAAATAAATAAACGCTGACAAAGAAAGACTGGGGACACAAAAAACCCAAACAGGAGCACAGCACTAAACTGCCCCATAAAACCTGTGTAAAGAGACTGTTTCATGGTGTCACAGCAGCAGACTTTTTGCTTTTCCACAGGCTGAGTTTGCACGTGGCATTATTTTCCTTTATTTCAGTCCTGGCCCAGAAACTCCTGCTGGAGTGGCACTGAGGAGAGGGTTGGTCGGTTTGTTTGTTTTTTTAATTGTTACCAGGCTTAGACAAATTTCTCTTTTAGTGGTGGGAAGATCAGAGCAGGGAGAGGGACATGTGCCACTGTTACGAAGGGCGCAGCCTGTTCCTGCTGCTGTAGAACCTGAGCTGAGCAGAAAGCAGAAAGCTATTCTTTTAAAGCCCAGAATTTTGGTAAATCTCTTCTAGCTCTGTGCAGCAATATGATTCTTTTGCTTAGGTGTAAACATCAAGTCTTTCCTGAGAATGCAAGTAGAGATAGGTGTGAATTCATCAAGACAGAGTTGTTGTCTCCTGCTCTGGTATAATCCATTGTGGGTTTTGGAGTACTAATAGTTTCCTCAAATAAACATCCTCAATGCCAATCAAAATAAAAGGGTTTGTAGCTCCAAGCCTTCTGCCCTGAAAGTCCTCACTGCAGCCACAGCAAGGCTGAAAATGAAAGTTGTTTTCTAGGAAAAAACAGATAAATTAGGCAAACTTTTGTGGCAGGACCGAATTTTTTACAGTTTATTCTCCCCATGAAGTTTTGCACTGTTGAAAAACCTCACGCAAAGTCCTTTTAATGTTCCTCAAGTGTGCATCCAGTGACCACAGTGGTAACCACTGCCTCTGTCCAAAAGAGAGAAAATGCAATTATTTAAAAGTAGCAGCTACAAATAAATTTATTAAATGGAAGATGATCATATAGACAGCTCTGAGCAGCTCCTGAATTTCCAGACAACTTGTACTGCATTATGACTGTTTCAGCCTACTCCATTGGGGTTTTTTTGCTGTACAGGTAGGCTTGACCTCTCCTTGCCAGTTTTAATTTTCCTGCTGTTTTTCAGTAGCTCTGTGGTCATGTTGCTAGCAAAGGAGCACTATAAATGGATTAATGAGTGTCATGAGGAAATAGGAAACTGTCTCCTTGATTTTTTTTTTTTGGACTGTTTTAGTAATAAGTATTTTAAAAATTTTGAAGATATAAGAACTGGGAATTTTCTATTTTTTTTTTCTTTTTGTTAGGATCATTTAAAAATACCCACAGGTTCATTTTTGTGTAATGCCACATGACTTGGCATGCTTCAGATTGTAGTTAGTCACTTTTTGGTAGAATTCTCTTATGGAAAAATGTGTGCATGCCATTTTAAAATCATATTCAAACATATGGAAAATCCTTTGTGCTTGCAAAATGTGGAAATCTGGTCAGAAATGGGCTAGCTTTATCTTAAATCCAGTCAATTTTGTTGAAAATATAACTGGAACAGAGCTTGGTTTTTGGAGAGAGAAATTCATCTAGAAAGGTGAGATTTCCTGGCTGGGCAGACCTGTTTTGAAATTTGAAATAAAAAGCAAAAGAAAGAGGTGAAGTGAAACACCTCTCTTGGATTTGCTTTTCTGATAATGAAGTCAACCCTGGACTTTTCATGGGTCTGGATTGTCCTGTCACTGAGCCCAGAAATCTCCCAGGATTTTGGACCAATTCCAGCCAAGGGAGGGTCTGGAAATACAGATATTAAACTGCAGATCACTGGGGATAGTGCAAATGTTGATTGGGAAAAGTCTATGGAAACTTCCTTGGAAGGAGGAATGATTGTCAAATAATTTGTATAGAGACATCTTAAAGTCACTTGATTAAACTGGAGTGTCAAGAGGAAAAAGAATTCTTCTCCATATAAAAAAAATTAAATAATCATAATAACTCATATTTTTCTATCTTCTAATGGTAAAACATTTTGGTTATTTCAGATACCAGCCTGTTCAGCTCATTGGTTCTCCACGTGGTCAGAAGTTTGTCATGACCTCTATGCAGCTCAGCCTTGGATGGAACTTCTTACAGGTCCTTATTTTTTTGCTCTCTGGGGAAATGCATTTTCACGTATTTGTTGTATGTATCTTTTCTTTTCACTTCTTTTATTCCTTTTTTTTTTTTGTCTTTTCTATTTTTTCTAACCTCAGAGGTAGCAATCCTACTGCTATTAGCAAGATGTCTATTACAGTGTCATTAAAAAAGCTATAGTCAGAGCATGGAATGACTCACATCATGGAGGAGTTAATAATTCACTGTAATAAAAGTATAAAGTTTTATGATAAACCACTCTCAGGGGAGTTAAATATAATCCTTAGCGGGTCACACACTGACTACAAAGCTTACATTTGTAATGGTAATTTGAATTTACTACATCGCCTTTAGTTTTTAAGCGTTTGTATGTCATTAGACCTTATAAATTGATTTATATATTCAACTCCAGTATAATTCTACATAAAGGTACAATAAATTTTATGGATTATAGATATGGCATCTAAAACAGTTTAGAAAAATAATTTTATTAAATTCACTTAAACGGCGGTGATGAACAGCGACGAGGATGCCAGCCTGGCTCAACTTCCGAGAACTGCACGAGGCGGGCAGGGAGCTGCCAGTGGTGGTGGGGACAAAGGGAGGGGACAGGGCCATAACTAGTCACCCAGCTTCTCATTAAGGACTTCAGCAGTGACACCAGGTGCTAATATTTCACACAACCACAATTGTCACTGAGCAGGACCCCTGTGCTGCTTCAAAACTCGTTCTCCTACTGTGACATGTGGGGTCCCCATGGCCAGTGCCACTCCTAATGCTCCATTGGTGACATTGCTGGTAAAGGTACAAGATCACCTGCAGGAAAGGATTGTGTTTGTACCACAAACAAGTCACTTCTTTCTAAGATCAGGCTGCTGTGGTGCACTTCAGGTTGGCTTCAGCAGGATGTCTTTCCTCAGCACTTTGCCTCCTCTGCACTCTTTATCAGAAATAGCTTGTGAACAATGGAAAGATCTTTTCTTTCTTCCCCCCTGCTTGGATTCAGCAAATATATTCATAAGAGGAGCCATTAAAAATGTTCATCTTGAGCATTCTTTACTGATGTAATTTCAGCAGAACTGACTGTGAGGAAGTCACTGTTGGCATTTTGCCCCTGACATGGCAGATCCTGCTCAGAACCCTCATCCTGTGAAAACTTCTGTTTGCATTCCCAAGCATGTGGAGCAGTCCCTGAGAGCAGAGCAGGACACAGCTCAGAAACACTTGATAAACTTCACTGTCTGTTTCTTAAGTGGTTTTAAATAATCAACCTCCTTTTTAATGCTGCTCTTCCTAAAGTCGGTGTAATTTCAGTGCTGATCTTCAAACCCCTTTGTCTAATCCGCTGTGTAATCTTTCCCATAACAAACCTAAAAAAGATCCTTGTACTCCCTGGTGGGCAGTTATCAGTGTATTCCCCATCGCCCTCACACATCAGCAAAGCTTTATCCCATCATCGGTTTGATTTTGAAAGCATTGAGGTAAATCTCAGGTGGCATCCTACACTCTGTGGGTGTGTCACTGATGAAATGACCCAGCCAGCTGGACAGGTTTATGTACAATTTACTGGAAATGTATTAAATGTGTCTCGGGAAATGATTCTTTAAAACGTTCTCACTGCCAGTGCAAGAAAGATTAAGACCTTGGCATGAAACAGGGAAAAAAATTAAATAATTTTCAGAAGCTTGATGTAAAATAATGATACTAAATGTAACTTAGAGTCACCAAAGGATGAGCATCTAGGCTGAATTCCTACTCCTCCCTTGAGTAATTCCCATAATAATTCAGGGGTCTCTGAAACTTGCAGGCTGAATTTGAGCCCTGGCACAAGCACAGCGAGTCCTGCTTTAATCCCTCTCAGCCAGTTTGCTCAGACAAATGCAGGATTACATCGGCAAAACCAGGACTTGCAGGTGGGCAAGCTCTTTGGACAATAAACACTGTTGTTTTCATGTAATTGTTTTCGATATTCCCATTCCTCTTCTTATATTCCTTGGCTTAAATATTGTGAGGGCAGCACTTAGGCTGCCTCCCAGATCTTGTTTGTTCTTGAATTTCCTAAGCCACTCAAGAGGACTTTACAATCTCCTTGCTTAACATGTGGTTAGCTTTAGATGTCACTGCATACAGACTTTTTTTTATTATCATTTATGCCTTTTGTATCCACCTGTACTTCACTGTGACTGCCTTGTTTGGTTGCATGGAGCACCAAAGGAGAGCGTGGCTGGAGTTTTCTGTGGCATGAAGCGGGTAGCAATGGGGCTTGCCTGGCTTTTGAAGTGCCTCCAGGGCTGTTGGCATAGAGTGATCAGAATAAATGCAAAAGGTGGATATGATGCCTCTCTGCCCCCAAACAGTGGAGTTACAATGGGTGGGAAATGGCAATGGGTCCCACAGGCTGCCCAAGATGCCAAGGGGATGGCAGCCAAGGGGCTTGGAGCACCTTCCAGTTTCAGCATCTAAAATGATGCCGGGATAAACTGCTTTCTGCAGTATCCTTGAACATTTGCTCTCCGCAGCAAATAAAGGCTTTAAGTCCTTCCTCCTCTTCCAAATACACAATTTAGAAATAAAAGGTAATAACTGACGATACACAAACACTGAAATTTCCATTCTTCACAGATTAAATGATCCTTGCTGCAGATCATGAAAAGAGCCATTAGTGAGAGAGAGAGGGGGGTGGGGGGACACTTTGTGTAGCAACAAGCAGTATATTCTGTGCTTTAATAAGAGGGAAGCTGATGGAGAACTGCAGCATTTAAAATCACAGTGAACACAGCAGGCTGATTTTTGCCAGAGCAGGATGAGTGCAGGGGAATAGAGGTGGGTGAGACGAGGAGCAGAGCTGGCAGTGACCAGGTGCCCTCCTTAGAGTTTCACAAGTTTGTAATTTCAGAGGGTTTTTTTTTTTAAGAGCATTTTAGCCCTCCCAGACAGGTTCTTGGGCTTCCTCTTCTCATCAATTCAGGCGCATTTTGAAGAAAATATTTCAACTCCTGTTCAAGTCAATAGTGATTGTTGTTTAGTATTGGATTATATAAAGCTATTTCATAGGGTAATGGAACTAAAAAGAGTAGTTAGGAGGTCTTTACAGCAGGCAAAGAGTTAATGGCTTCAAGTTGAGATAGAATAATTACTGCCTGGACTGATTTACTGTTTTATTTCTATGATGTTTGAAAATCTAATAAATCATTTTACTTTTATCTTGATAGATAATACTTTCATTAGGAAAATTAGAGGGTTCATTATAATGTTTATCATGAGCTGGAAGGTTTTTTCCGTTTTTTTTTTTTTTGGGTTTTAGGATTCCACAGTTCACTTTTGCCAGGTTTTCATTTTCTTTATCAAGTTTTCATTTTCATTGTCATTCCTAAGTGAATGCAGCAGCAGAGTAGTGGGCTGGATCAGACCTGGAGCTTACTTTGGAGGTGCCACCCACACTATTTACCTTGACTTCCTGGGGAGCTGTAGATGTTTTGGAAAGTCAGGCTGGAAGCTCTTTAGACTCTTAGATGCACAGATACGGAGACTGGAGGGGATTGTACAGATCCTTTACTCTCAGTTTCTGGAAAATTCAGACTAAAGTGCCCTTCCCCAGAGCAGGTGAGACCCCTTTATTCCTGCCAATGCAGTGCTGACCACTTGCTTGATAAACTCCACTTTGGCTTGAATGTGCAATTTTTTAACCTTTCCTCTTGTGTTGGTTTTTGCTAAAAAACCCGGCAGTGATGGTGTGGGCTGGGGCTTGTGCTCACTCTTGGCCCAGCCTGGCTGTGGGTTAATAACCTCTTGGCTGCCATCTGGTTTGATGGTTTCCCATTAATATGGATTTATGGGGTGGGCACCAGGGCCAAAGGAGCTCCTCACCTGCAGCAGGGCAATCTAACACCCATTCCTGTTCCCTGCAGTAAAATCCTTCACTGCTACTTTGAGTGCAGAGTTTCCCTACATCCAGCCACAAGGAATGTCACAAGGCACTGTCTGACTCCAGCGTAGTGTTTTGCAAGCCCATTTCAGTCCTCATTGCTAATTATGTTTGTTTGAAAATGCTTAAAGTGGTTGTAAAAAAACTCCAAAACACAACAAAAAAATGGTATCTTAATCTGGAAGATGCTTCCTTACCCATACAACATCTGTAAGCTCTACGTACTCACTACTTAGGCTGATTGCTTCCACAATTAATGTGCTTTGGGTTTGTGATTCTGTAATCATCCATTGCATTGCAAAATGCACAGCATATATTAAAAAGTGTCTATAATATGTTTTAAAAGGAATTCTTAACTAAGCTCTGACCTCAACACACTCTGAAGGTGAAGAGGATCAATCATAGATAAAAGGAGGGGAGCTCTCGGAGGACATGCGTACCTAAGACTTTCTCTAGGTGCTGTTCTGGATCTGTATTTATTGGTATTTATCTTTGAAAGCTCAGACAAGTAGAGATGCTGTAATTGATTTTATTCGAAAGTGAGAGATGGGGTCAAATGGAAGCTTTTGGGTCTCCTGCTTTTACTTTTCTACCTATATAGAACGAGGATTTTTACTAGAGGTGCTTAATGACATTCACATTTTTTTGGCCAAGCATGTGAATGGGAGCCTCCAGCAAATCGAACTCCACCTCTCCTAGCTTCAAATGAGCTGGGAAAGATCCTCATCCTGCCAACTCATCCTTAATTGTCCTATATAGTAAGAAGCAATTAAAACTAAAGGCCTGATTCATAAAAAATGTGCTTTGTGTTTGTGTCTGTGTATGTAGGGGCTTTTCCTGCACTCCAGCTAAAAGTGCAAGAGGCACATTAGCTTCCAGTGCACCTTTTTGCAATTTATTCCTTCCCTCGTTTTTTCTGAGTCACAAATGACCTTTTCTCCTGGGTTTCTCTGCAAGTGAGTGTGAGAGAATCCTAGAATATCCTGGGTTGGAAGGGACTCACAAGGTTCATCCAAGTCTGAGTAGATGGAGGTGTTTGGTGTAAACCTTCTAGACAAAAAGTAAATTTTAGACAAAATGTGAAAATGTCCAAATAGAAGCTAATGGCTGTGAGTCAGCAGTGCTGGCTTCTGTTAGCTGATTGATTTTTAGCAAGCCGCTGGCTTGCTAGACAGGTTGTGAAAGATCTTTGCTGGGTCTGCTGGGTGTGCAAAGCCTGCAATCTCCTTCTCTCTTTTTCTAAAAGAGGAAAACTAAAATAATATTAAATAGTTAATGCACAGAAGAAAAGGAATAGAGGAGAATCATCTGTCTGATGCTGAAGTTCATGCAAAGCCTAAATTTGAGGTTTTTTCCTTACCATCTTTCCAGGTTCTTGTTTAATAACTGGATACCTAAATGAATTGAAATATATGAATGCAATTCCTATAATTCTTTTTTTTCACTTTCTTGTGTTTGTTCCAAGTAATTTTCTTTGGGGGGGTGTCTGGGTTTGGTGGTGGTGGTGGGGGTTTGTGGTTTGTTTCTTATTTTTTGGTTGGTCGGTGTTTTTGGTTTTGTTGTTTGTCTTTTTTTTTTAATTTTTTGGAGTTTGTTTTTTGTTGGGTGGTTGGTTGGTTTTGGGGTTTTTTCTGGTTTTTTTTGGTCTGTAAAGACTTTTGGGATATAATTTATGTGAGTCCCAGCTGCAGAGGGCTGCACAGGACTGCACGGTGTAAAGCTGAATCGTGTTCATTCTGTTGTGAAATACCTGTAACTTTTAGAAAGATCCCCACTGCAAACACCTCAGGGTCAGGTTTTGCTGGAGGTTCTTCCATCCAGTTTGGTTAAAATCATCAGGTTGTTTAAAAATACCCCAAGAAGGCTCCATTTCTTGTTGCTGCTATGCACTGTCTTGGGAGCCAGGCTGCTATGCTTTGTTTTTTGGTTATTCCCAAAATAATCCTGCTCAGGCATGGATCCTGGCTGCTTCCCATCTGCTCCATGGCAGTGGTAAGGCCATAGCCCTCGGTGGTGTTTGGCACCACTGGGAAGGTCTCCACTTTTGCCAAGAAAACAAGGGACTGTGTTTCCAGGTGCGGTGCCAGCCCGGCGCTAACCATACGGTGTTTTCTGCCGAGGGAAAAATTACCCTCTGGGGGAAGGAGAGGTGGCCTCCGGTCCACCTTCAGGATCGGAATCTGATAAACAGTTTCAAATGTCAGTGGCCTGTTGTTGGTAATTAAATCGTAATGACAGATCCGTGCTGATACTATCAAGGTGCTTTTGTCCCGGGAACCCTGCATTAAGAGGAGCCACAACAGCAGTTTTGCTTGTTCCCTCTTCCTGCTGTTACAGTTAAATAGTTCATGGCCATCAGCTTCCCGAGGAGGAATGTCACTGCCCCCTGCGTGGGTTTCATGCACAATCACCAGGAATGTGAGTGTGTCTTAAATATTTGAATGTTCAAATGTTTGTCAGCCCCAACTAACCAGCATTCCTGGTTGCACATGCCATAGGCACACATCAGTTTGTGCCTCTTCACATCCAGAACTGGAGCCTTTAAAATATATCTGTTAACTTTTAGAGAAGGGAGGAAAATGTCTACAGAAAAGGTAAAGTTCAAAATAAAGGCACTCCGTCAGAGAAATATCAATATGCAGCTGTCAGGAGAACTGACATTCTGAGTCACAAACACACATTTTTGGTTTGGGGGGGTGGTTAACTTCTTCCATTATAAATGATTAAAACCACATGATCCATCATGGAGATAATAATAGCAGTCACCTTCTTAAAAACAACAGCAATTGCTTTACTCCCATATTCTTGTTTGTGCCCTGGAAAGAAAAGAAGCAAAAATGAGAGTGTTTCAGATGTTTTGGTGAGTGAGTGCCTTCAAAGAAGTTTTGGAGCCCTTTTCCATCCTGTTCTGTAGAGGTCAGCAAGTTTGAGGAATTACAGGCACTAAGTGAAAATGAAAACATCAAGAGGCTTGCTGTCTATCACAAGTATCACTAAATCTTTTTGAACAACCCTGGGCAGTGAATTATGGAAGCATGGAATTGACTTACAGTTTATTTCTAGTAACAGTCAGTTACTATGTCAAATCTAAAACCATTCAGAAAAGCCCATAAAAATGTATGACAAACTAACCAGCAACCTCTAGATCTTTTTACATGTGTATGATTTTAGAGAACATCTTCGCTAGTGCTTGTGGAAATGAACAGGCAGGACATTTTCACGAGGCTGTATTTTTTATCTTTTTTTGCCCTCCTCGCTCGTGTTGTTTGGCATCAGAGAAAGCCTCTGGAGTAGCTTTGCTGGAGGAAGACAATATGGTGTGTGGGCAGGGGAATGGCACAGCTCTTGCTCCTGCCTCCCTTGGTGATGATCTTCCCCCCTACCAGTGAATGGTCTCCTAGCAATCTCCCAAACCTTATTTCAAAGGGCCTTGTGAACGTTACCTGGGAACCTTGTAGCAAAGGTGTTGCACCAGCCATGGCTCACCCCAAGGTAAGAGAGGAGGAGAGGTCCTGTGGGATGGATGCTGGCTCAGTGAGGAGCTCACGGACGTGTTGCCCACGTAAGGCTGTGGGGCTCTCCTGGTACCAGCAAGTTTGCTTCTGCTGTTGGCAGAGAGAAGAGCTAAAACTTTGGGTGTTCATGTGACCTTGTGGCTCTGTGGGGCAGGGGGAAGGGTTTCTCCTGGCTGCTTAAAATGCAAGTTTTTAAGACCACAGGGTGCTGCTTCTAAAAGCTGGCTGGGGTCAGGTTATTGTTGGGCAGCTCAGGGATCTGGGGAACAGAAGGTATTTCAAAACAGCTCCATTGTGTTCCCCCTGCAGTGAGTCCCCACTTCCTATTTCCCCCAGAGGACTCCTGGGAACTGGCACTTCCCTAAATGTGCTGCCAGATCTGAAATGTGTGGTTGGCTGATGTTGTGGCTTTTCAGGAGAGGCCCTTCCAATAATGCTGGAAAATAGCCCCTTAACTGTCCTTGGGTGGGGTCCTTGGGTGGACAGGACCATTTGGACCTAATTCTCTACCTCTCAGAGATGGGAGTTTGGGGATGGCTTCGTAAAACTAAGTGAAAATAAATTAATTAGAAAATATGAAGCAACTCAAGGCAATAGATAAGTCACTCTCTAGTCACTGTTGTGATGGGCAGACTGGTATCTACCAATTGGGTGGACCTATAAGGATGGTATTTGGCCACTTACTTGTGAGGATTACCCTGAAGAGACCAAACAGGGAGCAGGTCTTTCACACCTGTTTTTTTTTTGTTTGTTTGTTTTCTTTCTAAGTGGCAGACAGCATTAAAATGTTTAAACATTTGCCACTGGAAGAATGAATGAAAAACATCATGTGTCCGGATAGCCATTTTGCCTTCCTTGTGGTGCTTGGGCTGGGAAAGCATCCAAAACCGAGTTTGTCTTGCAAGAAATGATTTCAACATCAGTCCCCTGGCAATTGTATTTTAAAACTAACACAGCCTAATAAACTTTCACTCATGAAACCATCAAAGTTGTGTTTACTAGCAGAACACTCAGGTCAATAAAAATACTCCACACACTAGGATTTGGGCTTTTATTATTTTGCATTTATTGAGAAACAAATTGCAGAATAAAGTGGGGCCACGAGTAAAATACTCCTATACATTCAGAATATAATACAAAATGTAATTAGGCAGCACACTGTTAAAAGTCAGGATCAAAATCTAACAATATGGTGTCACCAATTGTAAACTTGTAACTGTATAATACATAATTGTCAGCTGTTGAGAAAAGATCTCATTTTGATAACACATATTGAGATTGGAAGCTTGTTTGTTAATGACGGGTCTGAAAAATACGTATGACTCCAGGATGCTTGACAGCTCTAACTGCAACATTGTGCTGCACAGTCAAAGAACAGTGAGTTAGAAGGAATACAAACAAAAAATAAGATCTTTTTAGGGGTAATGAAACAGGCATGTTTATATTTAAAGAATGTATTAAAATCACAGCTATCCTGCTCTAATATTAGAATCAATCAGTAGATTGACTCGTGATTAATTTCTATTAATTTCTATTTTATATGCACAATTTGGCTTTAAAACTGGTTTTTTTTCAGAGTTGTTCATAATATCCCCAGCTTCATCTCTATGCAGAGGGCTGGGGAGAGGGGTGCTCTGCTTCCCTGGATGTGGGCTAGAGCCAAAGCAGCTCTTCCTGCCCACCTTTGCTGGATCTCAACACAACCCAGCCATGAGTCGTTTTCTCTCTGGCTTACTCCTCTCCTTGTGTAAAACAGGGGTCTGGGATTTCAGGATGTCACCTGGTTTCCTTCAGGACGGTCCCCTCCTTTTTTACGGCACCACCATGCGTGCACTCGGGACCTGTTGGCTGCTGGACATGGCTGCAGCCCCCAGCATTCCCTCATGCTGGCTTTCACAGCTCTGTGTGCCTGCTGAAGCCAATATTCAGCACAAAAGAGCAAAGCCGTATAAGTTGCACTAGCAAGTTGCTGCACACCTTTTATTTCTGATCTGTGCTGCTTTTATTTTCTTGGTGAGAGATTAAGAAGATATTGTTAAGGTTGTTCTGGATGCCACAAAAACTCCAGATAGCATTTTGCTGTGAATTTCAAAATTTTTTGAGTAGTGTTGTGCTGGTAAACTCAGATTTGAACTCCCATGGCATATATTCTGTTCCCTCATTATCCCGTGTGCTCAGGAAGCTCTGCACAACCCGTAGCAACTTGTTTTCTCAGAGGGAGTGATTACATGTGGTAGAGTGGGTTTCTTTTGTGTGTGTGTGTGGCAGTCGTATAAAAGGCAGCCCCTGTTATTTTTCTGAGTATTTGTAGCAGCTGCAAAGGAAATGTCCGTGTTGCTCTATGTTTTAGAAATGAGGTGGAGAGTCTTGGTGCCTCTGGAGACTCTGCTAGCATTGCTGATGTCTTCAGGTGGCACCTGAAGACTGACTGAGCTTGCTGCCCCTGAGGAAGGATGCAGGTAGAAGGCTTTCCTCCCATTCACTCTGCCCCCAAACCCAGAAGGAACAGAGATCAGTTTGGACTTTAGGAAGATAAAAGAAAATGCCCGGGTTTGCATTGCTATTATGCTTCCTGCTGCTGACAAAGACTGCATTTAGTGCTGGTGTCACAACAACCTGCCACGGTGGTTCTGGAAATGTGTTTCCAGGTCACCCTCAGAGCAATGGCTCTAAGCAAAGGCAGGGGAGGCTGAGCTTTGTGCTGTCTGGAAACAGACTGAAATTCCTTTGGTGCCTTCAGGATCACAGTGGCTCTCTGTGCCCCACAGCAAAATCTGTGACCTCACCAAAACAACAGAGCATCTGGGCTCTTTCCCTCCTTTCTGCTTCCTCACTGAGTACCCTGCCCATTTCATTAGCAGACTTTTCATGGAAACTTTTGGAAAGGAGGCGTTGCACACTTTTAATTACACAGTTCAGACCACCATCTATTGCTTCCAACATATCAAGCACTTTTTTTCCCTTACTCTTTCTAGAGCAAACCTTGCTACAAGGCTGAGCTGCATACAGTCCTGTCTGCTTTGTTTTCCTTCCTCAGTGCACGGTGTATTTATCCTGCAAATGTCCATTTTCTTCTACTTTCTCTTTGTTTTCTTTTAAAACACCCATTAGCCATTGATGAGTTGAGGCAATTGCCATAGAAATACTGTGTACCAAAGTCTGCTCAGGCTCAGTGCTTCTTCATTATTATGGTGCAGCAAATTCCCAAATCCTGTTGGCTGCCAGAACCCTGAAAGAAGGAGCCTCTGCTCTAAGGAGGCTGACGGGGGCAGTCCTGTTAGCTGGGGTTTGGCACTGCACAGGGGGCTGCACTCCAACGCCCTTAGGAGAGAGAGGTTTGGGAGCATCTTCTAAATTAGGGGGTCAGACTGGGGACCAGAGCCACCAAGGAGCAGCTGCCTGGACACTGCCTTCCCCTCCCCTCCGCCGCTCAGAGCTTTTGTCTTGGAGCCGTAGCTGCGCTCCGCTGCATCCGTGGGACGGCCGGGGACACTGAGGGCTTAATGGGGAGTTGTCAGAAATAATTGTGCTTCTACCTTTTTGTGCTGTCAGAGGGGAAGATGTTAAACTCTCTGTGAAAGCTGGATGTGAACAGGGATGGACAGTGGTCTTTGGACCATTACAACCTACTTCCTCTAATTTTTAAAATTTATATACTTTGTAATGCATTATTAATTTTCTTGTGAGTGATATGACTCTCAAAGCTATCAAGGGACTAATCTATTTTTTACATGGAGTAGAGAAGGATTCTAGGTTTGTACAAATAAAATACTCCCTGGAAGCAATACAACTGAAATGATATCTGCAAACATCATGGCTTTACCTCTCTTCTGAGTAAACATCAGCTCTCTATAGAAAGTTAACACTTTAATTAGACAGAATTTCAAACGGTTGTGCATGTCTGCTATTAAGTTAAAGCATTTGTATCCTTTTTCATAAAATTTACTTTCTTTGTACAGGACTGAGCTAGGAAGCCTAGGAAGAGATATTCAAATCCTCAGTTTAAAGATATTTGGGAAATACACATGATTAAACAATCACTGGTATTACCTGAAATCCAAAAATTGGGTTGCTATGGGTATAGTATATTTGCTTAATTCCAGATGATTGTTCCTTGCCTGCAAGGAAAATTATGTGTGGTTGCAGAGATTTAAATATGCTTTTTTCAGTGGAACTCCAGGTATAATGGTTTCATAGGTCTAAGTGTGGAGATAATTTTGGTTTTTGGATGTTAAACAGTAGCGGATATGTGCACGCTTATTTAATATAAAACCTTGTGGAAATAAATCCAGCAAATGTTTATTTGGGAGCTGGGTTTGATTTCCAGAATAATGTTAACAGGAGGTTTAATATTCCAAGTTTGGAATTTTTAAAAAAATATTTGAAAAAATAGCATGGGTTCAGTAGAATAGTCCTTCTGAAGAGTCAAGTCCAGCTGAGGAATAAGGTGTGATTAAAACATGCCATTGCAAGAACAGTGAATATTTTTTAATGATTCACATTTCATGGCCACTCAGCTCACAATGTATCCACTTTTTCTTTTTCTTGGATGCTGTTAGCTACAAAGCTTCATACCAGCTTTGGTATGAAAAGCTTTGGAGGGAAAATAATGTCCATTTTTTCATCTCTGCTGTTTCCTCCTCTGCACTCTTTTAAATTCCTGTCGCTGATACCAACCGCAGGTTCCTCTGTGCAGAAATATGAAAACTTGGCAGGCACAAGGTGTGATCTGTGATCCACCAGATGTACCTGGGGCACTGAGATAGCACTGAGTGTCAAATTAAGACTGATTTCGATCAAGATACCTGGGCTGGCTGCAGAGTTTGGACCTTTCAGTACTAAACCCACAAGTGTCTGGTGTTTGTGGTGAGGAGTCAGCTCAGCTGCGTGTGCTCTGCTCTTGCAAAGGGTACAGCAAAGTTTCCCCCCAGCCTTCAGGACCTGGCACTGTCAGAGCTTTTGCATATGTTGAAGCAGGTAGGAATCATCCATCTTCTTGTACGACTGTGAATGTCAGAGATAATGTACCTGGGAAAGGCAGGGCAGTTATGGTTCTTAGGGCTTTCCTCTTGGGGCCTGAACTGCGTTTGGTGCACCTGAGAATAGGGGATGGAAGGTGGTGTGTGCAGGGATGAATCAAAGTGGCTTTGCAGTCCGCCTGTAAATCCGATCTGCTGGCATGCTCCTCTTCAGGACTACCTTTGTGGAGCAGATCCTCTGCCCACCTCATCCACCCAGACCTGGGATGAGAGAACAGGAATTGCCAGGCGGCTCTTTCCAGTGCTGTGTCATGGTGTCAGGATGTGTTTGTCCATTCTGTTTGTGGACTGCCCGTAGCCAGAGCTTTGTTAGCTTATGTTTGGGTGGTTATTGTCATACCCATGACAGCTAAACATTGTGTGCTTTAATGGTGGGGTTATGTTTGGCAGGGGTCTACCTGGAGAGCAGGGGAATCCCTGAGTGATAACATCCAAAATAGTGCTTTTATCCTCTAGAGATGGTGTGTGATAAGGGTCAGCCTCAGAAATGGATTCTTGGAGACATTTAATGATTGCTGCAACCTTGAGCAGTCCTACATAAGAAATGCTCCCTAGGCGTCATGGGCCGCAAAGGTTGTTCCAAACCAGCACTGCTTCCAGGGACAAGCAGTGGCAAGCACTGCTCCAGCCTCAATCTCGGATGTGTACTGGGCGCGTCTCACTCCTTGATTCCCCTTCAGGGCTATGTGGGGGCCTTCGACCTCCTTTTCAGTTTTTGGGGTACAGTTTGCCCTGTGCAGGGCACATGTGTTGCCCAAAGCATACGAAGTTCCAAAAGTTTTGTGTTCTCCCCTGATGAGACCTTCCGTCATTGCTAGAGGGGATCCCTCGGGTCTGTGTGCAGTACAGTTCTGCCATTGAACAGAGCCAGGATGGACAAGCAGGACCATGCAAAAACTCTAGTTCTACAGTGGTTCAGAGGAGAAAGATACCTGCCTGTCAAAACCTGAAAAAAACTAGTTATGAAAGACAAAAAAATCCTCAAAGACTCCTTAATTAGTACCATACTGTGAATGAGTTACCCAAAAACCTGCTTGGAGCGGTCAAGCACCCCAAGAGCTCAAGAGTTTTGCACCCGGAGCCAACACTGACTTTCTCTGTGGCCCCGGGCAAGTCACTTAACTCCCCGTTGTTCATTGAACTGCAGAGGGGAGATAACAATCCCTGCCTACCACGAGGTAGGTTGTGGCAGGATAAATTAGCTGTTGGCTTTTAAAGCACTTTAAAGATGTACTGCAAAGCATTAAGAGCACTTGTTTTTATGAAGACAGTAATGGTTAAATGATAATTCTGTGCTCTCACTGAATTTGTTAGTTTTAAAGTGTGAGTGTTATGCTTCTACAATATGCTATTAATCCAAACAAATTACTAAGCCTTTGTGTGGTATGTGAGGAAGCCCATGAATTTACCTTTCTATATCTGTAAATGCAGTGGAAAGGATTTGAACTTCTCTTCTCACCTCAAAGCCTCTGGCAAACTGGTCACTGACATAATAAATATACAGCATTTAATAATGCTTCACTTTTCCTCTTTAAACCATTAGTTGTTTCCTGCTTGACTAAGAACTTTAAATTCAATTCATTAGCATTTCTTTAAATAGCCCTCTTAACAATGCCGGTTTGGTATCCTTGTTATGTTCTGTCACTAATAGCGGTTTTTACTTCTAACCTGTTATTAATTAGAAATAAAGACTAGATCTCTTAATTTCTGAATCAGTTTTAGTTCCTCTTTTCTCAGAGGCCGAAGAGGGTCCTTTTTTTTTTTTTTTTTTTTTTTAAGCCTGGCGTGTCGTGTTATATAATTGTTCCTGGGGTAAATAATTTAGCTGGTCAGAGCAAGTGCACTCCTGGCCGCCGTGAGCGGTCAGCCCGGCGGCGGGCAGCGAGGCATGGCAAATCCGAGCCAAAGAGGAGCACAGCTGCATGAAACTTTCATTAGGGCGGCCGAGGGAAGGGGCCGCGTCTCCGCGGTGCTTTCGGCGTGACCCGCGGCGCTGCCCGCGACCGCCGGGGCTGGCGGGGCACCGCTCCGCCGCGGCTTAAGCGTCTTTGCCGTGAAGGACAAATGAACAGGCGCAGACCGTCTCAGCCACCCTAATCTTTTCTTTCCCTACTTCAAAGCCTTCTGTGTTGCATCTCGGGCTGTAATTACCCTTGAGGTATTTCAGACTCGAAGCGACACCGGGAAAATTGCACTTCCCAATAATGGTAGTCCACAGTTGTGTTTAATCAATTATGTAGTTGGTCATGAGACTGGCTTTTTAGTTACAAGGATTTCAAGGCCAGCCCCTTATGCCCTGGCTGAGGAAAGCAACAACACCGAATTAAAGAAACACTCTCCATTTGACGCAGCTTAATCTAGGCTTTACCTGCTTAATTAAAACCATGCTGCCAATACCGACTTACTCCTCTATGCTCTAAACAGCCGGTGGAATGCCACACTGTAATTTCCTAAGCAAAACTGTTTAAGTTAGGTGGAGCTGCAACACTAATTTTTACGGATATAAACAGATCCACGCAGCAGCAGCAGCAGCAGCATCTCCGTATTCCTTGGAGCTGGTGGCAGTGCTGTAGTGCAGGGCTCGGAGGTGTGCGGATGCTGGAGAGGAAACGTGAGCCGAGCTGGGAATTAAACATGCGGCCTCGCTAACTCACTTTGAAAGATACATGACAGCCAAAAGCTTTGCTCCCCAGAAGTAATGGAGTTGGCTGGGGCTGCAGGGGGCACTTCCAGTGGAATGAGTTCAGATGATGCTAACTCAACAGATACTTTGAGATGCCCGCGGGAAGATCTTGCTTTGGGAAGCTGGTGATGGTGTATCCTGGTCCTAACAAATTCAGTGTGGGGGGTTGTGATGGTAAACTGGCAGTGGGGCTGTGCTGGAAAGGTGAGAAATATTCAGGGAGAGGGAATCGGTCTAGAGGGCTGATGACACCTCTGCTGTCTCATGCACTGAACCCACAGAAGCTGTGTGACCTCTGTGGATGTTGCCAGGTGTTTGCCTTTGGTCCATGTTGGCTGGATGACCACAGAGTTACTCAAACTACAGCTATTAGAAAAGCATCCAGGCATTGTCCTGCTTCCTCCACTTTCTGCTCTGCTTTCCAACACACCATATCCTCTATCCAGTTTCTTCTCTCTACCCCAAATCTCCACTTGCTTTTCAGCAGTGCTTTGCAAACCACTTACAGCATTTCTCTTGCTTGTTCCTCCTCTATGGAAAGTCTCATGAAACCTCAGTCACTGATGTTTTGATCAAGCATAAGGTACAAGTTTGATGCTATTTTGAATCTGTTTCACTTGGGGAAGAGGGAAAAACTTGCAAAATTCAAAACATCTTACAAATTCATACATTACTTTGGTTACTTCTGTGCTTGTCAGATCTTTGCCTGTGATGCAAGCTTGTTGCAGAAATATTGTCTCTGAATTTTAGATATCCAGAAGAGTTGATGATATGTGAGGAAGTACTGATGGATGTATACATTTATACCTCTTCTACAAATTCTTCTTTCTCAGACAGCATTACAGATAACTGTCCCAGAAGAAGGCAGCTTTGAATGTCTGATGTCCTTACATGGTTCCAAGCAGGATATCTGTCTGTAGTGTGGAAGGTAGGTTATTCCTTAGGCCTTTTCCCTCTCCTCTAATTTTAGACTTGTAGCACTACGAAGGAGTTGTTGTTGCCAGTGGTACAAAGCCGGTGGGCCGCCTTGTTGGGAATCACTCGTTGCCCTAACCCAGTTTCAGTTATTCTATTAATACACCACTGGAGTCTGGCTGGAGCACAGAGTCCTCTGTGGACAGGCCAGTGGCAATGTCTCTCTCCTAGAGCAATTATAGGAGAAGTTTTACAAAGATAATAATTTGGATAAAAGTGATCAGAGGGGCACAGTAGAGAGAAAAAGAAACATTGGGGGAAAGTCAAGTTGGAGCTCAAAACTGAGCTAATGGGGGCTCAGTGGATGATGTAATTAAGTTATAAAAAAATTTACCTTGAAAGTACAGTTCCAGACTGTTCATGGAAAAGAAGAAGCTCTTACGACAGCAAAACTGAACTTCTGAATCTCCTCGCAGCATTCACATGTGAGCAGTGGTGACTCCTCTCTCGAGCAAGGCTGTGGTGTTGGCACTGATGCAGTGGCAGCTATCTCTGCACTGCTCGGCCCGGGTCTGGGTGTGGGGTTAGCCAGCAGCAGCAGGCTGGCCTTAGCCTGGATCCACGTCCTGATCGTGTTCCCTGTATCATCCCACGCGTGCTGTGCTTTCTTAATGTGCTCGTGGAGCTCCAGCGCTTCATTGCTGATTAGGCAGATGGGCTGATACGAGGCCAGTCCCTGGAGTGCTGCTTCCATACCAGCGATTTAGCTGTGTAGCTCTCTGCAACGAAAGTTATTGAGGATGGCAGCCTGGGCAGTCCTGTGGAATTCAAGATATGTTATTTTTGTTCTGAGGACGTTTTTAAAGGATTTTAATTATGTGCATGGTTAATAAATGTCATGCTATCCATCTTCAGTCATGCATACACATGTGGTGTGCTGCTCAGGTACCCTCTGGCCCGTAGTGAGGGTGATGTGCAGCTGTATTTGTGACATATCATTACTAGGATTGCTTTTGGGGTAAGCACAGGAAAGGATTCTTCCCACTACCCCTAATAGTTCCTGTGTGACAGACACAGAGTGTGTAAATCTTTAATGTGTCTGCAGCTGGGAATGCAAGCGGCTGCTGCCCTCTCTGCAGTCAATTACATCGTCTTAATTTGCTCTGACATAAAATTAGTTTTCCACCCCCATCTTATTTCCTCACACAAAGCAGGAATAGAGATTGTTACTGTGTAGAAAAGTAAGGTAGGTTCGAGACCTGAAAGGTGAGGCAACAAGGAACATTTGGTTTTCTTAGGTTTTGAAATGCTGTTTGTTGAACAAGCCATTTCCTACTTATTCCAAATCTTGCCCAGAATTTGTGGTGGTGGCACCTGAGGAGGGTTCAATATGTTGAGGTGGAAGTATACCTTCCTAGTGGTTCAGATTACCATGGAAATGCCAACTCCAGCAGCACAGTTGAATCAGGGGATCACAGAACAGTCATGATTTACTTTTAGGATTGTAATTACTCCTCTGCTTAGGAAAAAAAAGTCTTTCCATTGCACCCTGCCTAAGGAATACACCTTGGAGAGTTCTTATGTTTGGCTTCAGGTGGAAGTTCTGAACATGGTGGGGCATCAGGCCAGAATTCCCTGTGTAAGTGCACAAGAGAGGTGTGATGACAAGCATTTCTCCCCCAAACTTTGTATTTCTCTTTCTGTACTTTCTCATTTGGGTTTGTTTTTTTCTATTGACCACCGGCTATGACCATATGGCTTCTCTTCTGTTTTCCTCTGTGTCTTCTACCCCCCTACTCTGAACATATTATAATGTTCACAAGACATTTTAATATCAGTTCTGGTCTTGCCTAGCAGCACAAAACATCTTGTGTATTTGCATTTTTTAGTTTAATCATTATCTTAATAATTTTTGGGCAGTAGCCACAGAATCTTTTTCTCTCTGTCTCATCTCATCTTTAAAGCAGTACTTCATGCTTCTCCCTACCATGCCCCGTTACACTTGTTTTAAACCCACAGCTACAGTGTGGTTTGGAAAGAGGAGATGACAATAACCTGCCTGCAAGACACGTTCAGGAGCCCTGGTTACTCCAGCCCTCCCTGGAGCAGGCCTTCAGCACTGACAGTGATTAGTCAGAGAGAACTATCAGGCTCCAGCTAAGGACACCTGGAAATGGACCTCCTATGGAGGGATGAGCTGGCATTAAACAAGTTCTGGAGATTAAAATAATCCTGGGAAGCATTGGATTAGCAGGAAAGCCCTCCATCTTCTGCACCCTGGCTACAACAGACTCATTTCTCTTTTTTCCATGTTAGTTGTATTTTAGGTCATACAGCCTAGGGAGGCAGTATTCCCATTACCCTAAATCCCTTCTTTTTTCAAATCCAGCTTGATTTTTCTCAGTTTGGGGTTAAATTCACTCCTTTTAATTTGGGTGTAGTTACACCAATTGTAGCTGGGCTAGGTTTGGTCCTGAATGTCAAACTCACTGTTAGCATCTTGGGGATTACTTCATGATCTCCTTTGTAATCCTTTTACAAACATATTTTCTTTTCAGCTCGTGGCAAACCTAATTAGTGATGTTTTCAGTAAATAGGAATATGTATAGCAAAAGTCCTTTTTCAAATACAGATTTGCCATGACCTGATATTAGTTTGACCTTCCATGCCATCTCTCAAGAAAGTATTTTGCTCCTGTTAATTAATCAAACTTCATGAAATTTACTAGATATGTAAAAATTTGTTATTCCTAGGTTAGAAATAAAAAGCCTGAGGGTCAGGAAACCTATTTTAAATCACTGGAAGATTGAAAATTATAGCTAAACTGTCCTAGCTTTTAGACCTCTGCCATATTTCCAAGATGCTTTCCTTACTGACACTCCTGTTCTCAACTTGCACATTCTCCTTGTCTTTACCTTGTTTGTCTTCCCTTAATCTTCAGCCTTTTAAATATTCCAAAGCATTTTCCTTTACTGTCCTGATGAAGTTTGAGAGAATCTGAGCCTCTGCCCCAGGTGACTCCTGAGCTGTCAGGAAAGTGTGAGCTCTGTGGGGAGGAGGAAACACCTCATGGTGCATTGTGCAACACCAAGGTTCTCAACACCAATTCCAAACTGCGGCATCTTATCCTCTAGTATCACCCCACAGCACAATCTATTGCAACAGCCACCAAGTGCAATGAAACCCTCTTTTCCTTTTTAGATGTTACTCACTGTTCTTATTTAGAGAGAGATCTGGCTTCAATTATTTGCAGAAGAGATGCTGGGTAGAGTTACATACCAGACAAACTAGGCTGACTTGTCATAGTCTTTTAGGACTGCCTATTTTATTTATTTTTTTTTCTTTTTTTTTTTTGAGAAATCCTAATTTTTTCCCCCTTAGAGAAAATGATTTGTAATCATAAATGAGTATTTGGGAAATGTCACCTCCAGGTACTACAGATGAGGCCTTCCAGGCTTATGAAGCTACAGAGGGGTTAGCTAATGTGACATTTTTCAATCTGCTCATTTGTTTTCTCATCATGGAACAAGGGCTTCTGCTTCATTCAAAATGAGAGAAGAGCATTCTAACCAGTTATGTGGAGAAAGTTCAGTTTTTCTCAGATAATCTGTTTCTGGGTTTTGTACATATTCCACAATAATCTAAAAATCAAAGCAAGATTTCCCTCTTCTTCTTTTATGTTTTTGAGAGTGTTTTTTCCCACATCTGCCCTTTCCTTAGAGCTAAGCAAGGCTCTTGTTCAGATCATACAACTATTCAGACACAGAAGGTGCTTCTTCATAGATTATGAACTTGCTTTAAATTTCTCCCTGTCTGTAACATGATTCCAACTCCTTGGCTTGCTCTCCTTCACTGAAAACTATTTTGTGTCTTCAGTGAAATATACTGAATTAAGAATAGGGGTTTGTCCCTCTTTTTTTAATGTGCACGTGTTGACAGTAATTGTTTTCTAAGGGTTTGGTGCAAAGGCTATATAAATCAATTGGATTTGGAATACAAATGCTAGAAAAGAAAACTGGAAGGGATATCAAGAGATCAACTGATCCAAACAAGACTTATTATATCTATTTAATTTCTAACAGATGGTTCTCTAATTGACTCTTAAAAATCTCCAGTCACTATTTTTACTCTTAAAAGAATGTCCTAGCACCCAGCTGATTCTTCCTTTCTGGCCATGATTTCTTATCCTGTCCACTATGAGCAGAGAGAACAAAGCAGTTCCCTTCCTCTTGGAAGGAGTACTCTGTACACTTGGATATTCTTTTCCTGCCTCTCTCAGTTTCTCTTTCTGAGGATCAGCACCCCTGTTTGTTCAGGAGGCCCACATGGGGACTCCTGAGCACGCTTCCCTCATGTGAGTTTTGGCTGTGGGATGTCCTCTTTGACTTTCGGCAGTGAGAAGTGGATGCAGAAGTCCAGCTGACACCTCCTCCCACTGCTGATGGCAGACAGAGGGAGAAGCCAAAGGTCTGGAAGTCTTGGATGCGACCTGCCCAACCTGTGTGCAGCAGACATGGGGGGCTTGGGGCTTTTCTCCTTGGTCTGCTCATAGCTGCTGCTTCAGATTAAGGCTCTTCTGAATTCTGCCAGAAGCAATCAGTCACGTTAACATATTCCAGAAGCCAAAGCTGCCTGTGTGTGGGAAACTGAACCACGTGCTTTCTGATGTTGGCCAAGGGAGATGGTGTAGGGCTTCTGACACCTGGGAATTAGTCTGCTGATCAGATCTTTCACTGGTGGAGCATAAAATACTCCCCTCCATGTATTTTCTATAACTTAGTTGTTGATAGCTTACAAATATCTCAGTGCTATCCCTTAAGGACTTCTGAGGGAATGTTCATCACCTGTTTTTCTTCAAATTACTTCAGAAAGACCAAAGGGGAGCTGACATGACAAATCATAGGGTAAAACAGATTATTAGAAGCAAGAAGGCATCCTTCAAAATGTTGAAGTTCTGTGTTCAAGAATGAAAAGGGAGGACAAGGCTCACAAATCTTCAGGAACCCTTTGAAGGAGTCCCCAGGCAAATGAACAAAGAGATCTGGGTGATATGGTCCTCAGGGAATTCACAAAGGCATTTGAAAAAGTGCTTCACCCAAGGGTCTTACAGGAAATAACCTCCATAAGTTTCTTGCATGGATAAATAATTGTTGAAAAGATGGGAAACAACAGAGAGGAATAGAGGGGTCATTTCCACAGCCGAACCTTGCAGAGGTCTGTGCTACAGCCCTTATTTTCATAAATGTGCTAGAAAGCCAGGGTGAGCAATAAGATGCCAAGTTTGGAGGTGAATGCCAACTTATTCAAGGTAATAAAGGCGAGGGCTGACTGCAAAGAACGGAGGAAGTGCCTTTTCATACTGTGTCCCTGAGCAGTAGAGTGGGAGATGAAATTCAGCGTGGATGTAAGAGAGGTGGGGTGAAAGTCGCAGCATTGCATTGATGATGATGAGCATGGAATTGAATACTATCACTTGGGAAAAAAGATGTGGTTATAACACTGGGCTTTGAAAGCATCACCTCAGCGCTTAGTATTTATTTTAAAAAAGGCTGACTTACTGTTAGGAGCTATTAGTAAAGTAATACAAAACAAAAGAGGAGACACAAAAGAGGAGACACTCTTCAGCACTTTAGACATCCATGCTTTGCCCACATCTTGAATACTTGGTTCAGTTCCAACACTTCAGACACAGCAGGAGTGGAAAAGGCATGGAAAATGAGTGATTAGAGTCAGAGAATGGCTTTGTATGAAGAATCGTAAAATAGTCTAGGATTCTTTAGCTGGGAAAAGAGATGAGGGGATATGACAGGGGGCTGTAAAATGATAACTACGAGCATCGAGATGAAGAGCAGGGAAAGATGGTCCAGTGTTTCTTCTCACACAAAATAAAGGAACATCAAATAAAGCTGTTGAGTAGGGCTTTGGGGCAAACAAAGTGTTACTGCTCCATGGCACATGTAGCATACACAAGGAACTCCTTTCTGCAGGATGTTGTGGATGCTGCAAATTTTCAGGTGTTTGAAGAGTGGCTGCTCAGATTTATGTGACAAAAAGTTTACCAAGGGCTGCTTTATGCAAAAACACTCTGGTTCAGAAAAATCTGTGTACTGCACATTGTTAGAGACTGGGAGGGTGTTTAGGGATGTAGGACTGTGTGGGCTGGTTCTGGTTTCCTCTTCTCTGGGTATCTGCTGTTTGTGACTGTTGGAGACAAGTCACTGGATTTGCCTTGGTCTGACACGATGCTGCTGCTCTTGTGTTCACTCTGTCATTCTTAGAGATGCTTAGCCACTGCTAGTTTTAATGAACTGTTTTCAGTGGTCAAAGCAAATTGCCCAGCTACTCTCAAAGAAATCCAGCCAGGGTAATGAGAATTGGCAATTCCAGGAGTGCGGCAATATAACCTAGAAGTAAAAGAATTAAATAATTCTTGAAAAAAATACTCATTCCCCTTTAAAGGAGTGTTAGGAAGGGGAAAAAAAATGCACCTAAACAGTCGTATATCAGAGAGGCATGTAAATGTCCAGCTGAAGAGTGTTATTAATGAAGTGGTGAACTTTAAGTCCATGCATAACATGCCTCCAGTAGGAAGGGGTAATCTAGCAAAATCCAAGCCATATCTTTAATGAACAAGGTGGGCTATCAATCAACACGGAGATGACACCAGCATTTCATACAAACCCAAAACCCGACCCCCCCCCACCCCTAAAATCAAGGCCACTGCAATGCCTCCCAAGGCTGCCCGTCCTCACCAGGCAGGCAAAGAGTCATGAATCTGCATGTGACTGTTAAAGGCAGAGCTGCTCCTAAGTAGGTGGTAGTTATTTTTAGCAACTAGTTTAAATTGTTCTGATATTGAATCTGCACCGTGCAGGGGTAACATCTTTAAAATGCAATTCTATGGTAGGTGGCAACAATCAAGCTGAATTACTGACATTGTAAGGAAATGAAAAGTCAAACTGCTGACCATGTGTATTTTATGGTATTTAATTAAAAGTAGATAACATAGTGTGAATGAACCACAAATCAGATAAAAATGGCAGTATATTCTCATATTTAACACATATTTGACTTGTGGTTGCTTGACAATTTACCAGAACAGGTCTATGATGGTCTCCAAATATAAAATCAGGAGTGTAATTAAAAATACTGCAGGGAAGAAGCAATATTCAGTTCAACCCTGAACTACGTTAATCACAGCCACAGCTGTATCACTTCCATTCTCTTTAACAAGAACCTCATTTCTTCATCTTCTTTTCTTTTTTTTTTTTTTTTTTAATAAAAGAGGGGAAAAAAGTGTCCAGGCTTTTGCTAAATCAGAGTGTTGGGTTTAAAAAGTTTGAAATGGGGGGCTGGGAGGAAGAAGAGGGAAGCAGTCAGAGCACGGTTTACTAGGAGCTGTGGTGCAGCTGCCTCAGCCTGGGGCTGTGCTGTGGCCGTGCACCAGGCCTGGGGCTTCTCTTTTGCTTTTGGCACAGGACTGTGCTGTGACCTTGAGAGCTTCTTTTGTTGCAGCCTGTGCCACAGCTCCTTCTCCCGTAAAGCAGAGC
Organism: Corvus moneduloides; assembly: GCF_009650955.1. Classification (NCBI taxonomy): domain Eukaryota; kingdom Metazoa; phylum Chordata; class Aves; order Passeriformes; family Corvidae; genus Corvus; species Corvus moneduloides. The sequence continues at coordinate 119,074,637 of NC_045478.1, forward strand.
TATCCTTGCTTTCTTTCCTTATTCCTGTGTTTGGCTAATAACCAGCAGAGCAAAGCCTTGATCTCACTTGTGCAACAACTCCTGTTTCAGGGGCATTTAGCTCAGGTCTCCTCCCAAATCACCCCACGCACGTGTGCTGGCTGCTGCAGGTCTGCCACAAGCAAGAAAACACAAGCTGGACTTGGGCTCCCACTGGCTTTTCTTTTGTTTGTTCTGCCACTGGAAGTATCCAACCCTAATCCATGAGACTTTGCTGGGCACACAGGGATGTTCCCAGTGTTCCCCTGTCCCATGGGGAGGTAACTCTTAGAGCCTGACAAAGAAGAGTTGGTACCATGCGTCTTTTCACCAGGATTTAGATAAAAAGTCTCAAATTCTTCTTGTAACTCCAGCTGAAGAGGCAGCTCTTAGAGAATGAGTGTTTAGTCTTCACTTGTTTGATGTCTGTCAGCACAGCTTTCAGCCAAAATAAATAAAGGTAGGCTCTCCATTCAAAGGGAGGGCAGGGAAAATGGGAGTTCAGGCTTCCCTTGCTCACCTTTAGGATCCTCACAGGTAGTGCCTGCCAGCTTCTCAGCTCCAGTCTCTGTTCCCCTCACACACTACAAAATGCTGTTTTCTGCCATGTGAAGCCCCAGTTGATTTTTCCCCCTATCTCTACTGCCTTCTTGCTTTCAACAGTGTGTGCAAATGTGTTGTAGTGTGACCAGGTGTGGAGGAAGGAAAAACTTCCTCTGCGTATTAGTGTGGGGAGTCTTTCCAGGTGACTCCATCTCCTGGAAATCCTTGGGAACCAGAGAGCGAAAACCAGGCAGAATGAATTAATGCACATTCAATTTGAAAAATACAGTTTTTCTTTTACTTTTTGCCAGTGGACTCTGTTGAGGTTTACATTTTTTTCCCAGTGTATCACTGTACCGCTGGGGCTTCCAGTGGCGTCCAGGGATTTGTGCGCAAAGGAGGTGTGTTTGGGACAAGGACTAAATAACCTCCTCTCTTTGGTGAAAGAATTCAAGAAAGGATTTCCATGTTGCAACTCCCATTTCCCCTTCTCTTCAGCAGGTTACAGCTGATTAGGGAGAGGATGGGATTTAGGTTCTGGTAGCAGAATCATATTGTCTAAATCTCCTTGCTGTTATTTTTTACTTTGGGACACATTAGTTGACATGCAATTGCAGTAATACCCACTAGTCTCTACAGATATGGTCTTCTCCTTTGGGAAGGGCTGGTGTCTCCCTCAGTTTTGTGTGGAGTTTCTGAATTTCAAAGATGCTTTTGGTGAAATTTTCTAGCACCTTGTAGAGTATAATTCAGTGTTTCTTGTCCCTCTATTGCAAGGCTAGTTGTAGCACCATTTGTTAACTTCAGAATGAGACTATTTCTTATCTATTTTTAAAATCGGACCTTTTAGCTTATTCTTGACTTCGCTGCCCTGCAGCCTGAGTGAGCGTAATGCAACACAATGGACTTGCAGGTAATCAATAAAACCTTGGAGGTCAGAGATGGCATTTGACAACCTTACACTCGTGATTAAATATTCTGCTGAAGGAAATACTTAGAGGGTTTCTTTTTAAAGGGTAAACTCAGAGTTGCCCTGATGACCCTGAGGTTTGAATTCCGTGCTGCCACATAGAGGAGCTGGCTCTGGAGTTCCTTTTTGGGACAACACAGTCATTGGTTGCTGCACAGACTGCCTGCAACCTGCTCCTACTGCAGTCTATGAGGCTCCTTTTGGCTTCAGCGGTGCCAAGATCTCACCGAATTTGAGAGATGTAACCAAGTCACCTGGGTTTGGAGCCTTGACACTCTGGTCTCCCTTGTGTACACAGTGGAGAGAAATTATTACAGAAAATCTCTAGGGATGGTGTCTTTTTAAAAAATACCAGGTACAAGTTGGATTGCAACAGGTGGCTTTGCTACAGCTATGTGTGTGTGCTGCTCAGGATTGACTTCAGACTAAAGTTATCAAAATGTTCTCACCAAGCACGAGCAGTTAGAACAATTTGGTGTGCACCTGAGGCAGAGCTTCTAGTTCTGTTTCTCTGTGAGGAAACTGGTTAAAGTGATGCATCCCAAAACCACCTTGTGTCAGTGAGGAAAACTGGGGGATTTGCTTTCAAGTTTCATGACTGCTCTGAAACAAGACACTGAGTGCCAGTGTCCTTAGTGCTGGCACTGCTGCTGGTCACATGCTGCCATTGGGTGGGAAGGTGGGAGTGCTTTTGCATATTGATAGCTGAACTGACAAGCTGTGGACTCCCTGTGTCTGAGCCTTAATTCTGTCAATGAGCAGTACAACCATGAGGTCCTCCTGGAAGGACAATAGGGAACTCATTCAGGAGGTATTAGAGCAGCATCCAAGTATTTGACAAAGGTATCAGGCACTTCCAGGAGTAATCATCATCCCACTGTCTGTGGATATAATGGCTGGGAATGATGATGGTCTGTCCATGAGAATTTATCTTTACATCACCCAGATTCTCATAGCAAAAAACTCCTTGCTAGTTGTACCTCTGTGAAATCCTTCCCCCCAAGGCTTCAAAGACACAGAGAGAAGAGCTAGAAATAAGAATGTTGTCTCCAGACTACGTGGCAGTGAATGATTTGGGCAGAATGAGGTTGCTCAAGCTGGAGGCTGATCAGGACATGGAAGCATTAATAGTAACGGGGAAGCGCGGCATGATAGCAACAGAAAGAAGCAGCAGCAGGAGATGACGTTGGCAAAACTTTCCCACTCTAGAAGTTAACTCCATGAATTTTCTGAAGTCAGTCGTATGCACTTTTGGGAAGTGATATTTGGGTGACAGCAGAACGAGTATATTTGTGGCATGGCATCCCGGTATGCCACTGAGCAGCTTGTCTCAGTGGAAGTAAAATGTGAGAGAAGTACATCATTTAGCACTGAAAACATTTCAAAAGGACATGAGCCAACAGACTCATAAAACTTCTCTCTCCAGATGTTCTCCCCAGAGCCATTAAAATAGGTGGTCTTAATATTTGCTTTTTGATCTTCAGCATGTTACCTTCCCAAAAGCCAGCAACAAAGCCTGTGATGAAATGTGTGCACAGATGAGTATCCGTGCTGGGGCAGCAGGAGTGGGGGGCACACTGACACCTCGTTTAGTTTGCCACTCCATTTCCCTCCGACTGAACTCGCAGTCTACCTGCAGTACCTTGTTTGCAATCTGCATGCAGAGTAGGAGGCTTCAAAGCTCTTCAGGAAATGCATTTCAAATGTTCTTCCCCTTATAAAGCATGCAGCCCGAGCGGTCACCCAACCATGGCAGAGGAATCCGTGAAAATGAAGATAGGCCGGTGTAAATCAAAAAGTGAGGCTTGAATCCTGAGAGTTCTGCAACTGCAAGAGGTGTCACATCCAACAGGATGCAATATATAATGGGTATATACCACACCAGTTACAAGAGCATGACAAATGGCCTCGCAGGCACCACACTGGCTCCATTTATACAGTTTCCTTTCTGAGGCAGGATGGTAACTCCGTAACGTCTCCAATATTTTGCTGCTCTATTGAGCCTCCTCCGCCGAGAGGAGAGACAGTTGAGTGCCTTCCACTCGCATTCTCTCAGGTATAATATACAAGATCCATAATAATTCAATAACGTGAGAGCTCAGCTTGAGTGTTTGTTGGAAAGGATTTACTTTGCTTTCTTTGGGATAATTATGACTGATTGTAATAAGTATGGATATAAACTCTTGATCTTTGCCTTCAGAGCCACAGACTGCAAGTTACATGGGAGTTGAGGACGATTACAACTTAGTTCAAAGGCTGGAGACTTAAAAAAAAAAGGTGATTGCATTTAGTAGATTATAATTCCACACTTTTTATTCTCCATTTTTTGCCATTGTTCTGAAAATTTTACTTGCACAGATGGTTTCTGGATTCCAGGGCAGGGCAAGTGCATTTTGCAGCATTCCTTGTAAATCCCAACTCAAACTACAATGGCAAGGGTCCTGATGGGAGCTCACAGCACCTTGCTGCTCCCCTGCTCCTTGGATAAATAACCAAAACAGGTGAACATATGCCAAGGTCCTGGGTGGGAATTAGTTGGGCTTCAAGCATTTTGATTATTTAATGGATGGAGCCTGGTATAACTTTTTCTGAACCGCACAACTGCAGCAGAGCTACGGCTTTGGAGGACAGTGGGTTTTCCCTGGCCAGTGCCTCCTCAGCTCCTGGAAATGCTGTGGAAGCCGTTGTTTTTTGTTCAGAAAGCCTGGTATCTATGACTTCTAGTAGCCCTTTGCTTCCCAGAATCTGCTGGGATGCGGTAGCCTCAGTTTTCCCTGACACTGCAAACAGGTTGAAATGACAGATGAAAGGGTAGTGGGACAGAGCTGTGAGTTAGTGCATTAGCCTTTCACTGCTGGAGTCCAGGGTTCAGAGTCTTCCTTTGAGCAAATGTAAAAATGGGTTTAATAATTTCTTTCTAACATCCTTAGTGGGCATTTGGCAATATCATAAAACCTGTGCACAATATGGAAAAGAATAGCACAAGTCTCTGGAACAGGAAATGGATTATTGAAGAATGGAAGCAAGGTAGAAGGCAGAGAGGCGTGGAGAAACATGTGCACCTTCATCTAGGTATTTCTAAAAAGCCCACGCTTGTTATACACCAAGTGCACCCACTAATTAAGGAATAAGAAGAAAAAAAGGTAGCTGAAAAGCCTGACTGTTTTTTCTTTGGGAAATGCATTAGACAATTGGAAAGTGCACGTAGTCCTATTATTCAAGTTAATTTGCACTCACTCTCCTAGTCTACCACAAGAATTTATGAACCTGGAAGAGCTATAAGTCCCTTAACAAAGTAAACAAACTGTAACTCAGGCTTGTGTTCTTCCAGAGACCCACCACCTAAGTGTTTGGGAGATTGTTTTGGTTTTGGGGTTTGGCTTTTTTAACTAAAGGTGAAGAGATGATTCAGTACGTGGTGCTGTGTCGCTTTTCTCAGGGGCAAACAATTCACATTACCAGAATTAGACCATTAGAATAGACCTCAAATGTACAGTGAACCTCAGCAAATAAAATCTACCAGCTTTCAGCTATGACTTGTCTTTGCACATCCGAGGAGTCTGAATAGAGAAGGGAGATGGGCTGGGCTCCTTTCGAGTGGTTTAGCCTCCCCCAGGCACTGCAAATTCGGAGCAACAATAGCCAGAAGATTAAGCAAGTGTAACTAAAACTATTCTGATGTCAGGCCCCTATTTTAATCTCCTCCAAACGATCCAGAGCATACTCGTTAGTCCGTACAACACATCGTCTCCTCCTGAATGTGTGAGGCACTTAAAGAAAGAAAGTTGTTCACACTGTATACCAGACGACCTTGATGTGATAGACTGCAGGGTTTTGTGACACTGCACACTCAGTGCTATTCAACACTTTGCCTGAAAGGGAGGAAGGAATGGATTTATTGACTTGTGACTTTGACTCAGGCCTGTGTATCAGGACTGTTATTATGTGGAATGATTAGGCTGCAGTGTCAGGGACAAGTTAAACTAGAACAACAAAGGACCTCCTTAACCTTTACCTGGACACAAGGCCATTCATAATGACTTGCATGGTTTGGAAAACTAAGTATATCTTGCAGCACTCAATACTTCTGCAGCTACAGCAAATGAACAGAAATGGAAAAGACCGATTGCAGAAGGAGATGAAATGTAATTCAATTCTGCATAGTCCTGTTCAGAATACCAAGTTCAGGTCCGCGTCAAAAAGTGGCAAAGGCATCATCTTTCTGTTCAAAGTGAATTTTAGAACTGGATACCACACATAGCTACCCAGGATTCTTCCATTTTTTTTTTGAGGGGGTGGTATAGCAAATAATGCTTTCCATGAAGGAGATGTCCTCATATAGAGTGTACGTGAAACCATAATCAATGTTAATAATAGATGGCTGCCAAATGTAAAGAGGGGGTCCTCAAATGGCATGGGGAGTCACTCCCACAAAGCCAGTGTGACAATATTCACTGATCCCTATCACTGTGTGAGGAACCGAGTATCTCTTTGTAGCTAGTGCTGCATGAGAGTCCTGATGCAACAGTCCATTTGTGGTTTTGTATTAGATTCAAAATATTGCTCTACTTTTCTTAATGGTCGTTATCAGAGCACATTATGAATGAGTCAGTGCATTTTAGATGGCTGAGATTTCACCCCTGCCCAAGCTGATGGCAATTTTGTCCCTGTTTTCAGGAGGTGCTGAATCAGGGCTCAGGACTTTGCAGGGCTGAGTGCTTGGCTCTGGGCATTGCCTGGACCCTGCTACTGGCTTGAGAGTGTCTTGCAGGCTTTTCTCCTTTCCAGCCATGTTTGTTGGTGATATCCAATTGTGGAATCCCAGGCAATTTCCCTTTTGTGAAGAAAGGCAAAGGCTCTTCTTGCAGGAAGTGGTTGCATAAGGTGCTGTAAAAATGTCTTCAGAAAGAAATTAAAACAAGCAGGATATGATAGGGAAGCTGAAGAAATAATGAAAAATAAGTGCCTTAATGGGAATACGACCAAGCTGCCTGGGGAAGGAGAGGCTGGTTTCTGATGAGATGCATTTGATCTCTCCAGCACCGCAAGAACTTCTGAACCCAGTGCTCCCAAGTGTCCCTCATTTGCAGAGCTTGGAGAAACCATAACTGGCCTCTTGTCTGTGCTCTGTCTAGCACAGGCCACCACAAGCTACAGGATAAAGAGAATTCTTCTTTGCTTCTGCCTTGATGTGTATGATGAGTGGGAATTTGTGTTTCAAGCTAAACATACCTGCTAGGTTTGAAAACAGCTGCAATATTGCATCCCACTTTTTTTTGAAGAGCTCAGTAAAGCACATCATTTTCACGTGGGTGTAAACTTCTCTGCTGGTTTATATGTTTGTAGAGAGGTTTGCATTTGGCTTGGAGCCCCAAAAAGCTCTATCACCTCTATCTGTCCCTTTTCATTTACTCTCTCATTTCTCTATGAGCAGAAAAAAGCCAAATGTGGCCCAAAATCTTTGGTCAGCCCAAGGCAGGTAAAGCCACTTCTCCCAGGGGCAAGGCCGGGTCACCAGAAGATTTCAGCTACTTCCTCCAGTGTCCTGGTTAGACCATTGCCTGTGACCATAAATACTGTTTTAGCTCTTGTCAGCCAAGAAACAAATCCCATGGAGCGGATGTTTCTCTGCCCTGTTACGGAAATGAGGTGGGGCGAAACTGTGCCAACCCTTTATTTCACTTCAGAGTTTTTCGGGTTTTTTTCCCCCGTAATTAATTCAGTCAGAATTACAGCATTTCTTCTGTTATAAGGTGTTTGTTACATTTCATGGGTGTGAGTTAATTCGGCAACAACTGTGTTTCCCTGGTGCTGTTATGAAATAATTCTAGTTTTTGTGATGGCTGTGTCAAGATCCAGTCATGGCATAGGAACACTATGCATGAAAGAAATAAAATTAACAACATGAAGTTAAAGAATCTCTGGATTGACCAGATTAATATTAGATAGAGACAAAGCAGAGTAGCTAAGGTTTGGTTTGAATTTTTTGCTGCTTACCTGAACTCAGGTCTCTTGAACTAAGAGCTTCAAAGATACGGTCTTTACCTGCAGGCTGTGGCATATTGTGTGTGTACCAGGTATCTATCTGTAGTTACTCTCAGAGGTTTGCGGGGTTTTTTGAGTCTTGCATTAATTTTTGCTACATAGGAGTTTTATTGCTCTTTTTTATCACCCCTAAATTGGTTTGTTGGAAATATCACCATCGAGTGCTGTCTTTGTCTTTTATGCAGGTTGTCTAACATCAGGGAAATGCAGGGGTTTACTGTATAAGCCTTTATTAACTACTCAGTCCCTTGTTTAGCTGGTGAATGACAGTGAGTTTCCTTTTGTCGTTCACATGCTGCTTTCATTTTGTCATATCAATATTGCAGCAAATTAATTAACTCCTGTTCATGTTTTTGTTCATTTAAATCAGAGGGCAGGCTGTGTAGCATTTCTGCAGGAGATGGGAGAGAAGGGCACCCTTGTACTACTCCCATCTCCTGGACTATCTCAGGGTGCCTGTGGGTAAAATCACCTGGAGAAAATCTTGCCTCCCATCTCCCAAGATGTGGGCATCACATGTGGGGGCCTCTTTTTCTGAGGAGCAGGATTTGAAGGTGCTGTGTATGATATTGAGAGACAGGTTTTCAGGAGCAGAATCCCTGTTCTTATTGGAAGACTCCAACAACTGGCCTTTTGTTCAAACCAGGGTAAAGGACACTTTATCTTAAACAATTGCAATCTTCTAAAATTACAGGCATCTGAAAAGAAGGGAGAACCTTATATCACATGCAAGAGCCAACAGGGCTGTTCAAAGGGGATGAGAGGTGCAACATGTCCAAAATAATGCTGAAAAAGGAAGAACTTTAGGAGAAGCTGCCAAATGTTTCTTTCAGATAGTGCACGGAATGGGTTGTTTTACTCAGAACCGTAAAACATTTGTGCAGAAAGAGAGCTTAGTGTTTGCATTGCTTATTTTTTTTTTTCATTGTAAGCACTGAAAACTGTAGAAGAAACCTGCCTTCATATTTTTAAGTGAATCAAAGTTTTAATGATAGCTCTTCAACTGGGATGCTCTCAGAAGTTTTCCAGTGATGTGGTTGTCCTGCAAGAGATTGTAGCCAGCAGAGAGGGGAGTTCCTTGACATTTTTGGTTCTCTTAGGATCAGGCTTCTACTTCCAAAAGCCAGAGGTCTCTGCAGGCACCAAAAGATCAGCAACCTCCAAATGATTTCAGACAAATCACCTTTTTGTGTCAGAGGGGATGTTCAGAGCAGCATATTAAATATAAGTCAGATAAAGCATCCCACATGCGCCAGGGTTGGCAGATTCCTTTCTTTTGTTCCCAATTAAAGATTCCATGTTTGCAACTGTGACTCCAAGTGCACTGGACATACATTTTGTTTAAAAGTGAATGTGAAAAGAAGCCAACAGGGGGAAGAAAAGATGCAACCAAAGGAACTACCGAGGGAAGCCAAGGGAGGAGGAAGATATTGAAAAGAGCAAATATTTTTATACATTTTTTTCCATGGGATATGCTCTACTGGCTGGCTGCAGGTTTCTGGAGCTGCTTGGGTGGGAAAGGCCATCTCTTACCTCACTTACCATCCTTCAGCCACTCTACTGGCTTCAAGTTGAACCTCCCTGAGGCCATGCTGGCTACTAAAATCCCCCAACTGTGGCATTGAGTGATCACGAGAGTACAAAGTTAGGAGGAAGGATATAGAGTTGGTTATGGGACTGTCACACGACCAATGATATTCTCTAGCTGAAACATCAGCATAGCTCTTCCCAACTTGCTTCAGTAATAACTAAAGTGGTCATAGCCTGGCTGAACAGAGTCTGGCTGAGCCAGACCAGGCTCACTGGTCACCATGGCAGCAGAAGTGGCTCTCTTTAAGCACCTCTTCTTTCTGACACAGGACATCAAGCTGGAAGGGATTTGGGGAAGGTCATTGTGCGTATCCCTCCATGCTAAGGCAACACCTCCTGCACCTCTACCAAGAAGACTCCACATGGTTCTTGCCAGTCTCTTCTAGAGCTTCACTGTTCTTGCTGTTGGAAAGACTTTTCCTAAAATTTGACTCAAGTCTTCTTAGCTGGCAGCTTTTTCTTGTCCTTTTGGTCATGGAAAACAGATTGTTCCCTTCCTCTTTGCTGCAGCCTTTTATACACTGGAAGACTGTGTTATCATGTCTCCCCTCAGTCTTCTCTTTAGAGCGAACAACCCCACTGTGTTCAATCTTTCCTCACAAGTCATGGTTTTTAGACTTCTGATTGTTCTCCCCCCCCGTTCCTCTGAACTTTCTCCAATTGGGCCATGCCTTTGGAGAAGTGCGGTGCCTGCAGGAGAACACAATGCCCTGGGTGAGGCCTCCCTGGCACTCAGCAAAGTGCAAGCTTTGCTTTATGAGTTCTACTTCTGTTTAAACATCGCAGTGTGGCATTTGCCTTTTTCTCAGCTGCGCGCCATTGTCGCCGAATGTTCAGCTTGTGATCCACAGCCCCCAGTCCTCTGGTTTCTTTTCTGCACAGCTGCCATCCCGGCAATTGTTCCCTCTTTGCTGCTTGTGTAGGTTAATGCACAGGGTAGATGGAGCAAACACCTACTCCATCTCCCCCTGCCCCCAAATCCACTTAATGTCAATTTTACGCTTTTCCTACTCCACACAGAGTCAGCGCGTTGAGGGAATTTTGGATATCAAATGGAAGGGGTGAGGTCTTTATTGAAATTACAAGTGTAGAATAACAGGACAGGTACACAACAGCAGGCAGTAGTACACAGGTTTGGGTTTGGGTAGTAAAATGTTGGACTAGGCTCTTGCTGATGGTTCGTCCTTTGAATACCGAAAGCGCTTAAGCTACAGGAAAACAAATGTAAACTCCCAGTTATTTCTTTAATGATTCTGGGTGATTCCCTTGAGCTGATGTGTCTCTTGCACTTGGTATTTTTTTCTTTTCAGAGGTAAGGCTGGGGTTATTTGGGTTGGAGACTTTCTGTGTGATCTGAAGAGGTCTGCTCCTCCCTGGTGCTGGTTTGTGGCTGGACAATACAGGGGAAAGGACAATTAGCTGGAGCTTTTATTGTCATTCCTGGGCCTCTAAGCTGGTCATTCCTTAGCTCCTTCTTTGCAGTTTTACCAAAATAAGTTCTTCATCTCCAAATTTTCTCTGAAAGGTTTGGATGATGCTTGGAAGCAGGAAATACATCTACCTCTATTTTACTGTAAGAGAGGGGTAAATTTAGGGCGATGTTTTTGTATGTGCACTCCTCAGCCAGAAGACATGAAGGTTCAGCTTCAAGGTGCTTGACTGAGGCGATGGCTCCAACCAGGGGAGTCAGCACATCAAAATGTTGCTTTCTCTGGCAGAATAATGGAGATCTGGTACAGCACCTTCTAATTTTTCAAACAGCACAAAGTGCAATTCCAAATTAACCAGCACACCTCCACCTTAATTTTTCATTTTACTTAACCTCTCTGTGTCTGTTTCGCCATCTGTAAAACTGAGATAATACTTACCTACCTCACAGGGATGTTATGAGGATTAATTAATTGATGTTTGTACAGCGCTTTGAATATGCAAAGCGCTATATGTGCTAAGTATTATTATTTAGCTTAAATGCGGCTGAACAGGTTTAGAATGCTGGGAGAGAGCTCTGTCACTGACACCAATCTATCACAATGTGGCTAATGACACAGCCTTGGGAACCAGGCAGCCAATTTTCTTATTCTGTGCCATAATTAGCCAATATCAATAACAAAAAAACCCCCAGCACCCCACCTTTGCAGGAATTGCAGGGATTGACCACTACAGCATTGCTGCAGAAATCCCAGTCTAAATACCTCACAGTGGGATCAAGCTAGTGGCAAATGGTTCACCCTCAAAAATCACCCAACCCACGTGGAAATGAAGAGTATCTGTAGGGCTGGAAGAAGGTTGTAGTGCCCCATGGGAAAAAAAGAGCATTGTCTGACTTGAGAGCAGGAATAAAAATGAACAAAATATTTGCGGGGGGAGGTGGTGGGAGGTGGTGTCCAGCCCAGGTTTCGCAGACATAGCTGAGAGCAGCACCTGCCCCCCTGCACGTGAGCAGAAGGTCCCAAGCCAGTATTTGTTCTAGTGTGTTAATGAGCAGTGGCAGCCCCAGGAGCCAAGGGGACTGTCTAGCTGGAGATACAAAAGGCTGGTTAAGAACTGGTAATATGGGGTCTGTGTATGCACTGGGGGAGAGCAACTTCTTCCAAGAAATACAAGGAGAAACTCTATAATTTTTCTCTTGGCTGCAGATTTATTTCAGTTTTAGTAGTTCTTATTCAAATTCATCAGGGGTAATTAATGAAAGATATAGGAAGGCCAGCACACACCTAGGATGCTCTGTTTGTAGCTTGAATTATGTTGAGCTGTTTGGTCTATTGGTTCACTACCTCAAGCCTAGTGCAGTATTGTCATCCTTTGCTTTACAACACAGTCATTATATCCCTAAACCACATTGTGATACACTGTGGCTTCTGTTTACGACTCCCGAAACTCCCACTCCATATATCACCTGCCATAAAACCCATCAAACTGCTGCTAGTAAAATGGTGCACAGTGGTCTAAGTAGGAGCCAGGCAAATTGTGTGATACCCTACTGTGGTTAATGAGAGTGAAAATGTGGTTAGGATTTTATTCAGGCGATGTTCATTTGCAGGGCCGTTGTAGTGAGGTGGCAAAGAAAAGAGTCTTTTGTTAACCTGAATGACAATATATTTTCTATTGTACGAAGTAGCTGAATGCAGAGTTTGCCAAGTTATACATCAATTGTAAATAAGTCAAACTGTGACCTTGAATGGCTACATTTTTATTGCTTGGGGGTCTTGAAAACTAATTAATACACTGAGATGTTATAGCGACCATATGAAACCTGTTACTGGAATTTAAACCATTGCGGAGCAGTTCAGACCAGTCATTGACAACTACAAAAATATAAAAAGTAATCTAGCTCTGTGTACCAGGAAGAAATTTTTTATTTTTTGTATGAGAGCTGTTGGGGTGCACGTGCCATTCAACTGTTTAGAGATGTAGGATAAAAAAAAATTCTGGTGGAGGTGTGGTCTGTGCTGCAGATCCTGAAAGCTCCTGATTTAACCAACACTTTTAGCCCCTGAGGCCAAGGACACACTCAGCTGCATCCCAAGGCTGTTTTGGGCTGGAACCAGGGTATAAACCTTTCCCTCTCCTCCCTGCCCTTTCCATCCTGGTTTATGAAGGGACTGGATCCAGACATGTGGGACCAGCGTCTGGCCTAAAATCAAGCATCACAAACCCCTCCTTGTTAAATCCTGAGTGATGTAAAAACTGTCAAAGCAATTGTCGGTTGATTATTTTCCACAGTCCTCATCATGTTTCTGCTTGTAGTTGTCTCATTCATTAAAATGCATTGTATTTTTTTGTTTGTAGTTGCTTCCCCCCCCCCCCCCCTTTTAATTACCCAACCACATCTTCAGAGCTATATAACTTGAATACAGGAGAGCTGAGCTTTACTTCAGATTGAAATTTTACATATATTTTGCCTTGGGTAAAAAGTTGATTTCCCCTCCCCAGCCAATGAAAAGTAAATTAAGGAACGCGTGTATAACAAAACCAAAATTTTGTAGCTGCATTGTGTGTTTTTTGACTGTTTCTGCTGTTGTACAAAAAAAAAAAAATTACATTAAATTAAAAAGGCCTATTTATAAAACAAACATTTTGTAGGCAAAAAGGAAATGCAACCATAATAAAATTGTCAGTCTCAGCGGAATGACTGTATTGTACTGGGCTTTCGAAGAAAATCAGGCTGGCTCCTTCAGAGGAAATCTGATTTCAATTTAAGAGTCTTATTGAGGAAAACAGCACCACAAAAGGGGAAATTAAACCATAAAGAGTACATTAAGATAATGTTAAGGATCTAACTTACCACCACAAAAAACCCCAAAGCAATCTGAAGTTGAGCTACAGAAACTTTCTCTGTGGTGCATCCTCCTGCGTGGAATTATGGCAGCTGCCCCTGGAAAGGTGGGAGGGATGGGAGGTGTTTGAGCTGAGCCCGGGGGTGGTTAAGGTTAAGAAAGAGAAGATGTAAGAGTGGCACCTTCTAACTTCACATATCGTCTCCAGTGTGAATTCTGAGTCGTAGCTGCTTAATCCACTGACTGAAAGAAGTTTTTAGTGCTTTTTTTTCCCCTGGCTAGCTTAGTGGAACCTGTAGAGCCATGGAGAGGGAGCTGGATTATTTTGTGGCTCATGCACCACCAGGAGATTAGCTGATGAAAGCTCTGGTCTAGCACTCACTTCCCAGGGTGTGGAGACGCACTGCTTTCAAGGAGAAGCAGCTCAGCTCAGCAGTGGGACTTCCTTTCCGTAGGCTGAGAGCTCTTTCCAAAAGGATTTTTTGTTTTACAGCTGAAGAATGTGAAAATCTGAAAGAAGCCGGAAGAATGTTAATTTGTTAGTTTTATGGCATATGAGCATCTTTAGGATGGCTGATTTTATGCAGTTGTGGCTACAGAGGAGTGTTGAGTGGATTCAGGGTTGCTCTGGTCTATGGAAAATAATTTTGCTCCGCTTTTCCTTCCACGGGGGAATGAGTCCGACAGCCAGGATGGGCAGTTGGTCTGTAAGAGGTTTATTTCCTCACCAGGCAGACACAGGCTCCTCCTCAGTGCTCCTGCTGGAAAGGGAGCGAGTGCTCCACTACATGTGAAAATCCCAGGTATTTTGTGGTACCTTTAGGATGCATTTCTCTGAGTTGCCACTGTCAGAGCCCGGAGGGTGCAAAGTCATCCTCCAAGTGCAGGAGGGGATGAAGGTGACCCATCCCTGGCTCCAGCATAACACTGCACCGTGTGCTGTGCATGGGAGCAGCAGCAGCCAACCCTCAGGCTGCATCAGCTCTGCTCCTACTGACATCCCCGTGGTCCTGTCAGTTCCTTGTGGAAGTCCTTCCCCGAGCATTTTTCATTCCAGAGGAGCACTGCCTGTCAGAGTTACGTATGTTGGCTTTCTGGGCCTCCCAGCTGGCTTGCACAGGAGGGAAGTATTTCCACTTTGTTGTGAGGAAGCCAAGGCAGAGAGGGATCAGGTGTGATGAGACTGTGGGCTGCTGGGTATCCCTCAGCTGCATGGGCCGCCCTATCCAGCTCACTCAAAGTGGAAAATACAAAGGTGCCTTCATGGGAAACTGCTGGGAAGGGTTTGGGTGTTGTGGTTTCTGCCTTGAAGGAGAGAAGCAGCCCAGGATTTCCTGAAGTCTCTTCCTACTTTTAAAATGCTTTGATTGGTATTAGATTTTATCCAGGTTTGACCTGGAGTATACGTACCCTAGCCGGGTCTGTCATGCATATTTTGTGAGGAAAAGAAAACAGGTATTTATAAATGGGTAAAAAAGGGCGAACTCAAATAAAGGCACCATTGCCTTGGAGTGCAAGGTGATTGGATGGATTTGTGCATAAGAGACCCCAGCCTCTGTGTGATTTGGGAACTTTGATCCTGTGTCTGCACCACCACCAATGCAGCCTGTGTGTGTCAGCAGTCTCTCTTCCACGTGCTTCCTGCAGTGAGGAAGCTGGTGTCCCATTCTGTCCTGTCCCAATTCTTTGATTCATAAAAAGAGGGGCCTGCAGTTGTTTTGGGAGTCAGACTCCCTTGGTGTCAAGGGGACTTCTGGCAGAGGGAAAGCTGGAGAGCTGGGTAGAACCCTTGTGCATCCAGAAATTGGAGGAAGTTTTGAAGAGAGCAGAAACATAAACAAAAATAAATAAAACATAAACATAACCCCCTAAACTGAAGCATACTCATGCATTTACAATCATCAAAATCCCAGGTTAGGCAGATGAAAGAGATTTCAGCGTGTTACAAGTCATAGCAATAATAGCCCTGGGACATTGGCTGGTCTATTCTATTATGTAAAAGTCTCGCAGCCTTGTAATGGTTCCACAGATTAAGAAGTGCTATGTACCAGTTCTAAATATTTCTTCAAATTAAGACTTTCTGCTTCTAACTGAAATCTCTGCTGAATACAGTGGTATAATAGGGTGCCCTGTTCCATCTGTTTAAATAACACAGAGAGATTTTCTCTTGTTGGAATACCTGCGTTAAGGAAAAAAAAAAAAAAAAAGTAGCAATAACTTGAGACTTCAAAGGTCTAACTTCAAAAGATTTCTTGCATTCTGCTTGACGGGACAGCATCTTATGCACACATGCTTTTTCACTGCTAAATGCCTTAATAATGAGCTTGGGTTCAGGTTTTGTGAATCAGAGCCAAGTAACTCTGTTTTATTATATTTGCTGGGAAATGAACTAGCTCTGGGTAATTAGGAAAGCAATTTTATTAGCATCTATTTCATAAAGATTGTTTTTTAATCAGAGTCAGAACTTACTAGAAATGATTCTTTTATTTTTATTGCCCAGGTCTCCTGAACGATGCGACTGCCATGGGTCTGAACCTGTAGCAAAGTCTGTCCACTGAAGGCAGCAGTATCACCATTAATCTGTAACAATGTTATAAAATAACCCAGGGATGGTAATCCCCTAAATAACGCTGCAGAAGCTAATAATTACTGTAGTGTGCTTTACTGCATGATGCTACCCTGGGGCTAAATTATAACTGTCCATCCATTCCTGCACCATAAAGACAGGGCACAAGGAGCCTGCTTCCCTGCACATGCTGTGCATGAGCAGCAGGAGCCAACTCAGAGCCATGGGGAGAGCTGAAGGACCACTTAGGATCAGGGAGTAGGGGTACAGAGGCAGCATAGGGACCAGGAGAGAAGATTTTGGTTGGATTCTGGACTTGGTTTTAATTGCCTGTGAGGACACTAAAGTAGTGATGGTGCTGGGAGTGGGAGGAGAGACCAGTAGGAGACCTTTGCTCTCTCTGGAGGCATTTTCATGGAAAAACAAAGTGCCACTGTGCCCAGCAAAGGGCAAAGAGCACAAGGGTTTGCTCTCACTGGCCAAACGGGGGAAAAAAAATGAGGCTTAGAACAATCATTGTGGGTAAAACCCACACCCAAACCTCTGTTTTCTCAGTGAAACAGGAGGAAAGATTTGTATTCACCTGAATGAGAAGTTTTGGTTTTATTTGTAAATCTTTTTTATTATTTAAGACCGTCAAATTTCTAACTTCTAACGAAAGATTATTTCAAAATGCAAAGTTAAACCACTGCTTCTTGAAAGTGTTTTCAAGAAAGTTTGAAAGTTGTTTTCAAAGTTGCTTAGTGAACTTTACCTGAAATTGCAAATATTTTTGGTTCCTTTGGTTCTTTTGAAATGAAAGAACAATGACTTGAACAGTGCAGTCATCTGCACATCACAGGGAGTCCGTGGGCCTTGGAGCTCTTCAGTCACTGCTGAGCAGAGTGACCATGACTGATCCTGGGGCTGGGACCCATTCCAATCCAGGACAGTAATAAAGAGGGGTGTCTTCTGCAAAATTTACACCTACATTTGTGCTCTTGCAGACAAACTCCGGGTTGGAGGCAGTTGCAACTGGGTTTGGATTCATTCTTTTTCTTGCAAGAATAGGTTCATACTGAATTAGTAGTAATAAAGGAAGGGGTGAGGATGTAATGGAAAGAGTGGGAGGATCTTTTATGCAAAAGAAAGAGTGGGCTGAACTTCCAGAGGTGCTTGGCAGGGCTACCCACATACCTGCAGAGCATAGCCTGCCTTTTTGAAACAGGAGGCATCTCGAAAAGGGCAATTACCTGCCTGGCTCCTTCTTCACCAGGGTTTTGAGAGTGCAGTCGTAAAGTTTCTAAATTTGGTCCTGTATAGCAGCTCTCTGGAAAGGACACAAGAGCTGGGAGGAGTGATGTCCCTTTTGGTTTGGGAGTCTAGGCAGAGAAGGGAGAAACCGCTGGAATGTGTGCTCAGCCAGTTCCAGGGAAAAGCACCCGGCACCAAATCTGGAGCTTGACCTGAACCTGTTCACATTTTGGAGGCCTTCGGGGAGTTTGTTTCAGGCCAAATCACTATGAGATCAAGGAGAAAGTTTATATCAATTTCAAGTTGCCTGAACAAAGCAAAAAGTTTTTAGGACTAAAAAGGGAGAAACATATGTTACACATGAGAAAAACATCTTATCAGGAAGAATATGGAGAGAGTGAAATGACTAACGATGAGGTTTCTGAGACTTTGCCACAAAAATTTTATAAAAGGAGGCTCCTGAAAATCTTTCAGTTGGCTGTAGAGTGATCTCATTCTCCAAGCAGAGAAAGATTATAAACGAGGGTGTATTTTCCAAAATTTTTTTTCCATTTATACTTTACAAAGCTTGTTTCATTTGGACAAAATAGTTTAAACCCCTTCAATTATCTAGATGTCAAAACCCACATCGCAAGACAGGGGTTCAAGCCAAAGGCCTTAGGCAGGGAGATTTTCTGTCATCTTCATGGTCCGTGGCCTCATCTGGTGGTACTTGTGGTCCTCCACAGTTGTTGGCTGCACCCACTGGGTGAAGGTGAAGGATAAATTCTTGTAAGAGGGATGAAAAAAACCAGGTCCCTCTTCCCTCTGTGCACACAGCAGGGACAGCTACTGCTGCCTGCTTCTTCCAAAGTTTCAGTGCTTAACTTGGTATCCCAAATACAAAAGTATTTTGGTTCACATATACATGCATGCATATACATGCATAGATATAAAAATATATATATATATACACCCACACACGAAGAATAGCAATCAGTTTTATTCCTTTGCTTTGCAGTCATCAGTAAATTTAGTATATTCATGTGAATAGTTTAAAGAACACGTCCTGTGATCTAAGTGAAAGGGAAAATATATCCACAAGATGATCCAGTGTGTGTAAAAATAAACAGCTTGATTGCTCTTACATGCTCTTCTTTTGTGCAAGCAAAGAGAAATGCAGAAAAATTGCCACATTTCATCATGTAGGACAAGGGGGCCCAGGTGACACCCTGATCAGGTGTGCATGCATAATCATTCCCAAAATAATCACCCTTTTGAATAATTTCACTCCAAATATTGCAGCTTCAACTTATTCTCTGCAAGTGACTCATAAATCTTTACCGTGAATGTGAATCAAGTTTCAGAGCCGCAGGCTCAGGAGCTTGTTGGATTTATTCAACTTTAGTCTTTATTTATAGACATAAAAGTGTATTATTGGTTGTAACATCCAAACAAAGGAAAACAGATTGTAAGCATCCATTAACATTTTCCCAAAAGGGAAATCTGGAGTTTCTCCTGGGTCTTTCAGTCTCTCCCTTGTAATATTAAGATGATGTCATAAACTCATAATTACTTTGTGATGCTCTTATGTACTCCGTAGTTGCTTGTACAGAGATGGTTATTTATTTTCTGAGCAGAAAAACTGAACAATACAAACAGGTGGGAGGAAGGAGATCGGTCTTTGGTGGTTTAAGGTTTGAAGGACCCCGATATTTTATTTCATCCTATTGCAATAATTTTCTCTGGTATATGCAAGGACACAGGTGTTTTATGTAGTATTATTAAAAAAAAGTTTAATTAATATTCAAGTATAGGATGCAAACACTTTACATCCACTTTATAATGACTGGAGCAAAGAGCAATTTGGGGAGTAGTAATCTGCAGAAAGCACAGTCTTTACTGCCGAATCGCTCCAGGTTCCTTCCAAAAATCTCTCTCTGATTAAGTGGTGGACTTAATGCTCTAACGAGGATCCCAGATTGCAAAAAAATGTATGAGTACGTGGAGGGGAGGGAGGAAGGAACCGACCCAAGAATTTGGGGAAGTGCAAACCTTGGCAGATACCAAGGGCAGGATGGAGCAGTGCAAGGGGGTGAGTGTGCACTGTGGAGACTTCCAGGGTGTGGGGCTTCCCAGGTACATCTGTAATTGCTCCTTGGTTGAGGGCAGAGCAGAAATTTGTTTCCAAGCCATGTTTACCCTGTAACATTTCTGACCTATAAAAGAGCCTGATGGAGTACAGCCTGAGTGACTTGAAATTAATAATTGATCTGGCTTTCTTTCTCCTCCTCATGGAATAATGGTGAGCAGATTGTGATTTCCTCAGATCCTTGTTATTCAGAAATATCTAATACATTTTTACAATTTTTTTCCCCTCTCATTCCGTTGCTTAGATTTTGCAGGCTTTGGGTTTGGCTCAGTTTGGGCTTTGGGCAGCACATCAGGGAATGAGCACAAGTCAAGTGTTAGAGGTTGGGGTTGTTGCTCTGCTTGGCAATGTGCAAGATGGTCCCCTCCTCCCTGGGACACCAGCAGGGCTGCAGAGGGTGAGACAGGACCTTCTGCACACGTGTCAGGTCGATCAGGGTAATCCGTCACAGGTTAGCCACGGGATGTTGCAAACCTTCCCAGGACTGGGGTTCTGGGAAATCCATTGCTCAGTGGGATAAACCCTTCCTTGCTGTTTTCTGCCCTAGTATGGAGAAAGGCACAAGTGCTTCTCACGCAAAGATGAGCAAATCCCCCTCTCTGGAAGCATCCTTGGGGTGTGGGAAAAACTTTTCTGCAGGATGGTTTGCTTGGTGGTGGTGCCCAGATAAAAGAAAAATCTTTCAAAAGTTGGTGAGAATATTCAGGAACGTATTTTGTTCCCAGTATTCAGTCAAAGCTAATTTGATGGAGAAGAGAAAAATCTCTTCCTTCCTCTGCAAGGAGCATAAATATCCATTTCAAACAATTCTTTAAGGACCTAAGGTTTCTTACTACTCATTGCTAGCCATTTTAATTTCTGACCTCTTCTGCTTGACTAGCTGCCGACCATTCCATGACCCTTTAGGATTCCAAAGCTGAGATTTATGTCCTAGCCCAAATTTCTGTGAATTACTGTTGTACTGAGCCTCTGACAGAATTTGCAGCCGGCCTTTTTCTTTCCCCTATGCAGCTTTCCATACGTCTCCCTTCCTAGCGCTTCATTTAAGCTTGATGGATATAATTTTAACCATTCTCTTCAACTCCACACAGACATTTATAATGCAGGCATGAACAGAAAGGGACTCAGCTTGGTTGAGTTTGTTTCATTTCTCTCAGAATTTCCTTTGGACTTATGGATTGTCCATGCTTTTTATTTTGGTCACATGATTTTTTTTGAAAGTGAGAGCCGTTACAGTGTATTTAAAAGTTGTCTTTCCACATTGACTTACTCTGCCTACACAGAGAACTATGCTTTACTTGTCTTTGTACTCCACTTTGGTATTTAAGGATGGCTTTTTTTCCTTGCCACGGGTGGTTCAGGGTCCTGGGCAAGCTGGGGAGAGTGGAATCCTACTCAAGCTGAGTATAGACTTTGACTGCTCAATCTTATAACCCCAGACAAAATCCAGATCCCCGAATACAAACCTGACACTGCACAAATGAGTGAGAAGAGATGTGTTAAATCACCTGTGCTCTGGTCATTTCCTGGTCAGGAAAGCTCTCTGGAAAGAGATCTCTGGGAAAAAGCCTCTGGTTAATTGAGCCTGTTGCTGAAGGCACTGGTGGCGAAGCAGCCGCGCTCCTGCACCTCTCTGGCCTGGGCTGGTTGGAGGCTGCTGCTTCACAAATCTTGGCTGCAAGTCAGGGTTTCCTACTTCCTTTACCTTTCCCCTCAGCCTCTGATGTTATCAACAGGCTCAGAAAAGTGTCAGAATTTGGGAGGGGAAGGAGTAACTTTCTTTGCCATCTCTCAGTTCTTCAAGCCCCTTTTACACCAGGCAGGAGGAAGGGAGAGGAAATGTAACTAATATTGCTGAACCTTAAATAGGTTCCGGATCCAGATCCCTTACTGACGTAAGACTTATTTGGGACACTTCCTAAAGCTAAGATTGATTGCTTTGAGTTACCTCCAGGTAAATATACATCTCTATTTTCAAAATTACCTCACTTTTTTCCTTCTCTAGACCACTTTCTTTGAGAGCTCCTGCTGTCTGGTGCTGCACTGGCCAGCCTGGTAGTAAACCTACCACGCAGTCATCCAGGACTCTCCCTAAACTTGTGGCTGTTTACTTGGGATTTTCTCTGATATGCCTTTGATTCTGGGATTTATTCTCCGCTCCTGTCTTCAAGGATGTGGGTTAGTTAGCACTCAAGTGTCTATGTGACCCCATGTTTACAGTCACTGGTAAAGATGGAAGTGGGTTTGGAATTATTAGCAATTTTGGTTTTCCTAGAATTTCCTCCCCAGTTCTTAGGCAGACCTTTATCAAACCCCCTTGTGCCTAGAGCACCATTTCTCCTGTGACCTGGGAGCTGGGCACTAAACATTGTTCACATCAGAATGGCAGTGCATGAATGAGGGAATCTTTTTGTCACTGTGGTGATGTTCCAACCCTATAGATGCTGTTTTCTTATTAGAAATTAAAAACTTACTCACAGATTCTGAGGCAGAATTTTGCTTCTGTGTGTTCATTTAGGATTTAGCCTGAAGTATTAACATAAAATTTAAAATTGTGTCCTTTCCACTGAAATCCAGTGTGGTTACAAGGTTCTAATAAATATTATGTCCTTCCATCATGCAATTAAAATTTTCCACCTCATTTCACAATGCAAAACACTCACATGTTGTCAATCATTTTGAAACATGATTTTTTGACATCATATAATTTCACTTCATTTTTCAGACAGACATCACACCAGGAAATTATATAAGAAAGGATCCTATTATATCTTTATTTTTCCACCAAATTTCACCTTCAAATACAGACATTTGTGTACATTTCAGTAATTCTGACAATAAACTTTCAAGGAGAAACGAATGGCATCTACATAGCCGTAGATCAGCATATGGAGTTTCCTGCTCTTCAGAGACTGCGGCTCCGGCGCCGGCACCTGGTTAGGAACCGCTGGTGTAGCCACGGGAAGTTTACAAGTCTTCATGCACAAAGTGAAAAGGTTGCTGCTAGAAACAGATACCACCTGGGAGGCAGGGAGGGAAACATATGCACGTTTTTGAACTTTCCTGTGTTTAACAGTTAGCAGACACTAATGAATTGCCAAACAGCCCTGATTTAAAGCGTAGTAGTCAAAAGTAAGGGTACTTGCTGCTTGTCAGGTAGTCCACCTGTTCAAGAAACCAAAGTGCCCCTGCCCTGTGCCAGGAGAAAAGCTGCTGCTGGTTCAAACCTCTGCTCCGGGGTGCGTGTGTGTGTGTGTCATTGTGCTGCTTCCTATCATGGGAGTCAGAAATGCGATAGAATATCTCAGGCTCATTACAGAAGTCTGGTATTCAGCGACAGATTTTGACCAGAGTTGCGTATAAATCTGGGGGAAATACAGCCTGTTTGGAATTTGTAAGTGCTCAGACATAGGCTGGCAAAGTAAGAGAGGAGCAAACCAGGCATGTAAAAAGGCAGAATTAAACTTCTGGTTGTGGCTGCATTAGGTTTCAGATATCCTCTCCTGGTTTGTGATGTCCTTGGAAATTCACGCCTGGTCCAAAAACCTCTTTCATGTCTCTCAGGGCTCAGCTGGAAATGGCAGCACGTTTCCAGAAGATGTCTGAATCTCCTCCATCCTTCTAAATTTTAATGCTGCCATGGGGACATTGCTTCCAGGCAAGGTGATCCCAATATGTTCCACTTACAGGTCTGCCGGGTCACACAGCCAAGCAGCTGCTATTCTGCTAAGGGAATGTGCAAACAGAGCTGCTGACCTACCAGTAAACCCACTGCAGGCAGATTAAGATGAAGTGTTCAAACTTCTGCTCGTTGAAGTCAGTGCTAGAGAACCTGTGCTTGGGGAGTGCAGGTAGAGCCGTGCTGTGGCATGCAAAGGTGCTGGGCTTGGTCTGTGCAGTCAGCTAAATTGTGCTGGGTGGCCAGGAGCTGCATGTGTTGGGAAGTGCTGCCTCTTAGCCTGCTGGATTGAACTTGGTTTTAGGGTTTACAGTAATAAATTACAATATTGAGCTGAGAGGGGAGATACCAGAGTCTGGGCTGCTGTCCCACACTCCCTTCCTGGCCATGGGGCTGCTGCTTTAAGCAATTGAGACTATTTTCTTTTCTATTCTATTTGAGATGGTGTGTGTCTGATAGCCCTGCTGTGACCAAGGGTTTTGCTGGCAGAATTATTCCTAGGCATCACATGCAGCCACACAGACCCAGGAACCTAAAGGGGCTCAGTTCTTGCTTTGTTTTCCCCTTCAAAAACAGCCGGTACTTTGTGAAACCAGGGAGAGGTGTGAGCAGTGCTGGAGACCCATCAGCCAACATGCAGCCTGGCAGGAGAAGAGCCAACAACCTGGCACGCTGCTGTGTGGTGCTCCAGAGAAGCCCTGGTTCATGGGCTGACATGGCTGGTGGAGAGCCTCACTGAGGCTGTGGTGGTATGTGGAATACTCCCATGGAAAAACATCCTTGCAAAGCTGACTGTGATGCCCATCTCTGCAGAGGGTGGCTGCTGTGGTGGGGGGAAGGAAAGTGGCTTTTAGGGCATCTGTGATTAAAAGAGGGGAAAACCCCACAACACAACCCCAGAGTGGTGAGTTGGTACTGAGTGATAGCAGAGAGCTGGGGAGTGGTGAGGTGGTTCCCCTTATCACTCAAAGTGGGCTGGTGAAAATTGATCTGGTGGGAGAAGTGCAGGGAGAGCAGGCAAGCAGAAAATCACGAGAGAAGGTTGTTACCTACCACCACTTCCTTCCTCAAGCTGCAGCATAGCTTGGGGCTCGGATTCAATAGGAAGTTCCTGCAGCATAACAAGCTCCCACCCATCAGCTGAGCTGCACTCACCACTCGTGTGCACCCTCTTAGCCCACAACAGCTGTAAAGTAGCATCATTTAGCTTAATTTTTTTAATTAGAGGCCTAACCCAACTTGTGGGACTTTGGTGTGGGTTCAGTGGGTGTGCGTGGTCCCCAGCAGTGATCCCAGTCAGCTGCAGGGACGTGCTGTGGGTCAGGGAGCTGCATGATAGGACAGTGCATTTTCTGCCTTCAAACTAACTCGGCTCTTATAACTAACCAGCTCTCAGTGGTCAGATTGGTTTTACTGCAGAGACACAGGGAAGTAAATACTCCAGTGGAAGTGCAATGCAAATAATTTCTCCTGGCCTGATCCTGAAACCACTGGGGTGTGCCGTGTAAAAACATGCGAGAAATTAGTCTAATGAACAACAAGAGGGATATTCCAAGGGGTCCCTCATGAGTTTAACATGAAGGGTGCTTTCCCTGAGTTGGGGCAGGGGTGCTGAGCTCCTCGCAGAGTCGCCCCCCTGCCGTGAGCACACTCTCAAGGCATGAGCAGCATCTGGGGAGTTTTGGTTCTCATGCATGAGCACAGCCCTGTGATTTGCAGGGGGGGTGTTAATTCAGAGATCTGTCCTTCAAAGCAGGGAAATGATGAGGTAAGAAATCTTTCTGTATTTTGAATATATATATATGTACACACATATAAATATAGATGAGATTATTCAAATGCAGCTTGAATATATTTTGCCTAATCCATACAGAGTTTTATCAATATTTCTTTGTTTATTCTCTTTCATGCCAGCTGCTTTCTTTATATATTTCCATTTTGTACATTTTTCAGAGTGATTGGATCATGTTGCACACACTTCTATTGAAATATTAAGTGTTTGCAATCCCCATTCATAGGCAGCAGCTCTGTTATTATGATCCATCATTTCAAAATCCACATATTTGAAAAAAGAGAGCTTAGCTAGCCCTTGAGTAGCAGAGAGCATTAGACCCAAGGAATCTCATTCGTCTTGTCAATAATCTGTGGATTAACACCACAAAATTGTTTGTTTCGTTGACATATCCTCACTGTGTATTTTTAAACGAAATGAGCCTGTGGAAGTCCCAGTGAGGTGAGGTTTGATGGGGGTTGGGTTTATACTGGTGTCAGCTGGGAAACAGAGAACTTCCCAGTTGCACCCAGCTCCTGAGCATCTCATGATGGTTACAGTTCTGGTGGTCAGGACAGGAGAAAGGAAACCTGTGATGGCCAGGGCAGCTTGTTGGTGTTATCCGTGAGGGAACAGCCCTCCCTGTGCCTGGGGTTTTCATTCCCAGCCAGCCTGCAGGAGGAGTCACCCTTGTTCATTGCTCAAATACAATGGGTTCTGTTAAAAAGGCTCTTTCTCTCGCTTTCTGTGTCCCAGTGGGATGTGTGAAGGTGGAGACAAGGTGGATGAGCAGAGGGGTGACCAGACAGGTGCAGCACTTGCGGCAGCAATGCAAGAGGAACACCCAACCTGTTTTGTGAGCATCTGAGATATGGACAAGCTCGGTGACAGTGCTGGCCAGGGTCTGATGGTGGCCACAGCAGACTATGGAGCATCAGCTTTAAGCATCCATTCCTTTTGTGGGGTCTCCTGCACCGCAACACTGCCATCATTACTTTTTCCACAGGTTCTGATCACCCCCTGGGTCAGTTTCACACCCCCATTGGCTTTGGCACCGCTGCCAGAGCCGAAAGGGTGGTGAAGCCACTGGTGACACACTGGCATCCCCCTGGCC
Source organism: Corvus moneduloides (assembly GCF_009650955.1). NCBI lineage: Eukaryota > Metazoa > Chordata > Aves > Passeriformes > Corvidae > Corvus > Corvus moneduloides. Next base: position 119,100,574 of record NC_045478.1, read on the forward strand.
GGGCTGGTGCAGGGCAGCCCAACCCTCGTGCTGCCAAAATCTGGCCGTGGCCTTTGCAGCCTCTGTGCTGGTGGGTGGCAGCACTGTCGGAGGGCACGAGTGGCGGTGGCGGAGCGGGGACTGCCGCCAGCCGGGCCATTCATCACCGGCGACGGTCCGTGCGGCACTGTCACCTAGCAACCGCCCGGCCACGGCAGGTGGGACTTCAAAAAAATATTTTTTAACATAAAAATAAGGCAATAATTTCGAAAGGTGCATTTCTGTTTTAGCAAACACGAATATTTGGACAGCAGGGTTGGAACTGGAAGCTGGAGATGTATTTGCTTTGCATCCCCGTGACTCCGGGCTCTGGAACGGGGGCTGCTGTGATGAAATGGAGCTATCCATTTCATGTGTACCAGGGTTTAAAGTTGAAGGGTGATTGCCTTACCCTGATTTTTCTTCTTTTTTCCCTCACACATGCTATAAAAAATAATATAGTTAAATTACAGGGCGGGCTTTTTTAATGTAACTTCTACTTCTGAGGCTGAACGTTCTGGTCTAATTTTTTTTTTAATCAGAGGGAAGAAAAGAGAAAGAAGTATATAAACTCAAATTATCCCCTTCCCACTATTTTAGAACACCTTCAAGATTGCAGAAGTCTTCTGAACTCTATATTGGCGATTCATGGTGCGGCAACTCACTGCAAAATCCGCTCGTTCGTTTTCGCTGATTGAATTTACTGATTGTTAATGTGTATAAAAGTGTTATGTACTTTTGAAGTAATCTCCTGCTAAAGGATTTATAGGAAAGACTATTTAAATGTCGCAGCATTTTCTCTGTTGTTATGACAGTATTATTGAGTAAATAGTTTAATTTTAGTGCCCTAGTTAAAAAAAATCCATAATGACCGTCACATAAATCGTTTGCTGTTTTTATTTCTATATTTAGTTCCCTCCGAAGATACTGGAGTTGAAAATAGGCTAGTACCTAAGACATGAATTCTGTTAAATATTAAAGAGATCTCATCAATGATTTTATTAGTCTCAGTACTCAGTGAAGGCCGCACTGACATCTGAAGTCTAATGATTTTTTTAATATATTTAAAGCCTTGCACTGCACCTTTAAATATTGAACAATATTGAAAAATATAGAAGTACTTTTTTGTATATTAGCTTTAGGCAGAACTGTTGTATGATTTCCACTTCTTTCATGACATTGTAATGATGTTACCACATACAACTTTATCTTGCATGAAAAGGTGAAGTCATGAGTGATTTCTCCAATTTAAAAGCACTCAACCCTCACAGTGCTAGAAATGAATATTTTGCATATATTCATGCAACAATGATTCAATTTAAGATTTCTATTTTCAAACATTGCTTGAAACCTTTGGTATGTTAGTAGTAAAATTGCCAAAATGTGTAATAAGATTTATTATAGATGAGTAGCATTTTATTTAGTATTTCATGTTAACACGCTTTTAGGGTTACCCTGGTTTAGCAGAAGAATTCATCTTTCTTTTCTAATCAGAGCTAACACTTTATTGTATTATTAAGATACACTTACTGTGGGGTTGTATATCACTGTGGGAGCAGAGTTTCCTGTGCCTGGCAAACCTGCTCCTGGTTGATGCACAGCGCCTGCCTCCTGCACCCCAACCCCACCACTTACACTCTGCCCGCCACGGTGCTTCCCTTTTATCCTGCTTTTTAGTTTTCCTCCTAAAAAGCCGTCTGGAGCTCTGTGACACACCCAGGTCTCTCCTTGCCTCTCTGCCCAACCAGACCTCAGCTCTGCCCTTGGTGCACTGACAGCAGCAAACCCTGTCCTGGGATCACCAGTGCGGTGATCAAAATACAAATCACTTTGGTGGTGAGTTTGTTTTGCAGCTTCACCTTCATCACCTGCTCATGGCACTGTTTGTCATGGAGCTGCCATTTCCCTGGCCATCTGTGGCTGGGAAATGTGTGGATGCATTTTGGTCCTTGTGCCAAGGCCACCATATATTGATGTCCATGGCTTTGCTATCTAGGCGTGTGTGGCACTGGGGCTGTAGGAACTGGGAGATAAAGCAGCAGAGCAGATGCTTGACCCAAAGCAGTGGACATCTCGTTTCTGCTCCCTCATGGCCTTTTTTGTGCTCTGGGGCAGGTTGCATCCCTGCCCAAGTGGCATCATCGTGCATACATCATTTTTGTGACTGCGGATTGGTGAGAGCGGGCCTGAAAAATTCCTGGCATTTTGATCCTTTGACCAAGGTCCAAATCCTGGTGCCTTTTTTTGCCTCCAGTAATCCCTTCACACTTAGCCCCAATGTGGCCACTTACAGAAGGAAACAATATGTCCCACAGGTAAGGGGAGAGTCACTGCTGAAATGGAGGTGTGAGGGATGTGTGGTGACGAGCTACCGTGCTGGAGAGATGAATATGTTTACATCCTTTAAAAGTTATAATTCAGCACGGATGAGCTGGCATCCCCCCCTTCCACATTCATGTTTGATTCACAAACAGAAAGAAATCATCTACTATTAGGAAAGATTTCTCTTTGACTGGGGAGCTGGAGATGGTAGTGAGAGTAGCTTTCATAGATGAAAATAATTGTACACTTTTTGTATTATTATTTTTGGCAAAGAGCTAGCATTTCAGCTTTCCAGAGTATTACATCATTACTTTGTATAATGCATCATAATGATAGAGTGAATGGAAACGAAGAAATGCCAGCTTCTGTTGCAAGTTTAAAGACAGACACACATTTTCAGCTGGGAAAGCTGCTGTTCAGCTAAGTGTTTTCCTAGATGAAACAAAGCTGCAATCCCACTTGGCATTCGCATTAATTGTGGACTTGCCAACAGGCCAGTTTCACTGGTGTATAAATTAGTGGAGAATTATTCAACTCATCTCAATAACTAAGAGAATATCCTCATAAAGCTTGCTGAGCTGTAAGACTTCCCCCCTCCCCCCCACTTTCCAGGGTATTTTGCACCCTATACTTAGAAAAATCACAGAATTTGCATGCTGTTCCAAAAAAAAAAAAAAAAAGGAAAAAAACCATACAAAGAAAGGCATCAGATATACTGATACCCCAGCACAGCAATGTGGTGACTATCTGCATAAAATAGCAAGTTTGTATGGGAAATGTCCAAATTAAGAGGGAATTTTCTGGTTTGTTGTTTGAGTTTTGAGTTTGGGTGTTGGTTTGGGGTTTTTTTTGTTTTGAAATTCAGCTAAAAATGCGAAGTGGAAGCGCCTGTGAAAGGAGCCTCATTTCCAGCATCAGACACCCGACATTTCATGTCTCTCTGTCGGAACAAGAGCCCAGGAAGTGCAAACTTCCCCAAAGTGTCCTGCCAACAGGCCTTTCTGACCTAGAGGGGGGATCACCTTTATGGTGACAGGATAATTTGATCTCAGTGCCATCTAATCCTTATTTTCTTTATGGAGACTGCCGGCAAGGGTGCCAATTAGTGCCAATTGTGATGGTGGCTTTTGTGATGCAGACACCTGCCCACTAGGAATTGGACTGGTACCACCAACACACATATGCCACTAAACAGCTGTCAGATGGTAATGACTTTTTGGAGTAGAAGAAAAGGGCAGAATTTCATTCTGAGGCAATTTTCTGAGAAAATTTTTGCCATTTCTCATCTCTCTCTTTCCTCACTCTTTTTTGGTATCTGAATTCCAGGCTTCTAATGACTAACAAAATGTGAATTTTAACATGTATCTCATAGCACCAGCTTCATCCCAAAAACCATGTGGTCCAGATGAGCAAAAGTAGAGTGAGAAATTATATTAATGGTATTCATATTATTCTACATCATATTTTAAACTTGTTATCTGTAGTCTGTTCCTTGTTTAGGTTACTTATCCCAGAAACAGACAAATGAAACACCACGTTTTCTTTTCCACTCTTCTGGCTTTTTGGCTGAATTAAAAGACTGAATTAAATGTAAACATAAAAAAATTCTTTTCTTTTTTTTTTTTTTTTTTTTTGATGACAGAATGAAGTGCTTTGCTGTACTTCTGCAGCTCATGCCAACACAGGCACAATAGTTCAGGATCTCTCTTACGCTTTTATTAAACTCTCTTCTAATTTCCAGTCAAATCAACAGTCCCTTCTTTGATGCCTAAGCAGGGGAAGTTTACAAGCCTGCTTTATCCCTGAGTAATTATGTGTGCTTGTGTGTGCTTGTAGGAGTGCGTAGACATCCATCTGTACTGGCACATGCACCTTTAACTGTAACTTTTCGGGTAATTTTGGCAGTAGGGTCGTGAGTGGATTGGATTTCTTTATGGCAGATGGGAATTTCTGTGGTGTTGAGGTGTCCAAACTTTGTAGCTCATGTAATGGGTCCGTGGGTGAGGTGCTGAGCACTGTCTGGGAAGTGTGGGAGTGTCTCACAGGAGATACTTGGCACTGTGTGAGGAGGGCCCTTCGGTGCTGTAAGAGGATTCCTGTATCCTTTCCAAGCCTTGAGTCGCTCCTGATGCCTGATAGCCCAGGCAGAGGCCGGGCACTGGCAATCAGTGGGACCTTTCAGCGCTCAGCCAACACACACAGAGCCCCTTCAGCCTCTGCTCTGCCGGGTGTCACACCTCGATTAGCCCAATTGCTCACTGGCATCAACCACTAAATGTGGATGTGAGAGGAAATAATCCTAAATAAACCAAGGCTGGTTCGCAGTAAGAAAAAGAATTCACAGTCACATTTAAAGAACACCGCTGTTGCCGTATGGATACATAATATGTGTAGAATAAGTTTGTATGAAGGTTTTTCAAGTGAAATAAAATTAGTCAGGGGTCACTGCTTTTTGTAAGGATTTGTTGCTGAGGTCTGGGCCCTGACGGAGCTCAAGAAGTGTTTGGACAATACTCTCGGGCACACTGTGTGACTTTTGGGGATGGTGCTGTGCAGGGCTCGATGATTCTTGTGGGTCCTTTCCAACTCAGTTTATTCTGTGATTCTGTGATCGTTCCTTGCTGCTGTTTCCAAGGAATGTAAAGCTCTGCTACATCTTGGACCAGCTCTGTTATCACCTTCCTGTCTTTCTTCCATTTATTCATTACTCAAATGCTGACCATTTTCATGCAGCTGTAACTGGCTGTGGCCTCTGCCACAGAAAGGACAGAGTTTGCAGAGGGTCTCGCAGCAGTTTCTGGACTTGGTGGTGAACTGCTCTCCCTGCCTGCCAGGAGGGCTGTGATCCACCAGGAATGCCTGCATTGTCACCAGAACATCCTCTGAAATTTCACAGATTTGAAAGGAATGGCAGCCAGGGCAACCAGCATTCACAGGTTTGGGAGAGCTAACAGCAAACCTACAGAGGCTCAATCAGCTGTTTTAGTTTGTTGGTAGCTTTTCACCATGTTTTTTTCTCCACCAGTTAGCTTGTTAAGGGCTTACAAAACATTTTCTCTACATCTTGGGGTTGTTCCAAGGCTTCTCAGTTAGAAAGGACAACAGTGGGGCTCATATTTTTGAAACCTCAGCCCCTGCTCTGGCACTCAAAGTAAATGTTGTCTTTTCAAAGGCTGCAAATCCCAGCTATTCCTTTCCTGACACTGACGGTCAGATTGTAGAGGGGCTCCTCAGTTAGTTTTCTTTAGTGCACGAGTCACCCAATCCTTGGGTATGAACATGCTCTGCACTAGAATGTACTGCTGGTTTTTGGGTGGGTGAGTAGTCATGTGCCTGGGTGAGCAGTGGGTGCAAAGTCCAGCCCCATACTCCATCCACAGTCCTCAAATGCAAGCCAAGGAATCCCTGGAGCTCAGCAGATCTCATTGCTGGCACTGAAGTGAGAACCTGTGCCACTCCTAACAGGTGTTCTTTGTTAGTTTTTCAAATGATGCAAACATGTTTTAAGCAGTCCCGTGGGGTGTCCCTTGCACATCCTAACACATAGACCTCCTGATGAACATGTAACACGGTTTTTAACACATGCTGGTCTTCAAAACATGAAATATTCAAGGAAAATGCGGTAATTCTTTAAACCCCCTATCATTGTGAATTCATATCATATTCATTGTAATAGCATTGATCAAAATGAATTCATTTGGTATTCATGTAAATGTCACATGTACTTCCATAGGTGTTTCATTGTAAATTAGCATTTCTCAGAGGACACTTAAAATAAAGTGTTACTGAAAGTTCTCATTACACATATTGCTGAGATTAGTACATTAAGGATCATGTACTTACATAGTACTAATGCATTTCTGCCACTTAAAATGCTGCAATACCCATTTCTGATATCTAGAAAATATCTAAAGCAATTTTGAGAATTACTGACATCCTGAAGGAAGTGGTACTTTTGTGATTAAATTGGTTTTGTGTATTTCACTTTGATTTACAAAAAAAAAAAAAAAAAAATCCTGTGCAAGATCTACTTAAATGATTTTTTGATTTAAGTGACTTTAGCATCAAGTGAAAAAACAACCACAAAAAAAGAGAGCCACATATAATTAGAAACACAAACCACAAATATTATAAATGCTTTTGGGTCTTCAAATTTGTCTCACAAAGCCAAATTAGGTGATTCTTTAGTACACTGTGGCACATGCTTTTTGATGCATTTGCTTTCAGGTTATTCCTTCTTAAGAGGAAGACGAAAAGTTCTGTGGTCTCAGGCAGATGCATTTCTGACGTCTTGAATTGTCCATTACAACTTGCTTGGTCTGAAGTTACTTTTGAAAAGATGAAGTTTAAAGAAGACTACAAAGCATTTTATAAATAGCTGACAAAAGGTGCGTTACAGTAACTATAAAAGAGAGAGCATTGTTTGAGTTCTGGAACACTCTAAAGCTGTCTGACAATGCTGTGGATGTCTTCTGAAAAGAATTGATGTAATTATTTTAAGGCTTTTTTGGTAACACTAATAAAAAAAACTCTGAAGCTTAACAGCTGGCCTGATCCTAGGAGAAACCTCTGGAAAAAAAATGGGGAGGTGGCAATGTTTTAGTGTTTATGCTGGAAGGGAAGAGGCAGATTTGGCCATGAGGAATTGCAAAACCAATCCCATGATACAGTGTCTTAGCAAATAGTTGCTTGCTCTTCCGGCTTCAGCCACAGGAGTTGTGGACTTGCAGTGTGGGCTTGCAGCACGTGTGGGTGGGCTGGGCAGGAGGCACCATTCCTGCACAGCACAAAACAAGATGGTATTGTGGCTGAAACACTGCTCTGGGCTGTGGGAGGTTTGGGTCTACTTCTGCTGTTGTGCCGGCATGTCCCCTGTACCAGCTGTTCCTCTGTCACTCATCCTGGACAAGGCGGTGGCATTTTGGGGATGAGCCTCTTGGAAAGGGAGGAGGAGAGGATGTGGAGGAAGAGATCTTGTGCTCTTTGAGATGTCCTTGGTCTCTCGTGCAACTGTCCTGACCTCCCTCAAATGTGCCCCTCCCCAGCCTTGCAGCTGATTTCCAGCTTTGGTGACTGATCTCTGTAGTGAGTCGAGCTGCACCTCCAGAAAACGTCTGTCAAATCTGGGAGTGGATAGCTCCACACCTGAGTATCAGCTGTACATTAGTGCTCCGTTTTGGCTTGTGCCTTGCCTGTTTTTCCAGAAGTTTTCAGTTTTCCAAGTGTTTGCCTAGTTTATAGCGTATTCCTGACTGGTCTGAGAGCTTGCAGTACGGCAAACCTCAGGACAGAGCGTGGAATCCAGAAATCCATTTCAGGTTAGAGCCATAATTAGCTAATGTGCGATAATAAATAGCTACTAAAATCACATGAAAAATATGATAGGGCTATAAAGCGTGTTTTTATAATCCTGCTCCTCCCCTTTTTCTGCCGCCTCCTCCTCCTCTTCAATGTAACAAGGACTCTAATAGGCTTCATGTATAAGTGCCTATTTTTATTAAAGACAAGTGTAATCTTTTGTAGTCCAAATGTCCCTATCATAAATTCTAACTGAGGAAAATATTAGGACTCATTTATTTATGAACCCGTTAATAATGAGGTGCAGTTATGAAAAAGGCTTTCTCAGCACAAAGCCTACTGAACAAACAATGCACACTGGGGAAAAGGAGCTAGTTAGCCTTCCTGACTTAGATAAAGCTATGGAGAAATGACAAGTGCCAGTAATTAGCAAAGCCTCTTCACCAAGATAACCCTATACATCTCTGTCTATTTCAATCACCAAAGACTCCGATTCAGTGTAAAATTAAAGCCGGGATGCCATCAATTTCTGTTAACCTCTTTATATTGTTCTGTGTTCATGCATATGTGATAGATAGTTTTTGTCATTTTATTAAATGGTGACATCTCAGTATGCATGTGACTAAAACTGTTTTCTCCTTAGCAAAGTATTTTTAATCATCTCTCCATTGCCTTTATTATCTCGGTTCTTCTGAGTTCTAATTGCTTTATTGTGCAGTATTGGCAGCTGTTCTGGGGGTGCAAATGTTTGTGCCCACTCTTTTTCCAAGGAGTGAATCTGGGCTTAACGGGTCTGTGCCCTTTCTGGTGCTCATGTGAGCAGGTACAGTAGCTCTGATCCATCTACTTAACCTTCTACTGCATTTTTACCTGAACAGGTGAAGAATTATTGGTTACAGTGATCAGCACTGACGTGCAGACCCCTGGTTTCCATGAGTGTGGCCTCCTTTCTCCACCCTTGTCTGGATGGGTGGCCCTGGGTTTGTTGTGGTGGGGTAGCTGCTGTTCACCTGCTTGGGCCACAAGCCAAAGACTATTGAACTCAGCTGGAAGACTATCGACTTGTGGTCCTCCACAAATGCAGTCTGCACCCAAACTGCTTTTTTTCCACCTTAAATGTTGAGCCCTGGGGTTTTTTCCCCTGCAGGCTTCCAATATTTTTGAGCTCATACTGCCTAAACTTCCCCATGACTTTCGGATAAGTCAGCGAACACATTCACCTAAAGCTTTGCAAGGGGAACAAAAGTTATAAATCAACCCTGTTTCCTTGACATCAGGGCAGATTTGCTGGGAGTGCTCTCAGAGTGAGCTCTGCGTGACCTGAGAAGTTGCATGTGGCATTGGGTGTCATAACAAAAGTTCCTGCTGGCTCCATTTTCCTGCTCCGTAATGTCTTTTTACTTGTTTTAAGTACTCCAGGCCCTGACTGCTGAGGTTATTAATCTTCATCTGTGCTCTTTTTAAACTTTACTACTAGCACTTTTTTTGCCTCAGATATGCTTTTATTCATTCTTTTCAGCAGCAATAACCTCTCATATTGGCCAAATTAGGAAATAATTGCAAATAATAGAGAATCCTTTTCCAGCTCTACAGTAAAGGATTATATATGTGCTGTGTGTGAGGGATGGCACAGAGTGTAAATACCAAAATATGGGCAAATTGGCAGAGAAGGGAAGGATGTTGGTTGGCTCTCTCCTCTGTTGCTGTCCAGCTCGGGGGTCTTTGTGTTCAGGGCACAGCCCAGGGCAGAGGGTCACACGTGGTGATTTCTGGAGGAGGAGGAGGAGGAAGAAGGAAAAGCAAGGGCTGGTTTTGCAGTTCAGCTCATGCCAGTCCCTGCAGGTTGTTTAGGAAAACCTGGGCAGCGTCTTTTAGTCTTCTGAGGTAGAAACAGATTTGGGTGAATCAAATTAAGTTGCTTGTATTTTTTAAGCAGAAACATGTGACCTTCCTTAGTTTTATTTATGTGGCCACCAAAGCCGTGGCTTGTTTCTGTCCAATGCTGATCCCAAGGAGTTCCACCCCACTTTTCCTGTGTGTTGGATCAGTTTTCAATCTTCATCCATTGCTTTGAAACACCCAGTTTTCCAGTCAAGGAGCTGAAACCAAGAGTTTATTCCTGAATTTTGTCACAAGTCACACGTCATAAGCAGCCAGTAATCCAACCCAGCTCTTTGCAAGCCAGCAGAACTGTCTAATTAGGCACCATATAAATAATTACTTTTCGATAGTAACTATAGATGTAGGACTCTGGGATATGCTTGAGCCATATAAAAAGCTGCTGCTTTCAGGTGCCTGGCTGCTCTCATACATAGGCATTTTCAGGATCAAAGCTCCTGCGAATGTTATTCACAACAAATAATTGTACTAGCTTTTGGGAAGAAAATACGGAGAACATTCATGTAATGCTGCTGTCTCAGCTAGGGAGCAAGGAAATACATTGACTGTAGGAGAGAGCAAAGCTCTCTGGGCTCTCTCATCACATTAACACTTACCTTCCTTCCTTCCAGTCAAAGTTCTCTGAGCTGCTCTTTCCATTGTTTTTTATTATTCATTTGAATCAGAAAATAATATTTTTCCTCTCTAATTCAGGAAAAATTGTCATTGCCCACCTCCTGCTGAGGCAAAAGAGTGCCAGAGCCCATCTCCTATAAGCTCCTTCTCGCTTCAAATGCAGCCTGCAATGGCTCCTTTGGAAATGTAACAGGCTATTATAGAAATATGTATTTACACAGTATTTTAAGATGCACATTATCCACCTGATAGACCATAACAGCTCACCATTACAGCCTATTGAATAAAACCTCTTTGCACCATTTTTTTTTTCAAAGCGGATACTTTTTATGTGATGAATTGTGAGTCTATTGTGTAAAAGTACAAGTTCGTCGTGTAGGGCCGTAGGAGGACACCATTTATCTGTAACCCATTGCAGCAGGAAAGTGCTCTCACCCTGACCCATGGAATGAATTATTCTGACCAGAGGGATGCAGACTGAAAAAAAAGGAGAAAAAGAGCTTCATGAACCTGAAGGGAAAAGTTACAACATTTGTTTATTGGCCTGCAGTATATTCTAAGGGAGATCACTTCTGCAGAGTCATTTTCCTTCTTCCTTTGCTGGTCCTAGTTTTTAAAGGAACTCCTCTATTTTGAAAGCATCTCCGCTTGGCTTTCCCTCCCAAACTTCCTGTGCCGCTTGTGTGACTCACTCCAGCTGATCCATACTTGAACAGTTTCTCTCTTCCAGGGATTCACGTTAGAACCTGCACTGCCCTAGGTGCCATCCCTCTCATTGTCCGAGGATGCTCCATTGGAATAGACAATGATCAAAATTTTATTAGCCTGAGGCTAGGCATGAGGACTCCTTGTCATTTCCTGTGAGTTTCAACTTAACGGGGAACAAAAGACAACAGGACCCCAACTTCAAAATGAAGCTGGCAGCTAAAGACATGGTGTCCCTGCTATCCAACAGGCTGAATAAGCTGCAAATAGACAAGATCCCCAGCTTGTTATAAGATGAAATGGAGCCCAGCCCCTGTTGAGAAACGATTTTACATTGCAGATGTTCATGAATGAATGGAAAATGTGGTGACTTCAAGTCTCTTTTCTTTCCCTATCTTCAGGATGTCAAAACTGATTTTTTAAGAGAAACTCTCTAACAGTTACAGTTGACTCCTGAGAAGAACTTGCATGTCTGGAACAAAATAAAGACTCCCAGCCAGCTGAACAGCGTTGTCTTCTTCCCTCCCCCCATTCAAATTAAGCATACACAACAGAAATACCAAACAGGCATGGGTTTTACATATCATGCCAATTCTGATCCAAAACAGTTTATTAATATAAATCACCTCCAAAAAAGGGAAAGATTTTAAAGGGAAGCGAGTAGCTGCCAAAAAGACTTACACACAGAGCCAGTGCCTAACACTAAACCTAGTGGAACTCATGCATTTCCACTCCTCATGAAGCCAAGCAGTGGGGGGCCAGTGCTTTGAACCCTGCGTGGGACACTTGCTGTGAGCCCCCACTAGAAAGCATATGGTTTGAGAGGAAACAGAAACACCATCCAGAAACGTGCTGGTCTATAACCAGTGGATCTGTAAATAGTCTAAACCCATTCCCCTGCAGGAGGGGACCGACAGGCCCCATCCAGTCTTTGCCATGGCTCTTCCCCCCTCGGGGAAGTCAGCATGAGCTCCGACCCCTCTGAGATGACTCCTCTACACATTTCAGAGCAGAAGAGGATGGCTTGGAGGGGCAAATGTCACCCCATGGGTGCAGGGATGCCTGTTGGCCATGCCTTTGCATGCCAGGCTGCCATCCCTAGGATTCTCACAGTGTGGGGACCCACCCAGCTCCGCTCTGTTCCAGACCTTTCTCTCGGCACTCCCAGGAGGGCTTTCCTGGTGTCCAACCCAAGGATGGAAGCTGACTTTAAGTCTGTGGTTTTGTCCCAAACATCTTCTCCTTGACTCTTTACTCTTGACTCTTTCACAAAGCAGGACCGACCAGCCCGAAGTTGTGGTTGTCTGGATTTCCTAGGACTGTTTGGGAAACTCGTCCTCACTTTTTAAACAGTGTATTCGGTTTAATTTTCATTATTTTTAGATGTTAAATTTTACATCAATACAGTATGTCTTAAACTACTGTATTAGAATGCTGCTTGACTCACTTCCAAATTGAAGACCTTTTAAAAAAATTGAAGCAGTCCAATAATTTTAAATCACTCTGCACTGTGCATTGCAATTTAAAATTATTGGAGTGCTTCAAATTTTTATAAGCCCTTGAATTTGGAAGTGATCGAGGTTCTGGGCATACTCAGTGTAGAGCAATTTAAAATTATAAGAGCTGTCAAATTTTTATATAAGCACTTCAGTTAGAAAAGGGATTTGGGTTCTGGGCATGTGCAAAGGGGAGCAATTTAAATTATTAAAGTGCTTCAATTTTTTTTCTAAGCACCTGATTTTGGAAGGGTTTTCGTTTGTGCAGCCTAAAATGACAACTTCCTTTGAGAGTTTCTTCTTTAAAAGAATTTCAATCTCGCAAACTAAAGTATTCTTTAAAATATGAATTCACTGATACTTTAAGAACTGATTTGCACAGAGCTTGGTGCCCAGAACATCTATTTTTTTTTTATTCATTTAATCATTTCAGTCTTTAAGGGGCAAATTGATGGTATAGAAATAGCTGCCTCTTTGGATCCTAAATTTTTTCCAACTGTTGCATTCATGGTACAAAAAAAAAAGTGGAAAAATGAAAAATTTGATGGGAAGAACTGAATGCTTTTTCCATGGACTATCCTGCCTGGCCAACGGAATTTAGAAGGCATGCAAAATTGAAGCAATTTGTTATTAAATCTCATTTTAATGTCTCTCAACACACAAAATGAAAGCCATGTGATAGCTGATTGAATCTGAAGGAAGGAAGTTGGAAAGCAGCTTTATTTGCACGCTCACTCTCTGTACTGAAGTGATTCCCGCCAGGAGCCGTGCCAGGATTGCCATCTTTGCCCCAGATCCAGCCATGTCCTTTAGCATCCCAGTGCTGGGCAGCAGGAGCAGCCAGGGGAGCAGGGAGGGTGCGGTTCACCCACCGGATCCCACTCTCTGCTGCCGTGGGACAAACGCAGAGGGAATCGGCGCAGCTGAGCCGGAGATCGCTGTGTCTGGGTGCACGGGAAAGAGGACACTGAGGGATGCCCTCACTGAGCTGTCAGAGCACAGAGACAGGGCAGATGAGCATTTCCAGCCTCTCCACTCATGGTTCTCTCTGCTTTCCCTTTGTAAAACCAGGGATTCACTCTATAGGGCAGGGATCATGGTAATTAGTTAATGTTTAAGGGCACCGTGTACCTTAAGCCTTGTGTACCAGGAGTATCTGCGGCGTAGAACTGTGCATTTCATCAAATGCCAATTCAGTGTTTTCTTCCCCTTGAATGCTCCTTTCACTTGTTACCATGGAGGTGATAGGTGACCATTTGTAGTTGTTTATTCCTTGGAAAATGAAGTTTTTGAATAAAAGCCAGTGATCAAATTAAATAGGGGCAAAGATATGCCGGAGGTGAAATTCAAACAGGAGCCAGATGAATCATATAGTCAGGAACGAAGGGAAAAATTTCTGAAAGCATTTTGCTTTTTCCCTTGGAGTTTTTGTTCTTGTTTTGTTTAGGGTTTTTTTCCAAAAAGTAGAAGTACAAAATTGGTTTCTTACTGTCTGTGGTATTAACTGCATCATTCTTTTGGGATGTGAAATCCAGGGGTTGTTCTGTGCCAGAAGGACAGAGAATGGGAGACCAAACATATTTCTGCTCAGTATAAGTTGGTTTGGACTGTGCTTTCATTGAACTGTTGTGGAATTTTGTGGCGGGCATTGGCTAAGTTCTGTCCAGACATGGGGTGTGCTGGGTCCTCCATGCGAGTGTGGCTGGGAGCCACCGTGTGTGGCTGTGTCAGTGGTGAGAAAAGGTTTTCCTGGGAAGAGTTTGGTAGAGGTGAGGGCTATTCGTGCCTTCTCTTTCTGTCCAGCATGTGGGCGTGGGCATGGACTGGATGAAAAATCTGCCTGGGCAGAGGAGCAATAGGGGCAGGTCCAGGCTGTCCTGCGGGCAGGTCTGTGCAGGGATGAGCGTGTGTTGGACCAGGGCATGCAGAGGCAGTGGGGGATCAAACACAGAGAAACACCCTGGCCCTGCCTGTCTGAATCCCTGTTCTGGCACAAAATAACAGAGGGAATCGCCTCAGAGCCGCCGCCTCACAGGCTCACGTATGAGCACCAAGGCTGCCTTAAAGTTCCCGTCTCGCTGCCTCACTTCAGACGCTGCGTGCTTGAACCCCGCTTTTGGGCTGTATTCATGCTAATGTTGACAGGTTTTTTCCTCCTTTGTTACATTGTGCAAACCAAATAGAAAGTGAGGTGAGCTTGTCTGAGCAGATGAAAGATGGCAAGAAATTGGCGCTTGGGGACCAGTGTCTTGGTGACATCGACTCTGCAGTCCTTTTTTTCTCTCTCTCCCTGGCTTCCCCTCTCCCTCTCATTCTCTCTGAAATGGTCTGTGCCTCCAGTAATTTACATAATACTCTTCTGACACCTTTACTTTAGTCATCAATCACGGTACCTTCTCTCAGTCTATCTTTTGTCTGAGCATGTCTCTTCTTTATCAGGCCATGCACAAAAGATTAATTTCACAGTTTTTCTCCCTTCTTTCTTTCCTTGCAAGATACAAAGCTCATGAAATGACAGAAGCAAGATAATGAAAACAACAATGCAAGCAATTTTTTTTTTTGTTCTTGCTGGTTGGATCTCAAGATACTTTTTTTAACCTCATTGTGTGCCATCTGTCTTAGAAAAGGTCTGCTCAGTATTTTTTAATACAATTCTGATGCTGTTCTGAAGACTACCTGGGGAAAAAATACATATTTTAATCAGGCCATAGGTACTGATTTAAAATTTAAAAAAATAAATTAAAAAAAAAGGAATTTGCGGAACAATTAAAGCAAGGGGTCCACTTCTAATGGTGGCATGGGCTACTGCACAGTGCCCGTGCCTCAATTAATATTAATGATCTTTTGTGCATAGCAAATTTATGGCATTTGATTGACTCACACAACTACACTTCAAGCTGTCACGTAAAGTGAAATATATGGGCGCCATGGCCTAATTTGCATATGCATATGTTCTTAATATTAATTAGTCTAATGGATCTAAGGACCTGGAGATAATTTGAGTACTGGGAGAAGAGAAGCAAACAAACAAAACAAAACTCGCTGAACAGTGCCCTGCTATGGGTTGGTCCTACAGTCAAATAACTCTCCCAAAATGCAAAATAATTGGCATGAATTTCTCCTCCTTCCCCATGTCTCTCCCAGGACTGGCTGAATTAAAATCTTATCCCATATAATGCATTGTTTTGGCTCTGACCCTGACACTTTTTAATTTGAAATGCTTAACATGCCAAGTAGATTACAGAATTATAGACAGAGGAGTTTGAGTGCAGGCTTATGGGCATAGGTCAGGGCCATGAGACTTGCAGCCCTGCGAGGGGGCTATTTCCCAAAACACCTGTGTAGCTTCCATTAATATTTATGGGAACTGTGTGAGTTTATGGGGGGAACTTGGTCTCCCCACCTTGGCTTTGTGCTTGCATTGCCTGGTAATGATGGCGCAGATCTCCAGACGACAAACAGCCACTTTTGACCATTGGGCTTTCAAAGTTAGTGAAAATTCACATTTTTGATACTCCAGGGAACAAGAGATGCCAGAGCACAAAAGCAAGGAGGTGTCAGGGCAATCTTTTCCGTTTGACTTGTGAATTGGCTTATGGGAGGGCTGGTGTCCTAATCCTGGCTGCACCCCTAGATCTATACACTCCCCTCTGGGATAACCAACTTTACGATGAGGAGAACCTTTGTATCATGGTGAAGAGGAGGCTGGCAGTGGGGTCCATGCACTAAGTCCTTCCAGGACCACAAAGTCCTGGCAGGAATTAGCGAGGGGAGGGAGGGATGGTCTGGTGTCCCTGTAAATTGGCTGAAGTCAGGAGATCCTTAGATCCATTCTCATCCTGTGCAGTTGTGCGAGCACAGTGTTGTTACCAGTGGAAAAGGAGAATAGACTCCGACTGGGAGTCCCCTGGGAGAGGCCGTGGCTTGGGATATCCCCGTGCAGCATCCTGCAGGAAGGGTGTGCAGGATATGTGTGGCTTTCCTACAGTCCGGGCTGGTGGCTGTGGGGCTGTTTCTGTGCTGATGGGGAGGTGACAGAGGAGTGACCACCACCCCTGTCACCAGGGGAGCTCCTGCGTGGGCACTTCTAGTGAGGCATGGGCAGCCAGCTGAGGAGCTGGGGCTGTGGCTGCAGTACCACCCCTCCATGGGCAATCTGCAGGGATCCAAGCTCCACATCCAGCAGGGAGGGAGGAAAATCCCAAAGGCCAGAGCATAACAGAGATTTCCAGGAGATAAGGGTGTTTTGGAACTGGGAAATTCGTTAATGCTGTTCCCAACCTCGGGAGATGTGGGGACCTCATCTCGGATCCGGTCCCTGACTCACCTGGGTTGTTTCACCTCCCAGAGAAAACAGCCCACGCTGCTCCAGCCCATTTCCAGCCTGGAGAGCTGTAATGGATCTGCAGGTTGCTGATTGCCTTTACGAGGTGCTAAGCACCGATGGCTGCCTGATGCCAGGGAGGGAAGTGTCAGCTCTTGCCCGGATCAGATCTACAGTGAGTTGTTCTATAGAAAAAAATGACTTTCCTCTATGAAGGCATCACTTATATACCGAATATATATAACAAAACCTGGAAAGCCTCTAGTCACTCATTTTAGCTGCTAAAATGCCTTTAGGCCAACATTCCTGCTGTGAAAGGGGTTATGGACATGTCATATGGGGGTCATCAGTGAAAAATATACCCAACTTTTGTTATTCTTAAGTCTAAATCAAAAACCTCTTTTCACAATCCACTAAGGGACGATTTACTAGAGAGTAGAATGTGGTATCAATTATTTCTGTGGGCATCCTTTTTGTTATAAGAAGCAAAGAGGATTGCTTGAGAGTCAATAGCATGACTCCATCTCAGATTACTAAATAATGAAATGCTAAACTTGGCCTAGAGTAAGGACTATTGCTGTCTCAAAGGGACCAGAGGCTTCAATTAAATCAGAGGACAGTGTTCAATGAATGAGAAAAGGATGCTTAAGGTACGATGACATATTACCGGATTTTACATTTAATTGCAGTGCTTTGTTCTTTTAATAAAAGCACAAGAGCAGTGGATCTCCATTATGGTCATCTGGTAGCATTGTTCACTGTGGACAGTTTATTGTAATTTATTGGCTATGTTTAATCCCTCTATTTTTCATATAAATGAATTCTGTCTGCTTTATTTTATGAATTTTCTTTGCTTATAAAAAAATAGCACCTAATAGTTATTTACACACAAAAGAGCTTTTCCACTGAAGTGCTCAACGGTGCAAGAAACATCCCAGATTCTATGAAACTGGAATGGAAACAAGCGCTTCTACTCAGAGGGGTGCATTTCTGCATCACCCAAGCAGGAATTGGCACTTACTGAGCAATCTCAGGAGTGACAAAAATGTCCTTGCTGGTTTTGTGGGGCTCTGTGCTGCTCAACTTGCCTTTGCTTGGGCTGTGGGTAGTGGGGGCCTGTGCACAGAGTGATTTTGTGGCTTTTGGTCCAGGAGAAATTGGCTTCAAAACCCCCTGCCCCCAGAGGTGGGTTTCAGCCTTTCTGCTCGGTGCCCTGGGATAATGTACAACACATGGCAGCAGTTTAGCTGGAAAACCACTGGAGCATATGTATGTGATTATACATATGTGTGTGCACACATGCATGCATGTACAGATATATTTATAGTTCTATGTTTGCATATATAGTGATACGTATTTATTTTAAAATCTAAACCTACAAGTATTTTTAAAATGGTTGTCAGGCAAATTCCTCCTTTTAGGCATTTTTGCTGTGACTTGTCTCATCTGAGCACGCCAGTCATGTCCCATTATATAAATGATGGGATGGTCAGTGATTTAACTAACGTAACCTGATGCATCGAGGCAACACTGAGATTGCTGTCAGCTTACGAAGGGAGAAATTGAGACCTTGGAAGCTCAGATCCTTGTCTATATTTTTAGAGTCTTGTTTGTTTGGTTTTTCTTCTTATTTTTTTCTTCTCATTAAAAGGTCCTTGTGCAGGAGAGGGATCCTTAAATTCAGCTGAAATACTGTGTGCATCGAGCACAGGCAGGGAAGGCAGGCTCTCTTCAGCCCTGGACAGTGTGTGTGTCTGGTTTTGGGGGCAGATCCTCCCTGAAACAGGGTCACAGTGAGTGGTTCATTCCCTGTAAACAGGTTGGGTGTCTTTTGTTTCTGCCTTGTTTCAGCTCATGTCAGAGCCTGTCTCTGGAAATGTGGCAGTTCAGTGAAGAGGGTGGGATGAGCTGACTCTCAGAAGTAATGGCACAAAACAAATGGCAGCCAGCCCTGCTCAAACTGCCACGAGAGGCTTCTGGGCCCAGGGGAAAATTGTGAGCTGCATTGCCTACCGGGAGAAATTCCTCTGTGGTTTTATCTGAGGGGTTTTCCAGGTGTGTTTCTTTTCAAGGAGGGTGCAATGCTTTTGACTGCCTGGAGTGTCTAATTTTTCTAACATCATTCAGCCTTGTGGCAGCATCAGAGTAATGAATTCAGGAAGTGTGCGGCGAGGATTGTCTGTGCAAGAGGGTACAGGCAGTACTTAACTCCCCATCGATTGCGAGTGACCGATAAACAAGTGAGTGCCTCCTGATCAACCCCAAAGGGTGATGCAGGTCCCAGACATGTGGCTCTTTAGGTGTGGCACTGGGACTGGGACTATCATCTGCAACAGCAGCATTTCAGCGCCTTTCCCCTGAAATAATCAACGGAACAGAAATTGCTTTTGCTGTTACTGGGATGGTCCTCCTCAAGGGACTGGGATGGTCCTCCTCAAGGGTAACAAGTGTTGGAGAACTCCTCCAAGGGGGCTGTGCATGCAGGGCTGGGCTGTGTCCAGCTGCAGGACCAAGCATTGTGCCCAAGAGCCACTTGCACATGTGGCTGTGCCAGCCCCCTGGGCATGCAGTCTTGTGCTGTATGGAGGAGAATTATGGCTGTGAACTGGGCAGTCAGGTGACCAGATGCACTCTGTTTGTCACAGCTGCTCCTTCCAGGGGCTCATGCAACGTGGCTCTGCCGTATGCACATTATAAATTACCATATGATGAATATGGGGCCGTACCACAGCAGAGTCTTCTTCTTGACAAAGTGCTGTGCCTATTCCCAGCTCTCCCTGGCCTCTGTTTTTGTTAATTTTACACTGAAGAATCAACATGCCCAGGATGCACGCGTGCATCCATCTCTCTCCCTCTCAAAGGAAATTAGTGCTTTCCTGTCACCGCAGGTGATATGAGAAGGGGAGGAAGTACACAAACTGATTTATCTGGAGCTGTCAGCTGTTTTGAGGATGTTGACTACTAAGGGTGTCAGCTCCTCCTCAGTAGTTGGCTGACTCTGAAGAAGACCCCATTCCTCATTAAAAGAGGACTGAGCTGCACTTGAAAGTGACTTTCCCACTTGTTCTCCTCTCACAAACATCACAATAACAGATTCGCTGTTTAAAGTGGCATGATCTTCATGCCAGGCCCAGGCAGCTTTGTAAAATACACCTCTGCAGCACTCGGCAGCATCGGTACCATCCATGCAAAATTCATTTGAGGTATAAACTAGAGACTATCATCACAGATGACAGTTATAGCAAATCAGCACGCTGTGTACAGTTTCATCCTTTATTCACATTATGTATCATAATAAACGTCGTCCTAGCAACACAGTTTGTTGAGAGTCAAACACAATACCCCACAATGCCTTGCCACAGATGGATGTGAGGAATCGTGGCTGTTAGAGCCTGGTGCAGCCTGAAAAAGAATCAACAATTCCTACTGTCATTTTAGGGGACTCTTTCCTCCTCCCAGTGCAGCCTTGGAGAGAGGTGAAAAGGGAGCCTGCGTCAGCTGGGGGTCTCTGCTGCACACTGGTCCATGTGGGAGCAAAGCGGAGTGTCAGAAGCACTGGAAGCTGGGTCAAAATGTGGCAAGGCTCAAAACTGGAAGGCTTAAGGAAGAAGAGGAGGGACTGTCACCTGGTTAAATTGAGAAATATTGGGGAAGAAATATTACTTGGGTACAAGACTACATCTTCTTTCTTTTTAATAACTGCTTAGTGAAAAAGCACTTCCAAGGTATTGAAAGGGAAAGAAAAAGAAATCTTAATGTAAAAATATATGCCTTCAGTATAGAATTCCACTCAGACCTGAGAGAGATGTTTCTGAGTGGAGCCGGGTGTGATTCATATAACATTTTGCCATCCCCTGAGGAATGTCATCTCCTTCTGATGTCTCCATTTGCAGGAAAGGCTTCATTGCAGGTGCAGCACGAGGCTCCCACACCAAAGGGCAGCACTCGCTTTCAGACCCTGACGCACGCTTGCTCTCTGAGATGCAGCAGCCCGTTTTCTCTAATCCTTGCCCTGGCACCTGCTCCAGCATGTGTTTTTCCTTATCCCTGCTCATGATAGCCCCTGCTCACACGCTCTGTATTACAGAGAAGCTGCTGCTTCCCCAGGGTGCCAGTCAGCCCATGGTGGGACTGCTGCTTCCTCAACACTGAATCCCTGGGGTGAGGCCACAGGATACTGTCCCCTGTCCCTAATGCAAATCATGTGTTTCCACTGCTGGGAAAACTATGGGAAGAGAGGCTCCAGCTCTTTCTTGTCTGTGGTGTGTCCTCTGATAGGAGCAGTCAGAGATCCTAATGAAGGATTCTGTTATGTGGAGCAAAGCTTTTCCAGTATGAGACATTATTTTTAGAGGACCCTGATTAATTTCTTTTCCCCTCCTCCTACTATTTTGAACAAAATTGTCACGATGTCTCTCTGAAATGGAAATACATTAATCAATAAGCTGTTAGAAAAAAGGAAACATCTTGGAAAATCACCTTAAGTGTTGCTAAGATGCACCCAATTTCTGAATGAGCATGGAGCCGCTTGCACAGTGATCCTCATCCAGTGTGTAGGTCTGCAGTTCAAAAGCAACAGAGCCAGTGAGACGCAAATGCCAGAGGAGATAAAGACAACCCTTCCTTGCACAACTCCCCTGGGAGAGGAGGTAACACAGACACCACAGGAGTTCAGCCTTTACACAACGCAAAGTGTAGTACCAAGCAAAGGCCTGAAACTTTAAAGCTTGGACATCAGTCCACAACAGAGCCCTTCCAACCTGTGGAGATGTTTATGGCTTTCTCAGGGGTGCCATAAAATAGGATCATCCATCATCCTCAAAGTTTATATCCAGATCCAGAAATGGGTTTTGGGCTCAACTCTGCATAATTCATCGTTATTGTGGAAGTAATCCTGTAAACCAAAATACATTCTCTTGAGGTTTTTTAAAGTATGTGCAGGTTTTGGTGTTGCAGGAAGAGCAGTTGGGGTCCTGTGGGGGGGAACCCAGAGAAACACTACAAAAAAAAGAGAGAAAGCCATTATGGTTATTAATCAGAATTTTGTATACTTTTCAATTTGCTTCTCCAGAACTGATTCCACTGCACAATAATTAAAAAGAAACCCGTGCCGACTGCGGTGCCCCCCCGCCCGTGGAGCGGTGCCTGGCTGATCCCATTGTCTGCGCCCTGAATGCTGAGCCCACAGTTAATAATTAGTGAGCAGCGCTTAAATGGAACGGCACAGCCGATTCCCTGGTACACTGGCAGAGGCGGCGGCTGAGCCAGCCAGGACTTTGTCATCTTGGCAGGGAGCAGGGGAGCTCACTGCCATCCCACAGCCAATGTGCCGTGCAGGGGACCTGGCGCGGCCACCGCGCTGGCACAGGGCTCAGCCCGGCAAAGAGGTGCGGACAGGATGGGAAGGGAAGGGTTTTGCCATCTTCTGTGGGGAAAAAAAAGGAAAAAGGACTCTTTTTGGGTATGGAGGTTTCCTGGAGATGTCTCTCAGGTTCATATTTATTGTTTATTGCCCGTAAAACTGTGTTTCTATGCTTCACAAAGCCATCATTTCGATGTAGTCTGCCTAGCCTGAAATGATAAATGAAAGCAATGAAGGGAGAGGAAGGGTGTTCTGGTGATTAAAACTCTGGATTTGACTTGAGAAAGTAGGTTTCAGTTCCATCTCTGCCACCAACTTTGGGGTGACTTTTGACCAACCGTTTAATCTCTTTGGGCTTATGAGAACTGGGGAAAACAGGGATTTCTCCCTGTGAAATTTTTTTTGTGGGTGTTTTTATTTCCCTTGTCTAGGCTGTGCAGGTCTTTCCACTGGGAATCCTTTTTACTATGTAAAGTGTGACCAAAATGGAGTGCCACTGTAATTTAAACTCCCGTTCCCAGTATTTTAACAATGCATTCATGGATATACAGAGAGAAAATCGTACAGTAATTAGAAAGGATGTGAATGGTGAGAGTGTGAACAGTGGTGAACCTCAGAGAGATCCTTTTCTGACTGGAGCAGGTTTATTTCCCTCAGTGGTGATTGAAATTAATATAGGCTCTTATTTTATGGAAGTACTCGTAAACTGGAGGAAGTGTGATGGCCTGTAGATGTAAAAGGTCAGAACAAATGATCTAATAGTCCTTTTTAGCCTTAAAACTATGAAGGAAAATGAAGGCTTTTAAAAATCATTCTTTTACCACAGTTAGACAGGAAATGGCGATGGGATGGCAAATTTAACCCCCAGGCTTGGACACTGCCTATCCCTGTCCCTTTGCTCATTCCTATGCCAGTAAGTTTCCAATGGGGCTGGAGGGTCTCTGATCTACCTCCCTAAAGTGTGCCTGAAAGGCAGTAGAAAAAAACCCTATTGTCAGGAGGCTTTAATTCACTGTTACAGGTGATCACCTCCCCGTTGGAAGTGTAAGGGTCCATAAATCAAGAAATGGTTGAAAACTTCTGCTCTGGTCTTTGCCAGCAGTTAAAGACAGCTCACATCAGCCACGTTTATGTGTCCATCTTGATTCCCTGTGCGTGTTCCTATTGCTGAATGGGGCACTTCTTGCCACCATCATCAAACCAGCCTGTGGCCCTCTTTTAATTTTCCCTTTTTCTACTTACCATGCAATTAAATACCCCTAAAAGTGACAAACACACAAAGAGCTTAATCTACAGCCCTGTTGCACACCAGACACACGAGTGCACCTTGGTAGGAGGCTTTCCAGACAAAGGCACATAATCGCTCATCAGGGCCATTGTTTTTGCTGCACGTGTGGTCTGGATCAAGGGCTCAGCATGCACTTGGCAGTGCAGTAATTCCCTTAGGGTTTGGAGGTTCCAAACTCAGACCAGGAGCCTTCCTTTGGCCGCTTCTTTAGCATCTCCAGGCAGAGGAGGACATTCCATGAGCAATTCACACTGTGAGGGTGACATTACGGCTCCCGGCGTCACCATCATGTTGTCAGGATGGAGGTACATGGACAGGGACCTCTCCCCTGCCGAGCCCTATCCAGGTAGGGTGTTAGGGACTTCACAACCCACAGGCCATGCAGGATCATCATGCTTGGCAGTCCTCTGTGGAACTCTCCTGTAAATTTGTCTAATCGTGTTTACAATCCATTTATATTCCTGGTCTGTGCTACCTGCTGTGCACTAAGTTGCATAATTTAGTTATTCTTTGTAAAAATGTTTCTTATGGGCTATTTTAACCCTGCTGCCTCATAATTGGGTGCGCCCTGGTTCTTATGCTGTGAGAAATAATGACTAATTCTTTGCTGTTTGCTTTCCCTATACTGTTCATGATTTTATAGACTTTATTCTGTATTGTCTGATTTTCCTCTATCATTTTGTAGCTTGAAGGGCCACATTTTTTACAGAAGTCAGCACAATGGGAGATAAATAGAGGATTTGGTTGGTTATTGCAGATCTTGAAATGTAGAAGAAAAATTGATCATCAGCTGAACTAAACATTAAATTTTAGACTTTTTATTAAAAAAAGAGTTAAAAAACCCCAAACTTTTATAAGGCCAGTTTGACGTTCAACATCGGTTCCATTTCAACATTGAATCCTTTTGTTTTTATTCAAGCTGGCAACTAAATATCAGAGTCCAAAAGATTTTATATGAAAGGCTGGAGACATTTTTGGTTTGAGAGTTGCAAAATGTTTGCATATTCCTCTGCGATTTTCCTCCTCAACCTGCCCATTCAGTCCAATCAAAATCTCAGCAAATCTGCAGCTTCCCCACCCAAAAGGCTTGGTTTTGCCCAGGTAGAAAGAGAAGCTGGCTTGAAAAATTTAACCTAAACCACACATATTAAACCGAATATAAAACTCTCCCAACACAAATCCGTCAAAGGTCTCGTGCCAGGCAGATTTCCCATGGATTTTATTTTATGTGCGCTAAACACTCCACCAAACAAAGCCCATCCAGAAACGTGAACTCAAGAGCTGTTTAACACTGTAGATTTTCCCCTTGTATAACAATTATGGAAACAGGCTCGCTAATTGACATCGGATGCGACACTGTGAATATGTGAATGGTGTTCAATAGCCGTCATAATTCCTCATTTTACTGCTTTTGCTGGTGTAGGCCAGTAGTTGTGTGTAGTAGGAGAAAATACAAAACACGCCGTTCTAGCACCAAACTACCCGAAGATTATTACTTTTCCCTGCTGGCCAAGTGTGCCTGGATTTTCTCACCTTCTCAAGCTCAGGTCTTTGTTCCTTTATTTATGTTTTATAAGAGGAAGAAACTAATTAATCTCTTTACCCAAAGAAATGCAGGCGTGTGCTTGTTCCCACCCGAATTTTGCTGAGGGTGAATTCCTCCCTGCTGCGGTTTTGAGTTCTTGGAAACGAATGGGAATGGCTCTGCCTGGTCCTGATGTCTGCTGGAGCTGGGCTGGCTGGCTGGCCTGAGGTCCTTTTGGGGACCCAAGAGGGTAAAACTTATTGGTGAGAGGTTTGTCCCTTGTGTGGCAATCAGAGCCATGGGTACTGGGAAGATTCTTCGTCCATAGCACAAATATTGTCTGGGATAGTTTGATGGTTGGCTGTGACTGTATATGAGAGTTCCACCTAACCTAAGCAAGCTTTTGTTTCCTTCCCATCCTGGTAGTGTGGGATTCAGTCTTAGTCTCTGTATTCTGAGTCTGCCTAAAAACTGATTTTTAGTCATAAAAGGAGGAATTCATTTAAAAATTGATTCAACCCAAATATATAAACTTTGCTTGAAATATTCAATATCCAGTAGGAAATCCCCTGTATTGTATGCTGGGTTTATTTAGAGTAAATCTAGGAAGATCAAGACACATTTTAATATACAAATTATATTTGTTTTTAAGCTACAGTATTCTATCTGGACTCAGCCTTCTTCCATTCTTTTGAACATTAATCTTCCTTTTTGCCCCTAATCCTTTCTTTGCTACAATGAGCTTTCACTATGTGTGTGTGGGGAGGGAAGGCCCTATTAGATTATAACATTTTATGAGTTGTCAACGATATAATGACATTAGCCACCTGACTGAGAAAGTAAAAACCTTTGTGGTGTCACATAACAGGTTAGAATGGGCTGGTAAGCCCTTGTGAAATAAACAAGGTAAAAAAAATAAAAATCCTCCAAAATGTGTATTTAAATGGGTGGCTCTAACCCCTCCCTGCTTATTAGACCACTGAGAGCACATTAAATATTTTATACGTATATATCTTTCTGCCTCTCCAAAATAGATAGAGATAGGCACACACACATCAGTACATGCACACAGGCATAGACACACAAGTCTTTCAAAATCAGAAAGGTCTCAAATTTAATTGGAATGGAAAATGCTAACTAATTGGCATCCAAATTTGATTTACTGTAGAAACCTCATATTTGTTTGAAACACAACACTATGTCTTGGAACACAAGCCCAGTCCTTCAAAAATCATACATGAGAACTGTGGAAGAATCAATTAAAGTTGATTTGGCAGATCTGCTTTTGACAAATATAAAGAAATCTCTGATTAGGCTGAGAAGAAAAGAATCCCTCTTTCGTGCTCTCTCTATTCTCTCCCTCTTTAAAGGCAGTAGATGTCAGAAGGGGGTGGGTAGTGATATGCAAAACATGGCCTCCATAACCAAAGTAGCCTGCAAAATTAGGTGTCAGCATGCAAAGCTTATTGATGTATGAATGCGGAAAATGAAAGCCGGCAGTAGACAGACGGGGCTAAAGGTGAGACAGCCACAGTGAAAGCAGCTGTACATCTGCGTCAAGGTGTTGCTATATGAGCCTGCTTTTTTCTGGAGGGCCACAGCCTAACAAGCTGTGCCTGGCCATAAAATGATGAAACAATACAATGTAGGCACACACTGTGTGAATACCAAATAAATTGACTCGGGCCCCCCCACACCCCTTCAAAGTAGGCCTGTGTGTTCATTAATAAATTCATATTCTGAGTTTTCAATAAAAGAAGAAAATGCAGTGTAAACTGGAGTTACTTAGTGACACCCAGCTCATTGCTTTTTATTGTTGCTTGCAGCTACGAAGCCTTCGCTGTGCACTAGTAGAATTTATTACTGTCTGTCTTTGTGGCAAGTTGGCGAAGTGAGCCTTTTGAAGAAAATTGACCCACACTTCATGAATATGATGAAAAATGCCAATAACACTACAAAGACAAAGCTCTTGACATTAGTGTGCAAAGAACTAAGAGACAGTAATGAAAATATTGCAATTACAAATCATATCCCTCCTCCCCGGCCGAGGGGCGCGGGCATCCGGGGGCCTCAGCGGAGCCCCAGGACCCTGCTGGATGTGGGGTGGGCTGGGGAATGAGGAGGGGCAGGCACCGTTTCACCACCTGGCCCCCTCCCCATCCTCCGTGCTCTGGAGGAGGGAAGGGGTGAGAAGAGGAAAGCAAGTGAAGTGCTTAATCCAACAAGGATTTCCCTCCTAGAAGGTTGCCCCTCTTCTCTCTGAGCCTGCGCACAGAGGGAGAGTGGTCTTGTTGCTAAGGCACAAGATTAGCAGCCATGGGGTCCGGCTTGCGCCTGCCCTTTGTCCATGCTCCGCCTAGAAGCTCCTGGACACAAATCACTAGAAGATTGTGCCTTAATTTCCCCCTCTGTAAAATATTTTTTCCTTCTGTGCTTTATGAATGGAGCTTCTCTGACTGGCATCTCTTCTGAGCTACCTCATTCTGCTTGTGTGCCTGCACCCCTGCACTCTTTTGGTATTGCGGTAATAAGGATAGGTTAAAAATTAGCATTTTACAAGCAGAAAGGTCTGTCTCACGGTCTTTGTCCTGTAAAGAGACAAGAAGAAGGAATGTGACATGCAAAAGTTCTCTGTTTAATTCTTAACCTGCTGATATGCAACTTGATCAGTGAAAATCCATGAGGAACAAATAGGGCAGGCTTTTTTTTTTTTTTCCCACCCAGCAGCTGATGGAGTGCTGGAAAAAGACGGCTAAGAGGAACCAAGCTAAAAAAAATAAAAATAATTAAAATCAGCAATGAAAGGTTGTTTACCCTATGTTCAAAATTTGCCACTTTCTGAACTTATCATCAATCAAATTTTCTGTCACCAAGATAAACTGTAAGTGCCAGGCACTTTGTTTATGCATTCTGCTCTTATATTTATTGTGGAGAGACCTGCTAAAAATCAAATAAAAAGCACGCATGCTATCTACTAAGTTTGGATGTGACAGTCACAGGTAAAATATCTTGCCACGTTGGACTACTGGTGCCTGTTCAAATCAGTTGAGCTTTGCCATTCTTGAACTTCTCTTCCCATTTGTAGAGGATGACACTTGTAAATGACAGCAAACCACAACTTTTCCTCTGTGATATGTGGCCACTGATGAGATAATCATGACGTCAACCAGAGCGATTCTGCAGGTCTGGATGAACTGATGGGCTCTCAAATATGGGCTACCTGGGAACTGCGCTTCCATCAGACCTGTGCCACTCGTGGATCCTATGCGTGAGTCCTGATGAAGTTTTGAGGTCCAGATACAGCCCCGAAGCACTCAGACCTCTGAATGCGCATCAGGGTTATCTCAGCATCCTGGCCATCTCTTTTCTCATGGTGTGGTGTCCTTTCTCTGTCCTGGTCATGGAAGACCTGCCACATCTGAGGAGTCAAAGTAAGTAGCTGTACCTGTGCCCCTGAGTGGCTGAGTCCTTCTGTGGAACATCCTCATTAGAGGCACCATGAACCCACCGGGAGGAAATGACTCTGCTTTAAGCAGAGCTAAACTGGGTGTAATACAGTTTTCCATGTTTTATAAATCACTTAGAGTTTAACAGTAAATTATGAGGACAAAAGAGATTGAAAAGGAGAGTGAGTAAAGAAGCATCCAAACAGCAGGAGCAGCTACTGTATAACAGGTGAAAAAAATAGCAAAATGGACTGATTATGTCTGAACATCCATCCTTCTGAAGCAACTGCAGGTTAGAAATCATTGCTTGTGTTATATGGCTTTGAAAACAAGGCTGATGCAGAAAGCTCTGGAGGAAAATGTGAGACCACCACATAGATCAGAACGATGCCAGTGTAAAGAACAAAAAAAAGACGGAGCCAGAGAGAGCCAGCAGATTGTCCAGCTGTAAAGAGCAGCGTTGAAATCCAGAGGAAGCTTTCATCAAAGGCTGACTTAAGTACAAAGGTTCAGACCTAACTAAGAAGCAGCTCATTTTTTGTTGCTCCAGAGCAAGACCTGTCCCCCCAGATCTGAGCGAGCGAGTGAATGTTCTCTTGCTCAGCTGAACGAGGCAGTGGCACAGTCTGCCCACAGATGGGGAATCTCACAAGTAACGACGAAGCCATTAGATAACATATTGGAGTGACTCTGCTGAGCAGGCTGAGTGCCTGCTCAGTGAAAAAAAGAGAGGAAGAGAAAACACTGTGTAATTATACACCCACCCCGTTCTACCGTCTCATTCTTTCTTTCTGTCTCCAACAACATTAGGCTTCTACACCTCTTTCCTGAGCATTTTGTGGCTCATCTCTCTAACAGGTGATGACCCATTTGCATTAAATAACCTTCCATAGAAAGCTACAGGTTTCATGACGGGACACTCCTTCCTGTTGCTGGAAACGTGGACCAGCCTTGTAGTGAGCTGATCCCTCGATCAAAAATGTTTGTTCATCTTATTCCTTGTATCGCACAAAAAGTGGAACTAGGTAACAGGACAATTTATTTGGCATCATTCATTATGGCTTAATGATGACTGGAAATCCAGCTGTGAAACTGCTGGGCTTGTCTGCAAGTCAGATACGAGGAGATATATTTTTCAGGTCTTGGCATGTTTAGCATTTTGGGATGAACAATTTATCTACCTGGGTTCATTCTGCTGCTCCCAGAACTGATTGTATATTAGCATGTCTCGTGAAAATCATGCGTGACATTACTCTTGCATCTATATATTGAAAAGAAATGAAACTGGGGCTGGATAAAAGCCCTTTGAAGTCGGTGGAAATGTCTCCCATCAACTTCAATATGAACAGATAGAAACATAGAAATATAGGATTGGAAAGACCTCCTGGGTCACTGAGTCAGTCCTCTGCTGTCTCCTGCACTCCTTCATATAATCCCTTCTCCGTTGGTTGTTTCTCTTTAGCCTGTCTAAGGCTGAGGATGTGCTCAGCATATTGCTGAAATTGTCATCCAGAATGAGATTTCTTCATTACAGGTAGCCAACGGCTCCTGCGTGTTTGATTTGTCAGCTCTTACAGGCGTGAACAATTCCCAGCGCGTCATCTTAAAAACGTAGTCAGGTGGATGAATGCAGGTGTCGGGAAGACTGAAGGGGGTACAGGGCTATCTGTATTCAGTCTGTGTGTTTGTCACGACTCTGAATACTCATATCACCATTTCCAGTAAGTGGTGGATGGGATTCTTCATCCTTGCAGCAAAGAGTGGGGACTGATTGCAACAAAATGAAAGGACCCCAGTTTTGTGGGAACCTTAAAAGTTATAGGTAAAGGAAGTTCAGGTTCTTTGGATTCTTTTTTATTTTTGCACAGTGTTCTGAATGCTGAAAGTGAAAAGAAATTGTTGAAAGGTAGAACTACGAAGATTTCATGCCATTTTATTCAATGCCAATTATTTATAAAGAGAAAATAGAAGAGAGGGCTGGAAAGGGTTAAAATTAAAAGCTGTTTCTAAGGCCTGCAATAATAATACAATAGACTGGTGGTAGCCACAGGCAGAATTTACTGTCCTTGGTCTAGTGAACCAGTATTAACCCTTCAAGTGTCCATGATGGCTCCGTGCACAGTGTCACTTTCTGCTCCAGTGTATGGATGTATGCTTTCTGTCAGATTGCTCAATTAATTATAATTGTCCTACCTTTAAAGGGATGGCCCTGGGCATACTAGGGGGTGTGGCCCTCATGGGGTTTTATTTCAAGCCATATCCTACTGTCTCTCACTCAGTCAATGAATCTTACTCATCAATATTTAATGACACAAGTGTACCTTCCTTTTTTTTTTTCCCCTTTTAAATTATTCTTCTACACAGCTAGACAGGTGCATTGTCTTCCCGTTACGTTCTGGTGACAGAGAAGATGCTGCCTTGCTCTGTGTTAGCATCTAAGAAAGAGGTGGCTAGAGCCACCCAAAATTTTGAGCGATGGGCATTACAGACCTCTTGTTCTGCCTCTGAGATGTGACAATAAGTGTCTCGCTACAGATTCATTACCCAACAGGTATTCATCAGCTTCAAAGCTGCTTTTACCGGCTGCAGCACACGGGAAGAAATCTGTTTTAAGGAACAGGGCAGGAGAGACATCTCAAAGACTGTCCTTATTTTATTCTATAGTGCCATCTCAGCTGCTCTGAAAGCTACCAGTGACACATATTGTGCTGTTCACACCTTGGTATACTCTTGGACAAGAACCACATCCTGTGTATTATTGATATTTTATGACAAAGTAAAGCAATTTTAAAACATCAGGCTGCCCATCTGCTCTGAACTACTTTTCACAATATTCAAAATAGATGTGTTTCCCTTTTCTGTTTTCATATGAGTGAAATGCAGACCACAGTTAGGTTATGAGACTGGGGGCCGGGAATTTTTCTACTTTTAATCCTGTCTCTGACATTGATTCCTTCATTAGCCTTGGGCAAGTCATTTCACTTGGATATATTCGAATCACTGCATCTATAAAATGGAGATGCAGTGAGGTGTCATGGAGATTTATTAGGCTGTGTCTGCAGCATACTTTGAAGAAGTCAAACCTTATACACCTGTTAATGAATGGAATTTTAAAATATGAATGAAAACATTTTCTCGTTTCAGAAGCCCAAGTTCTGAAGGAGCGTCCCACAGACCCGTGACTCCTGCCACAGTCAGCAGGTACGATTTTACACTCACTGCGTAAACTCATCCAGGAAAAATTACCTGGAACTTAACATTATGGCAGCAACATGCCAGACAGCTTCCTGGTCGGAAATGTGTTGTTATTGATGGATATCTTATTGTCCCTGAGAAATGAAAAAAAAGCAGTTTTTACAGTTAAAAAAATCTCCAGGAGTTGTTTAGGGAGTTGGTGCTCTGGGACTGGAAGATATACAGGAAAATTAGATTCCTGCATCATTTGATCACTGAGGAGTAAAATGCTAGGCTTGCATGAGTGTTTTGCTCCCAGCTTCAATGAAGCCAAGATCTCATCCAAGTGACTGGTAAGCTTTGGTGGGAGACTTGGAGGGCTTGGAGCCTTTCCTGGTAGCTTGGCCCTGGTGAAGGTCAATAATCAGTGGAAGTGTCATTAGCCTGAAGAGGAGCTTGTGAGATGAGCTGGTCCCATTCTGTAGTGCCTGCATTGACTCAGAGTTTTGGTGTGGGCAGAAAGGCATTAAAAAGGATGTGTGGTCCTGTCTGCCTCACCAGCCTGAGCCACACACCTGGGGATGAGACACAGCTCAGCTTTGGCACCGGCCAGAACCGAAACAAGCCGCTGCCAAACTTACATTGTCTTTACTCATGCCGGACTTTCTGCAGACGAGAATAAATCCCCTCCATGACTAATCTGTGCATGACTCACCAACTGTATCACAGCGCAGACCTCGAGGAGCTGTGGGAAACCACGGTGCACTGAGGCATGTTTGAAATGAACACTGACCCCTCTCAGCAGCCAGCAGGGTTCCCACAGAAACTCGGGGCACGAGGTGGTTTCTGCACAGCTGGGGCAGTGGGGGCACAGTGTGGTGCCCAGCCCTCCTGCTGCCCCCCTGCTCTGCCACTTCCTGGCCGGTCCCTGAGGCTGCCAGCTCCCAACCCATCATTGCTGCTGGTTTCCCAGCATCTCTGCCCAAAGCAGTGTTGCAGGGATTTTGAGGAGACCTCATGGAGCAAAGTGGTACAGCTGAGAATGGGAGCAGGTGATTGTGAGCTCAGTCTAAAGAGAGGAAGATACCTCACTTAGGAAACAGGGTGTAAAGGTGTTACAAGGAGATAGAGCAGCAATAGGAAGGGTGAGTGTCCTGTGGAAGATAAAGTAACCCACAAAAGTCATGGTGCAATGATAAGATCAAGTTCATCTTAGTCACCCAGAGCAGTTTGAATTAAGCTCTTCCCTGTCCTGGCATATCTAACACGCAGAGCTCAGCCGTGGCTGTTTCCTATGAGGAAAGCTGACAACTTGCTTCTCCAGCCCCTGCTTAACTTGATAGTCATAACCAAACCCATCATTTCTCTTAACATGTAATAATACAGAAGGAATATTTGAAAAGTCAATAATTTCCTTGCCTGGTCTAGTTGTAACACTATTTTAAAGCCTGTGCTCAGGCCTTGCTACTCACTGAGCACAAAGCAGCTGGGAGTGTTTCAGAGGGAGCTTGCCTAGCCCTGAGGGAATGGGTGAAGAGGGTTTTTCTGTGACTTGTTTGCAAACCCCTGTGGCTGTTTTGAGGAGAGGCTTGTGGGATTTTACACCGTCATGTACATCCATTCTGACTCGGAAAGATGGCTTCTGTCCAGGGTTTGGCAAAAAAAAAAAAAAAAAGAAAGGAGGGGCCCCCTTCAAAGGCTGAGTTTTGCTGGTTTAGAAATAAAATGTGGCTAATGAAACCGCCATTCGCACATCCTTGCAGTGCTCCTCTGCCCATTCCTACATTAAATAAGGAGGCTAAGGAATGAACGCAAATGTATCCAAGTTTGTTATGGCAGACTGATGGTAATAAGAGAGCACTGGGCTCCAGAGGCACCTGGAAGTGCAGATAAGATCAGATCAGGTCAGAGAGGGAGCCTGGCAGCCATGGTCCTGCTCTGTGGAACGTGGTGAGCTGCAGCCCAGCTTGCCAGGAGCAGGTGCCACTGGCCTCTCTTCAGCTCTGCACCCTGCCAGTGAGGGGCCAGGTCCTTTCCCTGGGAGACCACGGGCTGTAGAGGAGGAAAATCACAAACAGAAGTCGCTATTTCCACTTTCCTCGGTATTCCACTGTGCCCCAAGTTGCTGCTTGCTTGCTAAGCTTCAGGCTGTTTGGTTTTCTCTTTTCTGAATTTGGTGGTGTCATTTCCACACTTGAAGCCTGTTTCACCATGTTTCTGGCAAACCCCTTTGGTTAGACTTGTTTCACCACATCATGATCTCTTTTTATAGCCCACATCTGCCAGGAGAGCTTTGTCATTCATTGTCTTCCTCCCTACTGCGTTCATTTTCAGCTGGCACAAAATGTCCTTGTGTTTCTGAAGTAATGCAAAGCCTCCTGGCTCAGTGGTCAGAGCAGAAGGGATAGAGGGAGCGTAGTCCTTACACCACTGGGTGTAAGTGGTGTTCAGAAGTGGGGAAGAGGAGGAAAAAGATCCTCAGCACGCACAAACTAGGCTATGGCACTTCCCTTTCAGTGGCATGCCTTCAAGAGATAGCTGCCCCAGGCACCTCCAAGTTTACCTGTGTCCACTCCTGGCTCATTCTGGTGGAGGGGAGCTTTTCCCCAGGAGCAGTTCCACACTTGCGACTTTCAGGGCTGCATTTTTCCTCCCTTTCCCTGTTACTTGTCTTGTTATGGATGAGAACCGTGTCGGTGCGAGCAACTGTGTTTAAACTTGGGACAGAACTGAAGCACAGCTGTGTTTTTGTCACTGGGTTTGTATTGCCACAGTGCAAGTGTACCAGAAATATGTAATAATACATGTAAAATTGTTCAATTGCTGTTTTGTTGACAAGGTGGCATTATCTATGGCAGAATTCATGGATACTTTGTACAAGGGCAAAAGGGGGAACAAAAGTCCTTCTGACCATGGTTTTCGCTTAGTTGGACCATGTTTGACAAAAGGCTTTCTTGAAGCTCTTTGGAGAAAGTTTACGGGATTTTTCAGCAAACTTGTTTGGGGTGAATCCAGGATTGCTGGAAATTCGGGTATAAAATTGAGGTTTTGCGTAATGTCTGCTCAAAGTCACATCATGGTTGTGGTTGCTCCTCACTTTAAGAGCTGAAACCATTTTCTAGGCACAGATCATTTCCATTTTCCAGAAACTTGGGCACAGGTGGACCAAGGTCAGAATTTTATATGGGAGCAACACTTATATTCCAGTTGCTTGCTAGGGATGGATTTGGATTCCTGATTTGAAGTACCCCTTTTTGACATTTTTGTAGTTGTGTGACTGCCTTGAAAGCAAGGAGCAGATTCCCTTTGGCCTTGGTGGTCTCCAGAAGAGAAACCCCACTGAGATAGTGGAAAGGAAGATATGGGAGCCAGAGCTTTGCTCTTCACCACCAGAGCCTGTCTCGCTCCTCTGTATCTCACTTGTATAGAGACAAATCAAAATTCAGGGACTTGTGCCACACTCTCTTCATAATGCATGTGTACAAATATTTGCATGCAGCAGTGGTTCAAAGGTGCCTGGAGATAGTATCTTAACCGTGGTGCTTTCCCAGACCATTGCTGTGCTTTGCCTTTGTGAATAAAGGCAGTAGTGTCTGCAGTCAGGAGATCTCTCATATAGATTTAATCTGGCTGTTTTCCTCCCTAGGGAGCAGAGTTGAGGATAGTGAAGTTCAAGGTAGCGTGTGTTGGAGTTTTGCAAGCAGAATAGACATGGAAATTTGAAGCCTAAATTGCACATTCCAGTCTTCTTATGGAAATGGCGAACAAAGAGGAAGCAGAGCCTTTGGTACTGATCGTGTGCCAGTTTGTAAATACCAGTGCAGATCCAGAGGGTTTCTTTCTAAACACCCCGTGTGTGTATGTGCACACAGGCACAGGCGCTGGTGTGGATACACACCTCTGTGTGATGTTTATAAACAGTGCACCGCCCCTCTCTGCTTATAGATCCCATTGATGACTGCTTTATTCATCTCGTGGCAGGCCCATTTAAAGGAAAATGCATTCCCCATTTCCTTGCGACTATAAATTCCGTGCTATGGGGAAGTAGCAGAGTGCTCTAGCTGTACCTCCATGGCGAAATGCCCTGTTGAGGAGAGGAGTATTATACAGGGAACAATTGACAGCCCTTCACTTCAGTGGGTACATTTCTCTGTACAGCTGCATCACCACTAATGATAAATGAGTAATGTTTGATAGCTGGCTCCGTTGCCTGACAGCTACAGTTTTGGCCAGAGGGCCACGACAGGCTTTAGACTTCTGTTCAAAATGAGTTAAACATATTAGGTATTACGAAGCCACAGAAGCCTCGAGAATGAGTGCTGAAATGAGTTATCAAGGTATGCTCCTGGGTACACAACTTGCAAAGCAGATGTCATTCTAATAATGTGTGATATAGAACATGTCTGGCCTAAACCCTGCTGGATGAAATATGAAGCCCCGTTGGTGATATTTAATACCATTTTATGAGGTGCCATCTTATAAAGACAATGCCCGCCTTATGTGGAATGCTTAAGGTATTTTGCCAAAGGCACTGGGAGGTATCTGAACTAAGTAGAATTTTTATTATTTTATAAGCCTTTACTTTGTAATATTTCTGTTTCTACATTATTGTGGTACTAGCTGCACTAACCCTTTGTCTAGTGAACTTCATGAGCGGTTTGCTGATAGATTGACTGATAGCCACGGCTGCCTGTGGATGTAAAGGCCAGTTCCTACCTAAATATATTCCTAGCAAAAAAATAGAGTAAAGTAGAAAGCAGACTTCAAAAGGAAATAAAGCTTTACAGGAGGCACTCTTGGAAAAGAGGTCCTTGAAGCTATGAGATGCAGAGGTTTAGGTGTTTTGTAAGGGAGCGAGGCTTGGCAAGGTTGTGCGTTTGTGTATTACAGCTGCAACATTCATTTTGTCTTGAATTCCTGTTGTAAACTTTGACTTCTTGTTGAGATTCCTGGGTCCCTTTGCCGATATCCCAAGGACATACGTCGAGTCGCTTAGTTTCGGGAAGATGATGAGTGTTTTCACTCTCCAGTTCTCTCTTTTATTTACATATTTTAATTTAAGGCTGCATTTGTGGAACCAAATTGCCCCCTTGTTCAGGTCTGTTGGAAGGCGGAGGCAGAGGGAGTGCAAGCAGTTATTCTGAGCAAATTAGGTATCTCCTCCCTGGGATGCAAAGCCCGTGCTGACAGCGCTGCAGCGTTAAAGACCCCAGTGGGGGTGGTACTTACATTGCAGCGATGCTGAGTCAGTGCAAATGGGCTCAGTGCTCAGAGCCCATCGCCGCTGCTGGAGGATCTGGTCCACTGCAGCAAGGGAGTAGTTTTCTTGTCTTAATCCTACATCGTTCTGTATCTCACAGTTCTTCTAGTCTTCCATGCTTCTCTGTCTTGCCTCTCCTGAGAAAATAGTGCCCATGACCTAGAAAGCAGCCACTTCCTAGAGCATTCACTAGGGAAGGCTGATGTGGCCCAGCTTTTGCTCAGTGGTTTGATCCAGCAGGGTGTCTCTTGCAGGGCAGGCCAGGGTCCCTATTTCTCCTGCTTTGAGGGTCTCCTGCTTAGCCATGATCCAGCTTGATGAGCCTCATAGAACCAGGTCCCTGGGATTATTTCTGCTGATTTGCTTCTGTGAATAAACATCAGCACTAAAGAAATTGCTCAGCTCAGTGTGCCAGTGACCACCACATAGAATTTCCAGCTAGAAAGACATCCCTGTGCTAAAGTATGTGGCGGTTCTTGCTCTTAATCCTCACTCTCTCCTTCTGCCTCCCCGGGTAAGTGATCTCTCAATGTGTGGTAGTGCAGCCTGATGCGAGGAGGTGTTAGGTTAATTCCCTTTGATAAAACCCTGCTAACTTTTTTTTGCCCTTGAAAAACTTGTTTTCCCTTCCAAATGCATCATCCTGTGAGCCCAAGGTTTGCAGATATTCAGATTCATCTTCCTTTATACCATAAACATGCCAGATATATATAATCCATTTGGACACTGGCAAGTGATGACTATCAGAGGCAGAATGGGTACTGAGGGGCCCATAGTTATACAGTAACATCAGCTTGGCAGCAGCTCATCCATCGTGCTGGATGATCTGTCCATCTCCCTGCCTATGGCTTGTAGCACATAAAATACAGAGCAAAAGTCAGACCAAATATTCTGCGTGCGATGCTTGTCGCATCTCAGCCCGGCTCTTCTAGCCTCAGTTTTAAATGCACTCGTGGACCAACTGTCTGGTCGAGACACTGCTTTTGAAAGAAACATGTCTCAGAAATTCCTGAAAGTTGCTGCTCAGTGTGTGACATGTCAAGTTACATCTGCTGTGTCACGAAACATCAGCGTGTTGCGAAAGACCGTAATGAAAGGTGACAAGACATGCTGTAAACAGTTTCGGTCGATGTTTTTATTTATCCCAGAGCAAATTTCATGCAATATCACAATCGTGGGGAGAATTCAGCTTCTGTTCCATCACTCAGCAAAACTTTTTTCTGTGCTGCTCTGTCGACTGACCCTGAACATTTCGGGTGTGGAGGTAGGTCAGCCTTGAAGCCGAGTGCTCTCAGGATCACCGCCCCTGCCCCAGTGCACGTGGTGGTGGGTCTGTGCCTGGCAGACCCCAGGGACCCTTGAGGGGTCAGGAGTGCTGGGGTGGCATTTCCCCCAGCCTCAACTGTGTCCCACCACCCACCCAGGTGCTGTGTGGGGAATTCCTCCCCTGTTCCCCAGAAAACGTGTGGCCGGGCACAGGGCTCCCTGGAAGGAGCTGTGTGGGATAACTCAGGGTTCCCACGACATGCCAGGGCCCTTCATGGGGCTTTCTTTGCCTCTCAGAGAAAGCTCATAAACCCATTTGCAAATCCTCCGTTTGAGTTGTACAGGTGGCTCATGTTTGTCGAGGTTTTCTACTTGGAGCTCATTTCCTTAAAATCTGTCCTTATGTTTGCTAAAATCCACACAGTCCCTGTTCCAAGCTGCACGAGGCTTTTAGCTCCTTTTTTCCTCTCAGCATTTTTTGCCTATATTGTTGCAGGAGTCAAATGGGGAAATGCACAGAGCTGGGAGATTAAAGATGTAAATTTTATAAACAGAAATCAAAGGTCCTAAATCCTGAGCAAAGAAAAGCCTACATAAGTATGAACATTAAAAAACATACATAAATAGTACTTCAAGGCTGAATGTGTTAAATTATTCAACAGTTAAGTCATAAGTGTTCTTAAACTTAAGTATAAAAATGCCCTTGACAATATTTCATAGCTGTGCATTTCTTTAAAATATTTAGCATTCTCATTAAAGAGAATGACTTTATTTTATATATTAGTTACATTCCTGCTTGTTAATATGAAGGAATTTAGTAGCAAAGAGCATTCTTATGTATATAAGCCAAAGACAATTTACATATAAAGTTGGACGACTATTCACTTTTTATTTATTCTTGGATCATCTGCATCCACGCAGAGCTATATAGCATTTAAACAAATTTGTTCCTTAATGTGTAGTATTAATATCTCCTGCCCCAAAATATCATTTGCTAATGCCATTGCAGAGACAGGTTCATTCAAAGCTACATGGAAGTTCTTGCCTTTGAAAGACTTAATGAACCTTACATTTTTGGTATACTGCACAGTGTAATGCCTATTACATATTCATTGCCAGAATGGAAGATTTCCTTTAACTCTGAGCTTCCTGGTCTAGTTCACTGTAAAACATTGTCAAAAGTCACAAGAGACTTTCGCTGAAAATTGTGACTCTTGATAGCAGGATGTAATGGGGAGGTTTAGAATAGAAGAACCAGTGGTATATGGGCCCAGGGGGAATCGTTCTGACAGACAAATGGATGGATAATACAGTTTTTGACATAATGGGATGAAAAAGTTTATGCCAGAAAGAACTGAATTAAAGTTATTACTTTGAGGAAATTTTGAAGTTCTCAAGACCAGCAGTATTACCTGCGTGCATTTCATTTTACTGCATCTCTGCATAACAGGTTTTTAAACAGGGTTGGTTTTGAATTGATTTGTAAGCTTACTAACAAATCTTCAATCAAAATTGTAGTCACTTTCTTGGAAGTAACCCCAGTAACATAATTTTACAGGGGGTTGTTTTGGGAGCAGGATTTTTTGATCTCTCTGGTTTTTGCAAGTCCTGCATCATCGGTTTGCCTCTCAGCTCCCTTTTGTAAGGACAGCAAAACAAAAAAGGCTATTATTCTGCATTTTCCTCTGGAATAGTAGGAGGTTATTTTGTATAAATTTCTTTTTCTCAGTGCTTTGTGAACTTTGGAAATTCACAGCTCTGAGATCCCCAAGCCCTGGTGAGACACAGAGGTCGGCTGATGCACAAACCATTGCAAACCCGACGCCTTAGTTAATCAAGGCCATCCAGAAAAAAAAAGAAAAAAAAGGGGGGACGGGGGGACTGTACGTTTTTCTACTCGTTATTTTTAGGTGATGGCAGGGCTGGGCTGCCAGTCAGACAGGTTTTTGAGGGGTGCTGTTTGCATGTGTGCACCCAAGGGTTTGACCGCAGGTCTCTGGAGAGGGGACAATGCAATAACAGCCGCTGCTCCCCGAAGTCTCTGCCTGAGCTGTGTTTCATTTTAGCTGGCAGGGACTGAGCCCACGGCTGAAATGGAGAAATAAGAGCGGCAGAGAGAGGCCCTCATAATGGCAGAGATGAAAAATGTGTTAGCACAGAACAATGAAGTAATGGTAAATCTGAGATGTAGGCACCAGTCACCACTTGTACCATGCTGTTGTCAGAAGTGTGTTGAGATATCGGAGAGAGCAGGCTGAGAAAGGGAAGCTAATTATACCACATTATTCACTTCTGCTCATTAGGTGTAGTACAAAGGCCCTGCTTTTTATGTATATATTAAAGTGCTGAGGACTACAGGAATAGATAACTTCATGTTTCTTTTGTCTCTCTAGTGGGTCAGTTCAGACAGAAAAATTGTGTTTTCACAGACATCCAACTTTCCATTCTGCAGAATTAGGGATTTCCTCCTGCATCACCTCTAACAAATAGAAAAAGACAACTCCCCTCCCTCTTGAAAGCCAGCAAGCAAAGCTCCTGTTCCCCGTGACAATTCCTCACCCAGTGCCTGTGTGAGGGTGTGTGGGATGGTTCCTGCCTTCTCTGCTCTGCTCAGCACAGGCACCAGTGTCCATGAAAAAGCTCTTCCTGCTTAAACCCTCTTCCCCACATAGCTCCAGGGGCAATTTGACAGCCCCAACCTTCTCCACTGCTGACATTCCTGCCTGGGTCACACTGTCCCCTCATGCTGCCACTTGTCCCTCCATCATCCTGAGACCACAGATACCTCTCCGGCTGAGTGTCAATGAAATGAATTCAGCCGTTTAATAAACTTTGGATGGTACACATAATACATTCTGCCTTAGATGTTTCACCTGCCTCACAATCCTCGTATTGCTTTCGGATCTGCAAATGAGCCATTAGGAAAAGATGAAGGGGAAGGCAGAGGATCGGTTTATTGAAATTATTTATATATGAGAAATACCTAACTTTCAAAATTCATGGCTCTTTAATGCTCAAGTCACAGAGAACACATTAAATCTAAGAGGAGAGGAACAGGTATTGCACTTCCACACTGAGGTGAATGAAATCAGATTTGGGCATTGAAACCTACCCTTCTCCACAATGAAAATTGCCTTGCTCTTCTAATTATGAGCATCACAAAAGTCACTGCTTCCGTGAAATACCCTGCAGCTACACAAAAGGATAGACTGGAGAAGCACACATCTACCAATAAGTGGCACTGAGCATCTACTCCATTTCTCACACAGGTTGGCATATCTCTCAGTGGTCCATCTGGTAGAATTGGATGGCATTTATCAGGAAATAATCCAATTGTGGCATGCCAAAACCTGAACATGAAAAGTACTTGTGCCTAGTGTCAATCATTCACCCTCTGACAGTTCAATAAACATCCTTTCTGTGATGGTTTTCAGGAACACTGACACCCAAAATGCTGGAAACAATGCCAGAGATGGAAATGACAATGCTTCTGTGAAACATCAAAGGGGGCCGACACAACCTGGCATGGATTTTGCCAAGTGTTGCTTAG
Organism: Corvus moneduloides; assembly: GCF_009650955.1. Lineage (NCBI taxonomy): Eukaryota > Metazoa > Chordata > Aves > Passeriformes > Corvidae > Corvus > Corvus moneduloides. Next base: position 119,142,122 of record NC_045478.1, read on the forward strand.
CAATACATCGTGCTTGTGGGCCACTGGCGTGTCAGGATTAGCTGCGAGGGGAGCGATATTCACACCTTTGCTGAGAATGCATCCTTCCCAAATAAAGCAGCACAAGGCAGGGAAGTGCAGCATCAGCAGGAGCAGGGGATGCCACAGCCACAATATACAATTCTAGGCTTCTGAAAAGCCATCTGCTCTCCGCACTTGTCTTCCTCGGGCGTGGAAAGGCAAAGTGCCTCATCCCAGTGCCATGGGGATGTGGTGCTGTCCTGCCCAGCTCGTGGGCTTGGAGGGTACGAGGAGGTTTCACGTCCTTTTTCTTCCAGAGGGGACTAAACTTTGCTACCAGCAGCTCGTGCAGGCAGAATTTGACCTGGACTCGGTTGGCCTCTGGGCTCGCAGGATGGTGACAACATACGGGAAGAAAGATTGAACCTGGAATTAGGAGGTGAATGACCAATAGGACTCTCAACAAAATGGGAAATAGGGATGGTTATCTTAACAGCAAAATTGGTTGCAGCAGTAAAAGGATGCAAGGAGCTCTTGGTTACAAAAGAAAAAACTTCTTCACTTCCTGAATTTCCCAAGCAAGCCCCTCTCCCCCGGTGCCTGGATGTGGCTCTGCAGCCACCCCCACCCTGCAAGGGATCCTGAAGGGTAAAAGCAGCTTTTCCAGAACAACGAAGCATGTGCAGTGGCCAGAGGGAAAACATATTATTTGATATTGCAGGCACCACTTTGCCACTGAGGAGGAAACTGAATTGGGGGAAGTGAAATAACTTGCCTGAAGCCACCGACAGACCTGGGAACTAAACTCTGGCCTCCTTCATGTGCCAAATCCTGGAGCAGAGGCTCACGAGGTCTAACCAAATTGCCTTTTATCTGTGTGCCTGGTAAATGGGAGTGGGAGGAATGTCTGCATATCAAATCAGGGGTTTTTGTCCATCTCGAAGTTCCAGGTTTTCAGATCCAGGAACCAACTGACACCTGGAGCACATAAACTGCCTTTTTGGTGTGGTGAGGACAGCCCTGCGGGTCCAAACACAGACATGCCAGCCGAGCCTGTCCAAACAGGGGCGCTGGGATCTGCTGTGAGTCCAGAGCCTGAGGGGAGGACAGGCTTGGGGAGGCACTTGTGGGGCAGTGCTGGGTCACCACTACCCCTGTTGGCTCAGGGCTGTCTAGTCTGTAGACACCACAGTGGTGGAGGGGCTGCAAATTCCATGGAAAAGGTGCTTTCCAACAGAGTTCTCCGAACAGAAATCCTGAGGTGTGCAGATCCTTATATATACTTATGACAGTTTTCCAGGGAGAAGTGCAAGCTAACTCCATCAGTGCCTTTGAGCCTTGACTTGTTAATTGGCATTACTTCTAATTCCCAGCTATATTTTAAGGTATGAACCTAAGGAATTTTAAAGTCATTATGTGGGTGAGGGACTGATAAAAATAAATCCTTCAGGTTTGAAAGTGGCAGAGAGGGAATAAAAGGTGTTAAGAAATCCAGGAATTTTCAGCCAATTGGTTCAAAAAAGCATCCGGGTGGACTGCAGCTCCTAGAGAAAGGTCACTGATACTACTCTGGATACCTCTTTTTATGAACTTTATGCATCACATAAAATAAATTTAAAGCAGTTTAATTTAACAGTCTAATTAGTCATGGTTTTTTCATCTTGTCTATTTAACTATACACGGAACAAAGAGAAAGACACAGGGCCAAATTCGGAGCTGGCACAAATCAGCTCTACAAGTCGAGGAAGTCATTCCTGCTCATCCAGGGCTGAATACGGATGCCAGTGGCCAAATTTGTCCCTGGGAGTAATATCCCCTGTGTCTGGAGTCTTGAATTTGGCTGCCAGGAATTAATTCTCCGCAGAGCAGATCCTTGGGTCTCAGTGTTCAGAGCTTGAGCCAGGCGAGCTGAAACGTGGGTTGAACACTCAGCAGAAATGGCTTAGACTCGACATAGTTTGGAACAAAACTTTTCTGTGTGTTGGCTTTGCAGAGACTCCCGCACGCATTTCCCTTCACCTCAACCGACTTAATTCACACCCGATTTCGCTTTAAATTTCAGCGTTCATATAATCTCATGATCTCCGGCAAAGAGCAGTCACATGAGTGCACCCTCCACTGAAGAGAGCGTCTCTCCACTGCCTTTGATGTGGTTGCACTGGTTATGCCATTGCACTAGGCCGGCCTCGCTCTTCAGCTCATGCACAGAAACCCACAGCATTAGCCAGCCCTTGATGCAGGGACGTAAATTGATCCACCTTTACGAAGGTGAAGTTTCTGAGCAGATTTCCAGCTCATAAAGTCTTAGGCCGGCTAAAGCCTAGACCTCCAAGTCCATGGTTATATCGTGGTATTTGGGAGGGTTGTGACCCCACTGCTGGCTTTCACTGACGGAACAAATTATTTTTCAAATGTTGTGGATTGCAGCAGAAACCTGCCTCCTGCCAGTCAAGGTGTTTGCTTTGCGGTGTCCTTTTACAAGAGCATGTACTGGGGCAGGTTGCCATCTGATGCTGGCAGGCACTGGAGGGACTTGGGAGGGGACTGAGGTAGCTTAGCCACGTGTCACCCCAGCCCCGAGGGACACGAGTCCCTTCCAAATGGCTCTTTCCAAAGTTCCTGCAAGGTACCATTTCCCCAGCCAAAAATAACTGCAACAAACATGAACACAATAAAGAAATTCAAATATATCTTAAACTACCTAATAATTAACCATGTTCAATTAGTCTCCAGGGTTTTCTGTGCTGCTGTGTGGTCTCCCTGGAGGCACCACCAGCACCACAGCGGTGAGTTAATGAGTTCTGGTTGTGTCTTGTCCGCACACTCAGCTGCCTCACCGTGTTCCGCCTCTGGCCCAATGCTCCTAGGAAGAACACCCACTTCAGAGGACTTTCTCCCTTTTCCTGCTGGAGGCTGATGAAAGGCTGGGTCCTCCCCTGTAATGCATTTACCAGGGCTCTGCAGGGCTGTGTGAGTTCAGGGCTCAGCAGCGTGCTACCCCATGCCCCTTTGTGGGCTTACAACTGAGCTTGCCTGCTTGGTTGCAGGGTGAGGATCCCCACATCTGTCACATAAAGCCCAGGTCTCTCTTTAGACAATGCAGTTTCAAGAGTTTGGCTTAATTCTCTCATTGGGGAGGTCTGTAGACATCAGTAACTCCTGCCAGATCTGGCATCTCTATAAGTTACTCCTGTTTGTTCTGAAATTTGATGTCACTAGACCATCAGGCCTTTTAGCACATCCTTCTCTTACCTTTAATTCATGTTTCATTTAGCTTTTGCACAGCAATACTCTTCCCAAAGTTTTTTGAAGCTCTGATTCTGTTTTTTTATCCCTCTTTCCTTCAGGTTCAGCCAGAAGCAGACCCCGTGTCTCAACAAGAAATTGCATTTTCTCGTGAAACGCTGCACAATCCCAATGGCACTGCAAGAGAGCTCCCAAAGGGAATCATGAGCGGGAAGGAAAGGGACCCTGTGGACATATCCAACACACTGGGCATTAGCCCAGCTTCCGAGTGCACCTCTCTGTTAGGTAATGGAAATATTCTCTTATTTCCTGTCTATGTAAACACCTGTATGACAGGATGAGGCCTGCATCGGCTCCTTCAGCCCTGCTCTGTTGGGAGCTTCCATCTTTAGCTTTTCCATTTCCTTATAGTACCTGGATTTTTTTTCCACGATACCACTGGGATTAGCCCCACACTGACTTGTGCACCATTGCTGGACCTTCTTTTTCCTCTGGGGGCTGTGTCTCCCCATACCCAGAGGCACCAGCAGTGGTGCCAGGAGGGCCCAGTGCTGGCACTGTTGCTGCTGCCGCTGCCAGCATTTTCCTTTCCCCACGCTCCACATCCCCTCTCCTGTGTCATTTCCCACAGTGGATGGTTTAATGCACTGTTTTCTGCAGACTCCCAATTTCACTGCCTCATGCTGTCTGGGCTGGGGGCTTTTTTCTTGCAGTACTTTGCATAAAGCTTCTCACGGTGCTGCTTTCCAGGAATTCTGTTCTGGACACGATGAATTCCTCTGCGTGGCAAATTTTAATTGTTTTATCATGGAATTTTTTTTTCCCTGAGTTTTCCAATCTCTTTCCCTGGTGTTTTGCCTCAAATCCCAGCCATAATATGTTCCTTCTAATAAGGGATTCCAACCTGACAGTTGCAAGATTGGCACTGCCACCACACATTACAAAATCTGGAGTTTGCACCGTGTTATCTTTTTCTACGGAAAAATAAGACACTGGCATATGGCATCTCTCAAGAGAGTGGAGGCTGAGAGTGGGAGGCCAAGAGAGTGGAGGCTAAGAGATTTGGAGGCCAGTAATGGGAGCTGAGAGAAGAGAGGCCAAGATTGGGAAGCCCAAAGAATGGAGGCTGAAGGATGCCATAATCTGCTCCCCAGCCATGCTCTTGCTGTTTTTTCCCTACATTTCCTCAGTTTCCCACTCAGTAGCCACTGACCTGCACTTGTGTGTGATTCCCCATACCTGAGGTGAGGGCAGGAGCTGCCTCAGCTGGCTCACTGCAGCTCCAGACTCTGAGCAGGCCCCTCGGCTCTGAGAGGATCATAACCCCTGAGTTGTGTCTAATCAGGCAGCATCTGAGATTAATTGTGAGGGCTTTCCTCTACCCACCCACAGAGATAAATGCAGAGGAGCCAATTTGGTAATTGCCTTGAGTCCTGGTGTGCTTCTGAGTTGTTCCTAGGCCAGGATAAGGCTGGGTGAGGGAATATTTGCAGAGACATGAATGGAGCATTTACTGTGGCCCCAGCTCATAAAGATACCAGGGTGTCTTTAATGGGGCAGAGCTGGGGATGTCATAGGTGAGCACCATGATGCTGTAAATAAAAGAATCCCCTGCCCTGGCTTTGCTTAGACTCCCTCTTGCTTTCAAACAGCTCTGGAACTCGCTGCTGAGGTTTCCCACATCTCTCTTGAACCAGAAAGAAGGGGCAACTGTTTTGACTATCCCCATTGAACTGGCTGTACCTCAGAAGTGATCTTGTGATGAGGACTTAGCTGATAATGCCATCATCCAAAGGTGAGGTGCTCGTGTTTTTGGCTAACCTACAGCTTTGCCAGGATGGCGCAGGACATATGTTGCTGTGTCATCCAAGATGCTGGGGTGGAAAGACGAATAAAGGATGGCACGGGAGCAGATTGGTGCTTTACTGGCTGTGGGTAGGTAGAGAAGGGAAAAGCAGCCTTGGCACCTGTTAGTAGCCATTAAAAACTCCCATGTTCTACTAATCTGTGCTCGTAAAAAGGCCATCTGCTAATGCTCAAAGGTCATTAAGTTACCAGCCCTGTTTACTCCTCCTGTGCTGCTGGGCCAAGCCTTTCTCAGAAAAGAGGGCTTAAATGGTCATTATGGTGGCGCCTGCTCATGCTGCCGGGTGGTTAAGGCTCTGTCAGTATTTTCATTAGAAACCCAGACTTTCAGGGCTTTTTCAACTTGGCCATTAAAGCATTTGCTTCTCACTGCCTGGCTGCGCTTTGGAGAGGGAAGTTTCGTGTTGGATTTGTTTGTGATGAAACTGCTTATGGTCTTTATGTTTTCCTTATGAGAAACAGAGGGAAAGCATAGGAAACAGAAGCCCACTTTGTGTGCAGCTCTAGGGGCTGTGCTGGTTGTCGGTTTTGGGGTTACAGCAGCGTGGTCTGCCCATATAAATTATACTGTCCCCAAGCAGGCACCGTTTGTGTCTCACACAGACCCAGCACTACAGGTGGCTTAGGGAAGAAGCTGAGGCCTGGACTGTGAGTTGCCTTGATTTCATAGGTTTCAGTCAAACCTTTAAGGTTACATTAACATAGTTTTCTTGTGGTTAAATGGAACTATCAAAAACTTTGATAATTCTTTTTTCCTTCTGAGACTTCCCAGCGATAAAATAAGATGTAGCTGCTCAAGTTTTTATCCTTCATTTCTGATAATGATGGTGTCTGTCTCATAAAAACCTGCCTTTTATCTTCCCCAATTAGCTGAGCTGCTGCACCCTTGTGCTGGGAAGTTCTGAGTGCACAGCCAAAGCATCCCCTCCCCAGCTCTGTGGGGCCAAGCTGTCCACAGCACCCACCCTCCCGTCCCTGCTCCCATCGGCACCAGTTTAACCTTTTGCTTTCTGCATAGCACAAAGAAGAAACCTGGGTCAATGAATAATGAAAGCTCATTTGAAACCTGGACTCTTAGAGTTTGGTCTCTGCTGCCTTTTATTTTAAGTGGAACTTCTTTCACAGATCTCTTTTTTTTTTTTTTTTTTTTTAGTATTTTTTTCTGGTTAATGCATTCAGGCTTTCCCGTGTGGATTTCGTGAGGTGTTTCATCCAGGATTTAGGGGAAGATCACACTGATTGTGTGATCCACTTGTTCTTCAGATTGTTTTTATTTCTTTTCTGACTGAGCTCTGGGGACAGGAGGGTGCTGTGCTGGCCGCTGTGTGTAAATAAGAAATACAGACTTCCTTGGAGAGCTAAGAGTCAGGAATGGATATGAAAAACAGGAAAGGATGTATCTCAGGTTTTTTAAGCAGTCTTTCCAAACTATGTTGCTGAACGTAGAAAATAAAGATTAGAAAATAAAAAATCCCTAAGTGTTTCTGACTCAGCAGAGATGTTTTTGCCAGAACCTTCTTCTCACCAGCCAGTCCTTCTTAAATCTGTAACAACCAAACAGGTAGTTAAAATAGTCCCAACTAATTGTAACCAGGACTGCTGGCTTCTTCTGAACTATTGTTCTGATTAGGCACCACGGCCAAAATCTTCAGGCGGTATATGGGCAAAGTAGTCAGTGTAAGAACTCAAAACAAGAACAACTACAGGCCTGGAGTTTTTAAAATTTATTATTTTACTGCTGTAAAAGCAGGCCCTGTGTCTCTGCTGCAGATGTGTCTGCCATGGGCTGGCTCATCACTTGGTCCAGCTCCGTGGAAGAATGGATTCAAGTGTTACAAGTTGAGGGTTTAATTCAGATTTTCTTGAAGCACAGAAGTGATAAAATTTGTACAACTTCGCACTGCCATTCTAACATCAGCTTTTCCAGGAAAGCTCTTTTTTAAAAACACAACCAAGCTTGGGAGTCTCTGGGACAAGAGACTATGGAAGAAATTATCTTGTGAGAGACACAGTAAGGTGTTTGGAAAGGCACTGGTGCAGTGAGCAGCCATCCATCCTCAACACCAGAGTAGTGGAAATGCCATTTTCCTTCCCCCCTCGATCCCGCTGTTTGAACCAAGTACTAAAAAAGGTGTTTCATATTTTTGCAGTAGTCCGTATTTAAAACATTTTGGTTCCTTATAGGTAGTGACAGTCTGTTTTGGTGGTACACATGAAAACAAACAAGGAAAGAGACAGAAAGCACAGGCAAATCCTTGGATGTCGTGTTTCACTGAGGCTATAAAGTGGAGGAGGCAGAGATTTGCTGGGATTCTTGCTCAGCACACACAGAGGCAAATTATTGGTGAGTTTGGGAGCTGATGGAATAAAATATTTTGCCCAGGGAAGGGTGAGGGATTTCACTTTGCAGATATGCCTCTATTTTACTGGGTATATTTATTTGTCTATCTCTTCCTTAGGAGTGTTGGGTAGGTCTGCTCCATAGGATTAAATCATATCCCAAACCATCCTGGCTTTGTGACAGTACAAACATTATTGGATTTAGTTCCCTTCTGCTTATCCACCTTCCGTCCTCCAAGATCCCCATTATTATTATAATAATACCCACAAAACTCCTGCTCTGAGATCAGAGGGCTTTTCAAGTGCCAAAGCAATCAACAAAACATACCTGGTCCTTTTAATCTCCTTTAATCCCATCTTTTGGGACTATCCCAATAAGCGATCACGTATCCAGAAATTCTTTCTCTGTAATGACATTTGAGTTTTAGCTCACAGTTTTCATGAAATTGTCTCATATATGATAGAAGATGTACTGGGGCCTTCTTATGCCATCAATAAAATAAAAGTTTAGGTTGAAAAACTATCTTATGGAATAAAATAGAATAACAAAAATCCATCATTATCTATGTTTCAGAAAAAGATGGTTTTTTGTTTAGCATTTTAGTTAGAAATGATGTATGACTACATCATAAAACACTTATATTAAAAAGATCTTCTCACCCTGAATTCAAAATATATATTGTACTCTCTTATCATCCAGTCATTTCAGAGTGAAAGTTAAAAATGCCCATCCTGTGGTATTAGTCACTGGTATTATATCTTATAGCTGATGTATTCTTCTAATACTTTTACTTAAAGGGGCTTTTACTCGGGGCTCATGAGAGCAGACATTTATTTTGTTATTGAAATGGTGATGCCATGGGTGGTGGGTTTATATTCTTTTGCCAAGGCTCGGTCTGCCCTTTCTGTTGGTGGGGTTTTTTTGGTTGTTTGAGTTTTTTTTGGTGCATATGTTGAAATCCACTCAATTTTAAAGAAAAATCAAGTGTTAGCAGAATAAAGGATGGCCCATGCTATGGTTCAAAGTCTTGGGGACGTGAGCTGTCCAGGAGTTTTCACAAAAATCCCTGTATTGGGAGCAGGCAATACGACAAAAAGCATGACTCTGCAGCATCATGGTTTGATGTTTTAGAGATGAAAAGTTTCTCCTGCCTGAGGCATAAATTTTGGCTTGAATGAGAGAACCTAACCCTAAGGCGAAGATGCTGCCACCCAGATTCCTATTACTGGTTTGAACAACACAGAGCAGAGTCTTATAACTGACTCTGTCTTGTCCTGAGTGAATGCCCTCACCACTAAAAAGTGAATATTGTCAGGAAAAAAAGGGAAAGGGTAGTTATTTTCAGGTGGCAGGTTTTTTGGTTTGCTTCATTTGGGTTTTTCTCTTAGGGAACATGGATCCATGCAGAACATCAGCTTCTCTGAAAACCCAAAGTTTTACAGGGATGGGGGAAAAACCCCTTTCCTACACGTTCGGTAAGAGCTTGTCTCTAGTTGTAGGAGAGTGTGAGGCAGAACTGGATTAAGTCAGGCTGGTCACTTTTGTGGGAAATTTGCAGAGTTGCTAAGCTGGAGACCCATCTCTGGCCTGCAGAACAATTTACTGAGGGGGCGGTTAAATGGCACAGATTAAGCTCATTAATGGTTCACATATTTGCTTGGTTTACACAATGCTGTCCGGCAAATTATATTGATGCTTGACAGAATTATTGTCATTATTTATTTTGTTGTAAGCCAGATTTATAGATATTTGTAGCTTTTGTAAGACTAAACATAAGAAACATTAATAGCTTTACTAATTATATCACTGCTTTAGAGATACAGATAGTGATAAAAATGCCAAGTAAAGTGAGCTAGTAAAACATTTTAAAGAGAATTTTAAAGTGAGCTACTGATTGATGATCCCTTGGGTCAGTCTTAACTTTTGAATGTGAGAGTGGTTCTTCCCACCAGGACACGAGAGCCTTTTGCCTCCATCAGCTCTTGCAGCAGAGACGAGGAAGAACAAGACACGTATTGAGCAACTGATTACTAAATCAGATTGCATAATCTGAAAAATATTGAAATCCTATAACAGCATAAACTGAGGCTAAAGTTATTAAACACAACAGGGTTGTTTGTTTGATTTTATCACCTTTACCTTGTCCTCAACCCCTCCTGCCTCCTGGATGGGTTATCTGCACTTCTTTGTCTCTTACATGCTAAAATTGCAACCTCCTTAGAGCAGGAGCTGCCTCCTCCCTCTCTCTCACTACAAAAATGAACAGGTCTTAGCACAGCTCTGATGAGGAATTCAGGCTTCTAACAAAAATGTGAGTAATAATTTTATGGCTGATAAAAAGGAAAATCTTTAATGAGTAAGCAGAGTCAGTAGAGGGCTGTATACAAAATAAAGGTGTGTTTTTACACAGCTGTCAAATGAAAAATGTTTTCCTAACTATTGATCCCGGTTTTGCTGTGAGCACCCTTTTAAAGGAGGGAGATAATGAGTGAGAAAAGAGTTAATGAATGTCCGGCCATTACTGCAAGCATGGATGGAAATCCATCATCAGTTTAAGTACTGGATGGGCTCTAGGTGATAATCCAAGCCTGTTTGACCACCATCAGTGCCCTGGGAGCTGTGATCCTTAGGGATGTGCGTGGCTCCCTGCGTTTCTCCGATGTGCAGCACTGCAAAGCCCTCAGTTTTATTTTTCTCTGGGTTTAGTAATGACCTGGTTGAAACTCCCGTGAAGCCATTGGGAAGACTCACAGTCTCTAATGGCCTGTGGATCAGGATTGTGGCAGCGTTTTCTCGGAGTGAGCAGCCAGTGGGAATTTTATCCCAGGTGAGGGAAAAAAAACCAATTTTCTTTTTTTTTCTTTTTCTCCCTCCCGCCCGCCCCCCCCCCCCCCCCCCCCCGCTTTGCAATTTCTGATTAATTGGTCTTCCTAACACACTTGTGATTAGTGTATTGTGGCTGTGCCCAGAAGGAGAAAGTTGGGCCCCACCTCATCTGTGGTGACATCCCATTGCTGTTTGATGGGATGAGCACAAGGACAGGGGTAATGGGCAAAGCTTTAGAGCAGACCATGAGGGGCTTGTAAAGAAGACAGGGAACGTGATCCTGAACCCACTGAAATCCTCACAATTTGGGCTGCCTCCTTGCAGTATGACAACAGGTCAAGCAAGTGACAGGGGGATTTATAATTCTTATTGGGAAATCAGGACGAGTCATTACCACTGAGGCTGGGAGAGCTGGAAAAGTTTGGCACTGGCACCCCAATGCTCACCCACCCCATGTCAGAGTCTTGGCCATGCAGAGCAACTCAGAAACTTCATAGGAACAGGCTTTGGCGGAAGATTCCTGGGGTTTCTTTCTAGGCATGCTGTAAATATCACAGGGGCTGTTCTCCTTTTGATCCCAAACTAGAGATGAAAGGAACAATTCACACACATTTTTGAACCATAAAAAACATGTGGCTTGACATTGGTTCCAGAAACAGGTCAAGATGTAGGATAATCTTTTTTTTTTTCCTGAAATATTTGAACTGTCTCTTCTCACCATGTTATGAAGCTGTGCCATAGCCTTAGAATATAAACAAATGAGTGTGCTGTGGGATTTAATTCTCAAAACATGGGTAAGAGGAAAAGTCTGTTTGACTTAGGTTAGCAGAACTTTACTCCATACTGAAACTAAAGTCAGAGCCCTGTGCTGCTCCCTGATTTCCTTCTTCTCTAATATAATCATTGCTCAGTTATTGTGGGTTGTGATTACGGAGAAAAAGCTTCATGTGTTCTTCTAGCTTGGAAAATGACAAGATAACAAATGCTTTTATTGAACAGTCCTACTCATTATTGCTGTGTATCCTACTTTTATGAGCATGTTTGGGACCATTGCTCTCCACCTGCACTCAGGTTCGTGGGCTTCTTTCACTTTTACTCTGCTTCCCAAGATACATCTTCAACTTGCAGGTATTTTAAACTTCTTAGAGGCCCCAAATCTGGTCAGCCACCCTAAAAAGATGACATCCACCAGTCTGTGCGCGGAACCCCGAGTTTACAGGTAAAATCAAAAATTGTTTGCCCTCTGATGATCTTCAAATGAAATTATGAAAAAATTAGGTGGGCTGAAGTGGTTTTATGGTTGCCAAGGACTACCAGTCCTGAAGTTCCAGAAGGGTAGTGACTGTCTGTATTGATGAAGAATACAGCCACATTTAACAGTTGTGCACCAATAAGGATAAAGGTTTGGCAGTTGAGTGAGATTATGTCAGGACTAGTCAAATAACATTTTTTACCTCCACACTTTTTTCCCAAAAAGGGGGATGTAGCATCTTTAATTAAATGTTATATGAATACATTCCAGATAGACCCAAACACAGGGCAACTGTGTTTCAGAAATGCTGTTTCTAGATTTAAAATGTATTTGAAATGTAATTTAAGAAAAAAGATAATGGAAAAAAAAACCCCCTAAAATAACTCGAAACAAGCCAGAATATAGTAGCTCATCATTACGCTAATATATCAAACAATATGAGCTTAGCTTAATTATCCCCTTTGAGAGTTGAGAAAACTAAGCACAACCTTCAATTTACAGCTGTTTGGTGCCGGGAACCTGAATTATTATTTGAGAAGAAGGGGGAAAAAAAAGTTTATTTATTGTGACCTACACTCAGTTTTTATTCATCATGGAAAATCTGTATATTCACAAATGAGGGCTATTCATCTGCAGACTGCAGCATTCTTCAGCTGTCCGGGGCTGCATCAGCCGCACTTCTTCAGCTTTTGTGTTCATCTCGAAGCCTCTTCATCCAAATTGTTCATCATCTTGATGGCGGAGCTTTATCTTGCTCTAGTGCAGCTGCATTCCGCTTATCCAAAGTGCCGAGAGATACAAGGGAGAGGGAGAGAGGCAGAATAGAAAAGAGAAAAAGCAATGGCCAGTGCTCATATGAGGATAATTTGTAGTTTCTCAATAATAATAATAAAAAAAAAAAAAAAAAAAAAAAAAAAAAAAAAAAAAAAAAAAGGAGGACAGGCTAATTACTGGCTTAACTAGGGCAGCCTGTGGATCCTCATGTCAAAAGGACTAGCGTAATTATTTGCCATCAAAGCACATTCATATTGTGGTACAAAAGAAGGGCCTTTCGCAAATGGATCTCACTAATAAACAGGGCTGAGAGGAGCATTATGTGTCTCCCTGGATGCAAGCGCATTAACACAGTGACATGGAGCATAACTCTCAGCCTGGAGAGGGGGGGTGGAGAGGAAGAATGATAATTATCCCCCCTCCCCAGCTTTCCTCTCCTTTTCCTTTGTGTTGGGCTAGCAAGCCAAATGCGACCCGCTGGAAGGCCCAAGGCAGGCTATTAGTGACCTCTGAGCATTGACAAGGTGGCTACACTCTTAAAAGCCCAGCTCTCCATGTCAGGAGGGTCGCAGGAGCCCGGGAGAGGAGCTTTAAATGGTCCAGCAAACACTTCAACCTTAAAGACACCTGGAAGGTCATGACCAATTTAATGTAGATGAATCTGGCATGAAGAGGGCTCTTTTGAATCCACGGACAAAAGTTTTTAGTTGGTTTTTTTTTCTTTTTCTTGGGTGTTTTTTTTTTTTCCACGTTGTTTGTTCACAGACCTTAGCATAAGGGATGCTGGAGATAGAGATTGATTCTGGAGACCACTCCTGCACTCGCTGAGCAGATGTGGTGCCAGGCGGCCTCCAAGGCTGCGGCTTTCCATGAGGAAAAGTAAACAAGTTTGGTAAGAAAGAGAAGGGACTTGGATGCACCTTCCAGACATGTCTGGAAGCGCTGATGTGCTAACACATTTCAAACTCGGATATGTTGCAAAACATTTGTGTGTATCTATAGGTTTATAGGTGTATGCAAAGAGGACCGTTTGTTTCTGAGTTTTTCAGTATTCCAGCTACATCAGACTATTCCCCACTGTGTCCACTGGCAGCCCCCATTCCTTGCTTGCCAGCCATGGAGTTTATCCGTTGGGATGGTGTCCGAGTGAGCCCATTGCTTGTGACTGGTTGAAGGGAGAGCTGCTGGGAAATGTTCAGCACCACAATTTGTTTTTCCCAATCTCCTCCCTTAGAGCTGTACAGCCTCAGCACTCAGGAGCATGAGCTGCCTTGGCTGTGCTGATTCTCCCCAGGAAATCCCTTCTGCTCCTCCTCATCCTTTCATGGAGAGGAGGCTGCAATAGGGGCAGTCTGTGAATAATGGGGACGAGCCACCCACCCCCAGTGCTCCACTGCTCTGGAGCAACTTAGAGGTTTACAATACTGGTTTTGCTTTGTTTTCAAAAAGAAGCCTTCTTTCTGTGCTCATGTCCCACCTTCTTTTAAGTAATTGGGTTCTGTGCTGGCCATCAGAACAGTAAACTGGGATAGTCCTTTCTTGTAACAGCCTTGCTTGACACCACAAAACACGGCAAGTGCAGCTGGCAAGAGGGAAGGTGTCAGTCCGAGTCGGGAGCGCATGGCACATGGTGACAGGAATCCGGGCGTGCAGCCACGTGTGAGTGGGATAAAAGGATTTTGAAGCCCAACTCGTCCGTGTGACAAAGTGCTGAAAGCCAAAGTTGTTTCTTTTCCAGCACTCTTCTAGGTCACATCTAGGTCACATTACAGAGAGGAGCCCCTTTTCCTTGTCACAGCACTCGGGGACATTGCTGTCTATGTCACCTTGATGGGCAGGAGGAGCCCAGGTCTGCACACGCCTGTAAGCCCTGCTCATCCCAGGAACAGCTCATGGAGCCACTGGGATTAGGATGAGAGTTGCTGGACTGTCAACCTAACACACCCAGCTGTGAATCAGATTTGAAAAATGAGAAAATGAGGTGGCTTTAAAGTTTGTGGAATTCAACTGGTGATAAATTCTTGCCTGGTAGCTTTAGAAAGGAATTGGATGCTTTCTCCATACTTTCCTTTGCAAGGAAAAAGAATAGTAAACATGGGCTTGAAGGGGGAGAAAATCACCCAAGAGGAGGCTCTTTAGTAGAGATCACAGAAACCTGATGCAACTCAGAGTGAAATAGCAAACATTGATAATACAGGAGTACAGGCACACTCCTACCCAGGCAGGGCTTGGGGACTGGGCAGTGCTTCTAGGACATGATCAATACCTGTGACATAAAAATTTCCAAATTTTCACCCATCCAGGAGATGTTCAACCCCTCATCCCCAGCATGGAGTGCTGGAGGGATAGAGACCCACTGGAGCAATTGGTAGCAGCAGCCCACCACCCAGGAGACACAGAGCTGCTTGTTCTCCTGTGTTTCTTGTCTCTGTAGCCCTACAATGTTTTTACCTTTTTCCTCTATTTCCCTGGATGTTAGAAAATTCTGCATACAGAATTTAGTTTATAGGGAATTGTAAATGGACTCAGCAGCAGATTTGGATCCAGTGAGGTATTGATATTCTGGAGCATAAAGAACATAATTCATACCATTTTAAAAGAAATATCTCTAGGATAGGGATTAGAAAAGTTACCTTTATAAAGTTGGGAGAGTGAGGTATTTTGTATTTTTAAATGAATCCAGGTAAACTTTCCTGGCTTAGTTGTATCCAGCCATGCCAAGGACCAAGTGCTGATATTAGCAATAAAGACAATGTTATTAGTAGCATTACATCAATGTAAAGAAGGTTATAGAGCTAGCATTTGTTTAAAAAAATCTGTTAATGGTGACTTTTTGCCATTAACTCACTCTTTTGCAGTATTTTATACAGTGTTTATGAACCTGGGTATGTATTTCTAGTGTTGCCAAGAATAATCGAAGACAAATATAGCAGTTGCAGGGTTTCTTTCCTGATGAAATCCTACTGCAGCTTCTAAACCCAGAGCTGGCCTCCAGTAAAGGACTGTGTCCTCCTGGAGTCAAAGTGTGCTGCTTGAACTTACCACATAATGCTTTCAAGGTTGCTTGTCTAAAGTGACTTAATTTGTACTGCAGAAGTAGCCTCGTACCCACAAACACGCCAAAAGCCGCAGCGAGCCAGGGCAGCAGGGTTATTACTAATTTTTTATTAAAATCCCTTAGGCACACACAGAAGGCCCAAAAGCAGCTTTAATAATAGACAACATACAGCACATTTTTCTTGTATTGCCATGTAATCAAATCTAAAGCTTCTGTTCACTTTCTTTGTTTTACCTAGAGGACCAGCTTCCAATTTAGTTGTGGCCTGCACTAAACTGATTTTTCATTGTAATTAATGCCTACTTTGGCCTCAGCCACTTATACAACTTTCCATTAGAGGTTTGCAGCCATCCACAGAGAATTTCACCAAGTTACCCTCCTGATCCTGCTACACTTGCAATTTTTGTTAAACTGCCCTTTTTTTTTTTTTTTTTTACCTTATTATTATTTTGCAAAGAATGTTTAAATTACTGGGCCAAATAGGTTTCTTTTTCCCTTTTATTTTTCTCTTTTTTATTCTCCCCCCCCCCTTTTTTTTCTTCCCCCCTGCCTGCTGCACCTATTAAAGTGGTTGGGCAGGAGTCCAACTGGAAGGAAAGCCTTTAAGTGATTTCAGAAAGGGCTAGTGGAACTTATTTAGGCCTGGGGTCTGCTGTGGTTAATTTTCAGTCTGTGTTTTGTGCTGTCCATTTCCTCTGAAATACTACCTGGGGTTTAAGGTTCCTCAGCACAGGATGTTAATAGGCCTCTGCAAACATTCAAAAGGCAGCTTTCCCACCACTAACCTTAAAAAGATTGTGGCACCGGGCCCAGGGTCAGATTGAATAGATGAAAAAGTATATGCTGTGCTTTTGCTTGCTCCTTGGACCTTTCCCTGTTGGCTTGCCTGACATTTTCAGTGACTTTTCCTAGTACCTTATTTTCAGCGTGCTTCCTAGAAAATTCTGCTTATTACCTTCTCCTATCCCCCAACAGCATTACTAACCCAGGCAGCACAACAATTTGTAGCCATACCTTGCTGTCCTCTTGGATTTTTCCCTTACTGCTTGTTCTCCTGGCCCCGATGGACCAGCTGGGCCCCTCGGTGTGTCCACCACACGCCATCACCCAGGGATACTGGGATGCTCCCTGCAGATCTCTGCTGTGCCTTTCCCAAGGAGAGCAGCTCTGCTGCGAGGCTAAAGCAGAGCTAATGATCAATTATGTGCATCTCTGCTGCCTTGCCTCTCCTCCCTGGAGCAAGAAGTGCAGCCATGGGAGCTCCGGGGTAGGTGTGCAGGTTTTTGGGCACTAGAGTCACGCATTTCCCAATGTTTGGATTCTAGTACCAATGTTCTTGCCTTGCTGGGGCACTGCTCAAAGGGAACTGACTCTGTGGGCACCCTCCTACACGCTCGAGCACACACACTCACCTCTCTTCTAATTGCACCTTGGAAATTAGACCCAAAAGGCGCCTGGTCTGAGCTGGCAGCTTGGTGGCTGTACCGGCTGAATGTTCTGGCCTGATGGGCTCCATGCTCAGGGGCCAGTTCTGCTGGTCTTCTTTATGTGGGTGCAGCTCCTCTTAGGAAAGCAATCGGATGAATTTAACTGGATTTGATTTAAGGGCTCACTTGGGTGCCATAGGTGGGTTTTCAGAAATGTGTCCTGTTAGACCTCCTGGGACTGAGGAGGAGAGGTGGATGGGTACTTGGGATCACACAGGTCTGCTCTGTGTTGTTACTGTGCCAGATGTCCCCATCTTAGTGGGGGGGGAGTAAGAAGCAGGTCTTTATTATTTTTTTTCCCAGAATAGTGGTAGCTCTTCCTTAATTGACAGAGGAGCTAAAGTGGCATTTGAGAAGAGTACATGGAGACTCCCAGACGTTCCAGGTGATGGCCACAAGCTCGGCATTGAATCCCAAACAGTGGACTTACATCCCTACCCAAGCCAGCTGCCCTTCTGGCTTTTGACTGGTTCACAGCTAGATTCATTTGCAAGCTCAGTCCTTTCTGGCAGCCCTGGAAACCCAGAAGTGTTTCAGGTGAAGCAGAATGAGAAGGAAAATCAGACCAGTGGAAAGACAGAGCATTGTGTGCTCTGTGTGAGCTGGTCTTGGGAAGTAGGGATACACTGAATCCGGGATAAGCGTGGCCCATGTTCTGTTGTAAGGATCTGCCCCTTTGCACCCCATGGCACAGCTTCCAGGGATATTTCCTCCAGAAGTGACCTGCAGCACTGTGCCCCTCGGCAAGTGCAGTGGTTGCAAATCCCTCGCTGTCCATGTGCCTGTGTGGGCACCCCCACAGAGAAGCAACTGGTATTGGTCTAAACACATTTGTGTCTCTGCCTGACATTTGCACTGTTAAAAGGTCAGGCTTCTGCAGCAGAGACAGGAGCCGTCTTCCTCATTATCACATATTACTGCCAATTTCCAATTCCAAAGTTTCCAGTGATTTTTGCTGCTGTGGCTCGGGCAATCCAGCACAAAGTGCTGTGTGCCAGCCTAGAAGCTCTGCCCTGAATTACGCCAACGACGCTCAGGGAGAGAATCAATGACCATTTGGGGAGAATTTGTGGAAACCCAGTGAATTTCTTGCTGCAGTAAGTTCCTTGCTTGCAGTGACAAGTTGGGAAAATACGTGACAAATTTAACTGAGGAATGCAAGTCTGCAGGAAAAAAGGGCCGTTCTGCAAAGAGCCATTCATATTTTTCAGTCTTCCCACAGAAGTGCTGCTCTCAGTTTCTCTGTAATCTCTGATATTTCCTAATATCAGAGCACAGTGTTGGCAGAGCCAGAACCTGAGGCTAAACTTCAGTCTGTGTTCTTGCTCAGAGGAAGTGGGTTCTGGGATCTCTTTGGCTTTTGAACATCTAGAGGCTAGGCTCAGAAGCAAAGGAGATGGGGAAAAAAAGTTATATTCTTCTTGCTAAAGGAAGGTCTTGCTGATGGGAAGATACAGATGCCAAAATAAAAGTGTGTGTGACACTGGAGTTGGGCAGGCTCTTTGGGAGTTCACTGGGGACGCTTGTTTGCCCTCTGCTTTCCATACCACCCTTCCTCCCACCAACCTCAGGAGCAGTTATACGGATCTTTACATGTAAAAGGCACCCCAAATGTCCATGGGGTCACAGCGTTGTGGAGAGAGCACATACTGTTCTTGCTTTTTGCTCTCATCTGGTTATGTCCAACGAAGAGGCTCAGGAAAAGCATTTCCTTGACTGGTAGATAACCTGGCTGGGAGAGGGATGAGCATCTTGCTGGTCCTGCTCCGAGTCCCACGTGCAGCATGGATGGCCACTGGCTGACATTCCCGATTTTTCCGCTGACTGTTAATGTGCTGTAAGGTGGCCACTCAGCGGTGGCCTTGGGAGAGGGGATGATAAACTGCTGATTTAGTAATGGAAGAGTTGGGGGAGAGGAGGGGCCTTACTTACTTTGGCCTCAGATATGGGTGAGACCTGGGGAGCCTTTTACAACAACAAAGTCTAAAGAACAAATGCCTCACAGCATAGTTTTAATGTAGGTTACGTTCTTTTTTTTTCCAATAACAATCATAAAGAAAATATACTTTGTAAGCAAAATATTTTTTTCACATTCTTCCCCTTAGTTTTCATCCTTCATGTGGTGGTGGCAGACCACAGAGCTGCAGTCAGGGAAGGCAAAGTCCATGCTGGTATCTGCTCTGAAGATATTCAGATACCACAGATGATGGTGTAGTAATTTCTCTAAAAGTGATGCACCTCCCTGCTTGGCTCTGTAATTCAGGTGGGTACTCACTGGAGAAGGATTCCCATTAGGATGGGCTGCCACTGAAGCAGGGTGAGTCTGCAGGATGCTTTAGCCACATTCCTACCCTAATTACCCCTGATTCTTCCCTCTCTGCCAAATCTGGAGCGAGAGAAACACCTGACCAGGAAAAAGTGTTTCACATCATTTCCTTGCTCTTTCATTTTTGTCTTCCAGAAAACATTATTTGGTCTAATGTTTTTAGGTGCTTGGGATGTCCCTTTCCCTTGTGCCAGTTTATTTATGCAAATTCAGTAAAAAAGGCTGCACTTGAATTCATTGTCATTGAAGCTGTGACTGAGGACAGTTGCAATATAACAAGCTGAGGATGACCTCCTTTTATCTGCTCTTGCCGCTATGGAAAGTTAGTGCTGGCTTAAACCCTGGCTGCCATTAATGAAAAATTCCACTATTTTTATTAGATTTCAGAATCATCTCAGCTAGCATGAAAAACAATGATATTGGATTTCTTTTTAAAATTAACAATGTATGTAACACAGTGAAAAAAGCTGACATTTACTTAGTGCCTGGGAGCAAAGAGACTGCGAGGCGGACGGCGAGCTCTCCTTCATCCTGCAGCCTGGGATTGCGGGCTGGAGACGTGGGGAGAGGTGGCTCGGGGTGGATCACACAGCCAGGATGAAAGCCAAGAAACACCACCACTACTGCTACTTTTCTGCAGTAGGAGAACATCAGGGTTTGTGGGGGAAGAAAAAAAAGATTTATTTTAGCAGCTGGCCTGGATGCCTGCCAAAATGAGAGGGAACTCAGAAGTGAAGCCAGGGATCTTGGTTCAAGGCTGCAGGAGGTGTGAGCTGGGGCTGGACAGTCACCAGCTCTGATCTGTGCCATGGTCAGGCTGGGAAGGGACCTTGAACCCCCTTCAGATGTCGAGGGATATTCACTGTCCAACCGATGTGCACCATCCCCGCTTCTTACTGAGTGAGGAGCCAGCCAGCGAGGGGAGCTGATGTTACTCTAACTTGACTTTAGATTTTTAAGGCATGTTTATTTATGGTTTAAAATTACGGAGTTAGCATTTTACCTGGGGTTCATTTTAAAATTCACTCTCTTTAGGAAGTTTCTACCGGAATCAGCAGGATCCCTTATAAAAGTAAAAGCAGGGGGTTGCTTCATACCTGTTTGCAGGCATTGCAGCGGGTGCAGAGGAGAGTCCACAGATCACCAGGAACATATTCGAGTAGGGAAGTATCCTCCCTGTCTTCCTAATTCATCCCTCCTCACTTTATCCAACATGCATTGCTGCTGGATTATTGACTTTGTGATTTCTTTGCTCGATGCCACAATAGAAAAGGCATTACTGTACAAGACAGGGAAATAAAGCAGGGCTGTGAGTGTTAGACTTGTGGTAATGTTGAGTAAGGCTGGTACAGGGCATACTCATCCTCATTTAGGGCTTGGTCCCCACTTTCCTCTCTGAATGCTTAGAGGGTGCTCTGGACATGTAGAGCAAATGTGGGACCAGAGATCTGGCCAAGGTCTCCCTCCACCCTTGCTGTGGGGGACTCTCGATGTATCTGGGGGTCCCACATAGCACAGAAATTGCTCAGTTCCAATGATGGCAGGCAGGACCAGCCCTCAAGTTATAAACTGATTTACCTGTAGCTGGGAAAATTATCCCACCTCCAAACACAGACAGGCACTGAGCATCCAAGGGAGACCATGCAGGAAACTCGTGCTAAGTTCTGCCCCTTGCGAAATATCAGTGCCACAAATCTGCTCTTGGCACTGGAGCGACTCTAAATATCCCAACCCACTCTGCTTCCCCAGGTTTTCAGGAGCAGGGTCTCACTGTTGTGTTTAAATTCCCTCCTTAGAAGGAGTGCTTGGGAGAGGTGCAGCAGATTTCTCCTGTTACCTACCACAGCTTCCAGCCTTGGGTTGGTGGCACTAAGCACAGTGCAAAGATGTGTCAGTAAGGACAGACATCCACCTCAAGGGTGCTCTGTCCATCTATACCATCATCAGATCAGCAGCTGAGAATTATAAATAGCCTAAAAGCAGCTCACCATCATCCTACACCACCATTGTAATAAATAAGTGCATATTTTTAAAAGGCTTTTTACTCTTAGAGCAGAAAGAGATATAATAGCTTTTTTTTTAATATGTCACATAATTTATTCCAACAAACAGATGTATTTTGTTGTTGCCATTATCATTTGATGAAATACTTTAAAGCTGGTCCAAGGTGGTGCATTTTCAAATATAATGTATACAGTACATCTAGCAGTTAGTGGAATTTGGATGTGCAGCATAGAATGGTCATTATTTTTACTGAAAAAAATAAAGGCACTAATTACTTACAGACAAGATACTTAGCACAAACAGATAAGCTTCAAAATGAAAAATTCTCGGTTTATTATAATTATGTTCTCTGCTTTGTTTTCAGAGACTGATAATTTGAGGCTTTAAAATCACCAGGAAGCCATTAATTGGAATTCTTCAATAAAAAATAAATTACATAGAAGTTCATGATGAGTTGTAAAAACACAGAGACTGTATTATGCAGTGAGCGACATTGCTCTACTATTTATAGACATGCAGAGCTATGTAACAGCAAAAACTGTAAAGAATTTGAGATGTGCAGATAGCAATTATTCATGGATCCCAACGATCTGCAGATATTTCAAATAACTGCTTTTAGCAGATCAGCTATCCAATAAAAGCAGGGCTTTATTTCCAAGCGGCACTCTTCTAGCATGCTGCTTCCTGTTTTTGACATCTTGCATGACATTATTCTCCTAGAGCTGATCATAATGAGGAGACATGGAAATCCATGTACGGGAGCAGAAACTCCACTCCATGTGTGTGTTTATCGAGAGGAGCTGAGGGAATTTCTCTCAGAAGGGTTGGTCACTGTGGTCCTTCCTCCTGTAGCAGGCTGAGATGCTGAAATCCATAGCACCTGACCAAAAGAAAGTGTACTGTTTTTCTTTCTTGCCCTAATTTTCTGCTGTCCAATTTTTCTTTGCTTTCACCTGGGACCAAATCCTCAGGGATGATCCTGCAAGAGCTGGTAGAGGGGTTCAAGGACTAAGGATCTGCCCAGTGGCACTGAGCACAGAATTTCTCTTGACTTAGGAAGAAGCCAGACTGACCCCTCACTGGAACTATGTGAGCAATTTGGGGCTATTTAGAGCTGCTGCAGCGATCTTCCACCCACCCAGACCCTTAAAGCGCCCACTGCTGTCCTTCTGAACACATGGGGCAGAGCCACCAGGCTTCCAGCAGCTTTGGAGTCTCCCATGAGGAGACCGGTGTTCCCGCTTTCCCGACGGAGATCTGCCACCTCTTTGCTATTGTTTGGACCCGGGCCTGAGACTCCAGCCACTAATGGGGCTCAGTTAATTGTCTGCCCAGAGGATATAAAATACTGCTATATTCCAGCTATGCTCTTTTCATGACCACTGACACCCCAGGCTCCTGCAAGGAACTCTTTAGATAAAGCAAGGAACAAAAGTGATCGCAGGGATCCTTGACACGTGCCACCTAGTAAAGGAAACAGAGCGGGTTTCAGCTCATTCACCACTGAGCTCAAGGGGATGCACAAAAGAGTGAAGTGGCCTTGGTGGAGCCTGGTCTAAAGTTACACTTCAGGAAGACAGAGGAAGTGTTTCCTGAGGACCTGATCAAAGGCTCTCTCTTCAATGCCAGTTCAGTGCCTTCTGGCCACCTTCGTTCGCAGGTACCATTCAAGGGCTTGACGTGACTCCCAGGCGGGTTCATTCTCACCGTATCAGTAAGCACAGAGCTGAAAAACATCTCTTTAATATTTTGCAGCTAGAATTCATCAAAATACCAGCTGGTTTATTCGCCCCTCCCTGGTTTGTTTAGATTTGTGTTACTGCAATCACAGGGAAGGCTGGACAATGCAAGGGAGACAAGGATAATGTGAGACAATGGCAAAGAGTCTGTGGGGAGGCTGCTACAGTGTCAAGACCAAACAGCATCGTGTCAGGAGACAAAGCCATACAACAGAAATATTGGGTCTCTGCTGCCACTCGAGGAGTATCGTAATTCTTGGAGAACAAAACCCACCGTACATCATCCAAAATCAATTGATAAGAGATCTCAGAGAGATTAAAAACTGTTCCCTCCCATTCATTAGTAAAGGTGGCTCCTGTCCAAAGCTGATTGTTGGTGTGGGCCAACTATGATAAATGCTCTCTTACGCACCAAAAAGAAACACTTCTTAATGAGCGATCAGCTTGTGTACATTTTAATTTCCAAATTGCTATTGAGTACATACACAGCTCCCCAGAAGGGACAGTGCTGCTCAGAGGCATGCTTCCCTAAGCAACACTTTGCTCTCTTTGTAGGCCCATAGAACTTTTCGATGCCGAGCCAATCCCATGACCTGATGTCTGTGTATGACTAATATTGCAACAATGAGCTATTAACTTCTGTTTCCACATACTGTAAAAGAAGAAGTATTCATACATGGTTAGTGTGTGGCACCTCAGCATTTGTGGGATGTGATTGCAGTGACTGGGCACCTACAGCTCCTGTTCGTTCTCAGTTCCTGGTGCTCAGCACCTTTGAGTATCAGGACATTTCACTGTGGGAAAAGCTGCTTCTCAACAGCATAGTTCTGCCTGTGCTCCATGACTCGGTTATGTGCTCTTCCTCCATGTGCGACCTAGCCTAAAAAATATCCTTCTGCAGTCCTTGCTCTCCTTTGGGAGGGCAGGGACCAGGATGTCCCACACAGCTGCCCCCAGGGCAGCACAGAGGAAATGAAACAGAGCCTGCCTTTTGCTTTCCTCCTGCATCCCTGAAGTTTGCAGCTCAGTACCAAGCCCATTCTCAGTCCTGGAAAAGCCTTGAGTGTCCCATCCTGTTGCAAACCCCACAGCTCTTAAGGAGCATCGGTGACATTTATCCCGTGTCTCTAAATTATTCTCAGTAGAGTGGTGCTTGGGCCAGTGACAGTGATGCTGCAAAGGTCACTTGATGGACCTCGATGCCCTGTTTTATTTACTTAGTTTATTTGGCTTGCAATGGAGACAGGACATGCTTAATATGTTGGCCACGTCACGGGCAGCCAAGCTCCAGTGCCCAGCACCTCCTCGGATTAGAGCATTTGTAGGAGGTGTCAGAAGAAATGGAAGGAGTTCAGCATATTTTTTTGGTATGTCAGAATTTCAAAGGATTTCTGAAATTTAATGAACTCATTTAATAGGCATAATTGTCTTGAGTACATGTGAGAAAACTTCTGAAATAGCAGAATTAGGCATGCTCCATTTTGTAGCCTTTCAATGACCTCCAGCAAACGTGTGACCCAGATATGAGAGCCTCCTGTCCACTTGCATAAACATGATGTTTTAAAAAGGCAGGGAGGGGGGGGGCCAATAAAAGAATTGAGCTCTTAATGGCACATGGACAGAGACATACTGCAATTGCAAAACAAATTCAGCAGCAGATAGTGAATTGCCTCCAGACTCCGCACGCCAAAACTCCGCTGCCTCCCGCAAGATGGAGCTTTGATGGCCGGGGACCTTCGGTCCGAACTGCTCTTGATTTCAAAGGCTCAAGTGGTAGCAAGGGGCATGGAGCTGCTTCAGGCCCAGGGAAAGCTCTGCTTTAATGCTTGAGTGATGTCCAAGCTGCTGTTACACAATATATCCAGGATGCCCTGGAACATACGGCACTTTTTGTTTCCTGGCCTCGATGGAGGATGTGTAGGGGCTGTTAGTGGCCTTGCCAGGCAGTGAGGAGGTGGTAGCTGCTCGCTCCAGCCCTCCTGCCACTTGCGTACCAGTTATGGCATGAGCAAAAGCTATAATTTTAAAATCTCATTAATTAACATGCATTTTTAATACATCATTAACTTCCCATCACATGTCTTGATCTGGAGGAGCTCTGTGGCTGGGTTCTGACCATCGGCTTCTTCGTCCCTACTCACAGAGAGGGGTGAGTGGCTCTTCCTTAGTTTAGGCCCATCATTGCCATAGTAACCAGCTCTGATTGACAGGAGTCTGAATTAATATGCACACTTAGGAGCAGGGGAGGGGGACCCTACCAAGGGTACCACTGCTGGCCTTGCTCATCGCAGGCTGCAACTCCAGCATCCCACCTACCCAATCCCCACTCCCTTCATCGCTATGAGTCAGGTTTAATTAAAAGCAGGAACCAGCAAAGTGCGGCTGGGTTTTAAAATTATATGCTGTTAGTTATTAACTGCTACAAATTAGGTAGATGTTGTTTCAAGGAGAGCAATTTCCACAGCTGGTGCTGGTAGAGCGAGTTGGCGTGGGGTATGGTACAACTTTCCAAAGCAGGGATTGCCAGCTTTCTCAGAAAAGCGCTTTTTTGGCCACTTCTTGGGTTTTACGCATGACCGAGATTCAGCATTGTTCATGCTTGCTTGCAGCAATGATACTTCCCTGTCTATGAAAACTCATTTTTCATTTTAACAATAATTCCCAGGCAGGAAAAAACATGTCCTGGTTTCTCCACTGAGCCAAGCACTGAAACAGAATATTGGGCCAAATTATGGTCTGATTTTGCAACTGTAAAATCTGCCTTTGCAAGTTAGTCCTGAATTTAGTTTGTTCCCCTCAGGCATTTTCCATGCAATAAAAATTGTGTTTCTTTTTTCTTTTATTTTTCTTTTGGTTGTTCTTTATTTTTTTCTTTTTCTCCTGCCATTTGGGGAAAAGGAAAACTCAAACAAGAGAATAAAGTCAATTGTTAGATTCAAATTATCTGAACTCTTGGTGTTAGAGGAAAACCATAAGGAAGGCTCGCTCCGAGTATCTCGCCTGGAAATCTGAATTATCAGTGTGTCTAAATTCTGCTGATACAGAATGAGGCATTTTGAGTTGTGGCAGCCAGTCATTAAAAAAACCCAAAAAATGAAAAACAAAAGCCAGAGAAAAGCAAAACTTTGAGACTTCAACACTTCTGTTCAGCAGTTTAAAGGGAGAAAGCAGGTCTGAAGATTTTCCTTCCCAACTACTTCTGCTGCTTCCACAACCCTGCAGGGGAGAAGCAAACAGTCTTTGAGCTGTAATAGGTGTAAAACCAAGCAAATTCAACAAAGTTTTAGTGAGTGAGAACCGAGAGCAGCGTTCACAACATCTTATTTGTCAGTCCCTTTATAGGTACTCAGATGTGGAGACTGGGAGTGTGATACACAGAGACAGATTGCTCTGGGATGGAGAATGGGGAATTTGAGGTACCACGCATGGCAGAGCTTTTATTGGGCTGAGAAATGCAGAGTGCAAACCGTGGTCTTTGACACAAAGGAAAAAGAAAAAGCTCTTCAGACCAAAGTTTTTATGTTAATCTGGTAAAAACTATTACAGAATTGATCACTGGTAGCTTTTTAAAAGCCAGTAAGGCTGAAGGCCACAACCTACCCATATCTTCAGAGCAGATAAACCAATTTTTTTTTTCAGAAGTTAACTGATAAATGGCATGTAGGGGTGTGTGTGTGTATGTTTGAGTGTGTATATGTTTTCCTGTGAGTGTGAGAAATAAAGTAGTTAGTGAGGGAATGTAAAAGCTCATTATTGTTTGTCATCAAGTGTGGCAAAGAGACAGAAATTGAAGAGGCTCGGGGGAAGCTTGCAGCTGTAGCCGTACTGACACCCGTAACTTTTCACAAGGGTGAGTCAAAGCATCAGGATGTGAGACCCTTGCTCCTGCCCTTTTGAACTTGCTTCTATAGATCATGATGAAATAGAGAAGTGAGAGAAAGCCTCCTGTCCCCAGTGGGGAGAGAGGAAACCAGTGGCTCATGCAAATATTTCAGATGAGAAGCTGAACACACACCCTGCTCACATCCGCAGGGCCGGCCACGTTGAACAATGCCAACGTGTTTCAGAGGCGGAAACAGGTCTGAAGTAACAAGTACATGAAGGAGAAGTGGGCCTTCTTCATGTCCACTTGTGTGAAGTGTAAAATACCAGTTCAGCCGTGGTGGGGCCCCTAAACATGGGTGATGTGAGGTGCACGAGGATGAGCTCTGTGGGACATCCTGGCCAGGCTGGGGCTCAGCTGTCCCCAGGCACAGGCAGCAGCTATGTGGGTCGTGCTCTTGCCCTGGGAGGTTTCTGCCTGCAAGAGCCAAGGATGTCACATCCCAGCTGCCACCAGCTGCCGGGCAGTCCACGAGTTGCCCTGTGGGACCTATGCAAGGAGATGTTTGTGCATGGAGTGTCTTGTCCCTGAGAGCTGGCTCTGAATGTCCCCTCCATGCTGGGGATGAGCAGGGACATGACACAGCAGCAGACCTGCTGCTGAGGCTGCTGGCCATGCCTTTGAGGTGGCCACGGGGCTTTCCACCGGGCCCCGCTTTGCAGGTGTCAGATGTGGAGTGGCCAACACGCCCCAGTGGCTCTTCAGAGGTTTCTGGTGTCTGTCTGCTACTCAAATGGCAGTGGCTGAGGTCCCACTGGGTCTGGAGGCTCTGTGCCTTAGTACTGTGTGGCATAGCGTGGCCTATGGTTTGCTTTTAAAAGCAAATTGAGAAGTGAGAGGCAGCTGCCACGCTCACAGACCCTTCATGAAGACATGGCTCCCAGCTTGGCTGCTTGGACAAAGAAACAGAGTAATTTGCAAGACTCAAATTCCCCACTGTGGTAGCACAGGCTGCCTTCTCACTCACCTTAAGAAACTGAGGTAGCAAGGAGTGTTCACTGTTGAACAATACCCAAGAGTATTTCACTCCCTTGGATTAAAACAAGCCCCCTCTGAAATCAGATTTCTGCTGAGGCCAAGGGGTGCTGCTTCTTTCCTGCCAGCTCTTTTCTGCTTGATTTCTTACCCCACTACATCAAGGTCCTGGCCGAGACTCAAGTCCCACCGTGGCAGGAACTGTGCACACCCCATTGAAGAAAAACATTTGCTGTCTTACAGAGCTTCAGATTTAAATAGATTATGTTGTGAGGAGAAACAGCAAATAACGTGACTCAGGGTTGCTGGGCTGGCTGGTGGCAGGTGTGGGACTGGACTCTACTCTTGTGCTGTTCTGGTGGCCTCAGGATGAAGCCAGGCTTTGTCCTGGTGTGCTGAGTGTGTGACCACCCAGCCTGTGTGAACTTCACAATGGCATTAAGCAATAGCAAAGAATTGGGTTTTTATGTCTCTATGCATGGTCATCATCAATATTACAACGAATTATCATTGATTAGGAAGTTCAGCTGCATTGCACTGACACAGACTGAAAAGCTGGAGACAGCCATATTTCCAGAAAACACCTGTATTTTCAGACAGCACCACTGCTGCTCAGGGGAGCGCTGGAGGAGAGATTTTACATGAGTGGATGTGTTATTTAAAAATGCAAAGATCTCTTGTTTTACTTGAAGAGGCACATTTTCAAACTGGGAAATGGCTACATCATATCCTCTGAAAGCCTCTGGAAGTACGAGTGTCATCTCTGCAAAAGTTGCCCTGTCTGCACTCCTCTCACAGTGCTTTGGTGACAATTTGGAGCGACACTTCAAGGCTGATTTTAGTAAGCCTGGCTCTGCCTGTGCTTTCCAGACCTTACTAGCCACTCCTCGCTTGTCCAGCATTTGCTGTTAGTTCAAAACACTGTATGTCCCAAGAAAAAGTTCTGTGGGTTAGCTCAGAGTTGGATCATCTGCATCTTTTTTTAAAGTGTCTCCAATAGTATTTAGATAGTCCGGGGACTTATAAAACAGTGAGGGGTGGTTGCCCTTCCTGCACTTTGAATTTTCACCCGTGCACATTCTGACATTTATTCTTGACTGTGAGTAGTTCAAAGGGAGCTTTGGTCCAAGCCTCCCTGACAGCAAATATTGCAAAGCCATAGCTGCCTTCACCTTCTGCCTTATTTTGTTTTATATTCAGCATTCCTTATTTTTCCTACCAGCATTTGAGCAATTCGAGTCCCAAGCCTTACCTTTAACGTATTCTAACATTACTAGGTTGCATAACCTTTCTCAGGTAAAAAACAGTGAGCATGTTATTCCTATTTAGTTTATTAAAGAAAACCTTCCATGACCCTAATGGCTGCCCAGATATTTGGGGAAAATCCCTGCTCACACAACTCTAGAATTGCAGGTGTAAGCATTTTGGTGATACCTCCTCACACAGGTCAGTGTTCACCCAAACCTCTGCTGCTGCTGGGGACCATGGACTACAAATTAAAATAATAAATTCAAATGCTAAGAGGTAGAGATGTCCTTTTGGGCAGAAATATTCAAACGAGGTGCACAAACACCAGGAAAAGTGGAATGGGGCAGGAGTCAGGGAGCAGCAGCCTGTCCCTTACAAGAGAAAGCAGCAAATAACGAGTTGGTTATAGGAGAGATAAAAGAAAAGCTGACCTCTGCGATAAGCATGGAGGTGGTGGAACGACGAAGCAAGGAGGCAATTATCCCAACTCTCCGGGATGAAGTGGGTACAAGAGCTAACAGAGCTGAGCAGTGAATTTCAGCAGCAAAAAAAAAATGGATCGTGCACAGCTGCAGGGGTTACTGCCGGAGACTGTATCAGAAAGAAGAAAAATGGATATTGCCTGCAGAGGGACTCAACACTTTTATTGGGCTTCCAGGAGAAGTCGGCTCCAGCATATGCAGGAATTTCTGAGATGATTTTCCGGCTACTTTAGATTCACTGCAAACAGGTTTCAAGTGATAAAATTCTTTGGGGGATATGGGTTATAATGAATGATCCGTTTTAGAAGAGGAAACAAATAGTGGGATGTTGCAATGTTTTAGCAGGGAGAAAGCCATTGTTTCCAGATTTGTATTAATGATACGGAGTAGAAGGAGAATGGTGAGATGACAGCGTTTGTAAATGAGGGAAGTGATCAAAGATCAGCAGCAGTCCCAGGAGGAAGGGTGAGAGCAGTTCGAAAATACTAAATTTCAGCTCCAGTTCTCATATGTCCCCTAGGATATTTTATAAATTTTGTTTGCTCCTGAAGAGTTTTCTAGGCACCCCAACTCAAGGCGGTGCATGAAGCCTGCACACCTCTGTGATTCAGCTAGCAGTTAAATCCAGCTTCAGCTCCTAATACAGATGGGCCTGGAGCTGGGAGAGAGCACAGTACTCTGTCCTGTAAGCAACAGCCACCTGACATTATTCCAAGGCTACTCATAGCCTTTGCCATGTGAACAAATCTGTGTATTACTCACAACTTGTAAGAATAAAGTAAAGAACAGTATTTGAACTGCATTTTCTAAGCAACCACGTGAACTATACTTTGAAAGGAAAAGCTTCCTGTCAGGTTTTATATTCAGCATTTCTTTCTCTTTATGAGGCATCAAGAAAAAAAAAAATTACCTGCCCTGGAGATCTAGATCTGCAGGCAGAAAGATGCAAACTGGGAAATCCCAAACCACACAAAAATTATCTTGCTCAACTAACATTATATTACTTGCATGATAATAATTATAAACAGACACACCATTTGACGATTTACAGTTTCATTCCTCTTCTCTACTTAGTTCAGCTAAAATTTGTAAAGTATTTCCCCTCGTTTGTGGAGTAATTGACTTGTTCTTATGACATCCCTGGGCTTACAATCCAAAGCTGAGTGT
Organism: Corvus moneduloides; assembly: GCF_009650955.1. Lineage (NCBI taxonomy): Eukaryota > Metazoa > Chordata > Aves > Passeriformes > Corvidae > Corvus > Corvus moneduloides. The sequence goes on from NC_045478.1 coordinate 119,172,796, forward strand.
GATCTTTCCCTCAAAGCTGGATGTCTCTGTGAAACAAGCACAGGGATTTCATCGCATCTTGCTGGGTTCAGTACAAAATTGCTGTTGAGATGCAAACACCTGGGCTGTGCAGGAAAGGATGCCAGCAGAGGAGAGGGGTGGCTTGCACCCTTTACATTCACTGAAACGGCAAACCCAGAGGCTCTCCCCTCTACACAGTGTCTGTAGGGCTGCCAAACCCAGAAGCTTTGGAGAAACATTTCAGAGAACTGCATGTCAGGGGACAGCACGAGAAGGCTCTCCATTTCCAGCACTGTGCAGGCTCTCTGGAGCAACCTGCTCTGCCATGGCTGTGAGTCAGACTCCCCACACTTCCTTTGCTTCCCCTGCTCCCACTGTCACCACCCCAGATCGCCTCATCTCCTCTGTTGAAGGATAATTTCTGCGCTTGACATGTTCTTTGGGCAAGTTTGCTGGTTGTCCTGCGAGGCTGTTTGATCCCTTGGCACAACATCACCTTTGCCACAGCTGGGCTTTGCTGCTGGGCTCCTCCTCAAGCAAAGCCCTTGTGTGTCCTTCATCAGCCCCTGGCACCCTGATGCCTTCCTCTGGTAAGGATGAAGCTCCCAAATCTCCCTCCTCTTATCAGCCTTTCCCTGTCCTTGCAAAAGTACGGCCCTGGAGGAGGGCTCTCCTGTACCATGGAGTGAGCAACCTGCCTCATGTCCAAAGGTAGCTGCCACACTTCTTGGGCTTTTCATGTGGCACAAAATACCTGTCTGTGTATACAGAGCCACCTTCTGCCTGCAGTCACAGCCCTCCTCACACGTAGTTTCAAGTGCTATTCTTGGCAACACTGTCTCGTTCAGCTCAGCCTCCTCTCCCCAGTGATCATGTACTGGTTCCTCATCTTTATCAGAATGGGCAGCTTTGTACTTCAAACCTGCTTTTGTTTTTGCTGCTTTGTGCTCATGTTGGGCATTCTTTGGTGGGGTAATTGTTTTCCCTGTGGACCACGCTCTTTCACCATGTCAGTTTGGTCTGTGTCTCCTCACTGCCTCGTTTTCCTGAGGAGCTGGTCCCCAGCAGAAATGGGAGGTCACCTCTTGTGTGCTTCAAAAATTTGTAAGAAATATTCATTGGGAATCAGATACCAAGATATTAAATGTGCCCATAGAGTTAGAAGAGAAAGTATTAGTGACATAACCCTTTTTATGATATTCCCTACAGATCTTAAGTATAAATATTTCCAGTGTTGAACAAGTGCTACCTTAAATCATTCAATCACTCTCTGTAGGCTGCAGCTCACTCAACAGCAAAGCTTCGTCCTGTTCCCAACCTCTCCTCAACAGGGAACACAGGATGGCTTCATCATATTCCCTGTGTTCTCTTGTGCTGCCATTTTCCATCCTTCTTGGCTGGGTACTTTTCCCCCAGCAGGGCAACTGGTAAGCAACCAGTATCTCACTGTGATTATTTGGCTCTATTGATTTAGTCTTCACCTGTAATCGGGTGCAAATGCAACCTCTAGCAGAGGGTCAGGAGCTTTTCTGTACGGGTGACACACCATGGGTGACTGGGGCCAGGCTCTCATGGACATCTTATCCTGTTCTGTCAGCAGAGTTACACCAGGGAAAGGTTTGGCACAGGCTGTAAAAACTAAATCTTGACCCAGCCATGAGCAAATGAGAGTGAGGCAGCTGTTTAAAATGCCTGATGGTGAATTCAGATTAAACCATCTCAATATTGACTGAAATACTTAATTTTACTGGCGCTGGCTACTATGAACACACTTCCCTCTCAGTGACAAGCAGCGGGATTACCCAGATCAGAGATCACCAGGTGGACTCTCCATCCTTGGCTCCCCTCTGAGGACAGGGCCAGAAGAAGGGGTGATCCTTCACACAGGCCATCATCCCTGTGGCCTCACACCTCTGTCCTTGAACACTGGGGGAAGATGAACCAGATGCAGTTGGCTGGTGATCTGGTTTTCAGGCCAGCAGTTCTGACCAGGGGATGTTGGACTGTGTGGCCAGAAGCCAGCGAGCTGCCAGCAAAGTGTTTGTGTGAAAACACATGTAACATCTTTTGGCTGACAAACCACATTACATGTCTGTCCCCATGCCCAGGAGTAGGCAGAGCAGTTCTCTGCTTCAATTCCCAGTGTTATATATATGTGTGTGTGTGTAAACATAGCCAAAAATGTGAACTTCTTGTGGTGGTGATTTCTCCAAGCTATTGCCCAAGACAAAGCCACTGCCCCCAGGATCCGCCTGGAGAAGGGGAAGGCGCTCTGTCTCAACTACTGCTGCTTGATCAACTTGCTGACACACCAGAGTCCCTAAAAATTGGCTTAGCAGCGGGTGCTATCTGAGCCAAAACTGGCAGATCAGCAGCTGCTGGAAGCAGACACTCCTTCGCAAGTTCTGGTCCTCTCTGGTGTCACCCAAGCTGCTTCCCTGACTTTTAGCGACGGCTTTTTGTTAATTAGGTCACGCGTGGCCCTGTGTGTGAAGTGCCACACGATGCAGCACGAACAGTTTAGTGCCGGTGTGTCTTTCCACTTTGTAAGTCTTGCATTTTCTTTGCTCTCCAGGTTATGCCAAGACAGAAGGAGGGACTTGGAGAGGGAAGATTAACCTTTCACTGGCCACAATTCCTTCCCTCTTATCGCGGAGGATTCGGCAACGCGCCCCCCTCCCACCCAGCCTATCTGTCTGAATTGCTGAAAGCATAATGCTCCCATATGAGAGATAAGTAAGTGAGCTCTCTTTCTTTTCCGTAGGGATGAACTATAGTGTATGCAGATTATGAGGAGAAGAAAATAATATCAGAGAAAGGTGGCTTTCTTAAAAGGCATCGGTAGCATTAGTGTCATGTGTGAAGCACCCGTTTGTGACAACTGTACAGACTTTTCAATGGAAAATTGTGCTGTGCTACCTTTTAAAGTATGAAATGCTAATTTTGGATTTACAGTTTTTGAACTGGAGGGCTGCATTGTGCATGGAATTTTGTTTAATTTCCCAGAGAAAAAAGGCATTTGAAACACAACTGCCTACAGCCAACTGTCAACAAAAATCAACTGTAATAACACGCGGCCTGTCACTGATTTATGTGGTGATGTGGTAATCTTCTCAATTTAGCTGGATATTTCTTCTTCACACCAAATAGCTGAAAGTCTTGCTAGACATTTATGAATATCGGGAGGTGCTATTAGGATGATAATGGGGCAAGATTATAGAGGTGCTCACTAGTTCAAAGTGCCAGTTAAAGAGACAGGGAATCGAGAGGTGTAGATATATATGGCCCATTGGTATAAGTGAACTTTGTATTTTCAGAGTTGCTTAAGATTTGGGAGACGGCATATTGAGATCCATCTGCCAGGAAAGCATCTTTCTAAAGGGAGACTGGGGGAAGCAGCTATATGCTTCCCCCCCCCCCCCTAAAAAATATGCTTTTGTTTAGCAGGGGGTGTGGGTTGAAAATCTTAGGTATCGAAGCTGGGGCAAACAAGTACGGACAATGTTTTAGCAAGCAGAATGCTGGGAGTTTTCCCCCTTTTCTCCAAAGGTCTGAGCCCTAGCCATGGTCATTTTGCAGCAGGCTGTGTCGCAGCCAGGACTGGCAAGTAACATATCACACTCTACATGTTAACAGCTAAGAAAAGTAATTGGCCTCTCATAAAGAGCTAGAACTAATGCAGACAAAACGATATTGCAAGACTTGAGCTGCAAATAAAGAGACAAGTTTGTGTTTTACAAAAATGTATAATTTACCAGGCATTTCATTATGCTGTATAAAAAGGCAAAAATGATAATTGAAAATAAATGCGGCTGCCTAGCTACAGTATATGCTGCCAGCATTACTGGAAATAGAAGTGCTTTCTTGCTGAAGAGAGTTAAAATTTTCATACAACTTCTGTCTGCAGACTTGTGTAATGTATCTTGTTAAATTTGTTTCAGTTTGGGTATTTGTTACAGAGAAGCAGGCAAAATGTGAGGCTCTGACTGTGTATTTTTATATCTAGGGGGTTGTACAATTATATTAATTATTAACAGTGTCTTCTGCAGATGCACACATCTGTGGAGTCTGAGGCAGGATTCATGTTGCTGAGTTTATTCCAGAGTGGGAAAAGTACATCAGTTGCCTTCAAGGTTGCCAGAGATACTCCACAGCAAACTCCTTTCTTCCAAGGAACATGGTTACAAATATAGATAAACCAAAGTAATGTTGTTGGGTTATTTTGCCCTGAAGCAAAGGGAACTCTGAATTGCCGTTTTCCTTCAATACATGGGGCTACCTGGGGATGCTGAGAATTACTGGAGGAGGAGAACACAGGTCTAGGAATCGTCATTGCTTCTGCCCTGAAAGCTTCTTTCTGGCTCCCTCGTTCTCTGGCAGGAGGAAGCTGCCACAAATGTGGTGTCTCTCTGTGTCCGAATGTGTGAGTCTCCCTGCAGCAGCCCCAGTGCTGTGCACACCCAGCATGGGAAAACCTTCCCCAAGGGAGCTTTGGGGGGAAAAAAACCTCCTCTGCATTGAGATTTTTTCCTCCAAGCTCTTCAATTTCTCAATAGAGAGAGCTGTAAATGGCTCTAGGCTCAATTCTTCCAGGGTCTGCTTGTGCCCTGCAGCTACAAAAAGCTGTGCTGGTTATCCAAGTTACAAGTGAAACTACTGAGTTTCCATTAGCTCTGGCATTAAGCTAAAAAAGAAAAGGTGAGAGGTCTTCCCTAGGCTGAAAGCAGCGGGACACCACCGAGATGGCTTTAGAGGCCAGGGAGGTAGGGGCAGAGAAACAGCAAATGGGATGAGTTCCTTGTTGGCACTTCCATTCCACAAATCCCTTACCAGAGTGGATGGGATGGCAACACAGTGGACAGGTTACTGGGCAATGAACTCATCAGCAGGAGGGTTATACATCCACGTGTTTGTTTAAATCCACTGTTGAAAATTATCTTCTTTTTCATTCTTTCCATTTGGGCTCTTTTTTTTTTTTTATCTATAGACTCAGCTGGGCTGCATTGTTCAGAGTTGTGGTTATGTTTGGATGGGTCAGGCCCTGTGAATTCACTTGGCCTTGAAGCAAAAAAACTCATCATGAATAATGAAAGAAAGGAAAATAATGCCTGAGACTGAATGACTTTAAAAATGATTAATATCTGTTCTTTCCCTCATAATTTGCCTCCAGACTTTTCCCTTTTCAAAATAGCTTGCCATTAGCAGTTGAACCTTCAATAGTCAGTACTTTGATGGAACTGGTGCTCTGAAGCCAAAGGAAACAACATTATTATTATTATTATTATTATTATTATTATTATTATTGTGTGAAATGAAGGTTCATTTTGATAAGTTCAAAGCCCTGGATGAATAGAGAAAGGCCCAAGTTCTGCCCTCCACCGCATCTAGCTGGCTCAAACTGGCCACTTGAAGCACAGCAGCGTTTGCCAGGCAGATAGGGAAATTCTTGGGACCGTAGACGTGTAAACACCAGTGTCAGTTCCCATCCAATAACTGCTGACAGGAAAGCTGGTCCTGTGCAGAGCAGCACCGAGGGGATTTGCAATTATGAAGGCATGGGATATATCAGGGATGCAACTGACTGCCACTAAGTAGCTCAGCAACTCTCAGAAGCTTCCACTCCGGCTCCCAGCACCTCGTCTCAGGCAGGAGATTTTCTTGCTTCAAAAGCTTTTATTAAAAACCAGTTCAGGTAAATGCTGACAATAAGCAAGCAAACCTGTTGAGCCCCGAGTCCACAACTTGCCAGGCAACAGGATGCTTCTCTGTGACATTTAAGAGTGCTAACACCTGAAAAAAATATTGCATGTTTTACCCTTTCTGTTTAAAATAACACAAAAAAGTGCTGCTCTTGCAATTGCATTTATGGTCATTTTCAGCAGGCTGTCCCCACCTCCCTCCCCAGGATCCCAAGGCTCCCAGCTACCTCCCATTAAAGGAAGCCTTTTTCATCAGTGCCCTGGCCAGGACTTCGAAATGACCCAAAGCAGCTTTATCTACCCCGAAAGCACACCCACACCAGAATTTAGGGTGGGCTGAGTCAAGGCTCCTGGCAGGGTGTGGACCTGGGGCAGTTACAGCCAATGAGCTCCAGGGAGTTAATCAGTGCATTATCCCAAACACCTGTGGAACATGGTTTTAGTCTCATCTTCTGGTGCAGGTAGTTTTACGGTGTGCTGCTCCCTTAGAGCAACTCCTTCCAGCTCCTTGGGCTACCCTGAGCTTCAGGTAAATCTTTCTGTTATTCCTAAAGTCTTACAGCTTTGTAGCAGGTTTGTTTGAGGTGACGAGCGGGTTGTAGGACCTGAACTTGCTCCTTTCTGTGGTGGTTGCAAGGTGGAGTAGCTGCTTGATGTGAAAGGTGATGATTTTGTCTTTCTGTGGTGAAAGCCTAATTTTTTTTAACCTTTTAAACCCTTTCCTCATCTATATTTACCCCCAGTTCCATGGTTCTGCTTCGTTGGCATGTTTAACCTTTTAGACACCCGTATACATGTATTGCTTCCCTTGTGAGCCTTCTCCTAGGTGGTCATCTGTGGAGAGCAGCAGGATTTTATGGGAATTGGTACTTTTTAAGTCAGACTTATTTGATTTTCTGTCAAAATAGCACATGATTATTTTGTTGGTAATGGTCAGATATGCCAGTTCTATGAGCATTATTGTCTTTGCAGTTTGTGAAGTCAGAATTGTTATGGCCTTTAGTCAGGCAATTCTCCTACTGAATGTGGGGATTTTAGCCCTGGTTAAAACAGGGGTTGCCCCAAGCTTCCCCTTCATCCTTTCCCTGGTCTTGGAGGAGGGTTGGGAGAACAAAAGGTGCATCTTTTTTCTCAGCTACCAGAGTTTCAGAGAACCTGGGCAGTGTTAACGAGGTACAGCTGGGCCTCGTTGAAACACTTAAGGCAAAAGGGTGAAGTCCTGAGGAGCTTCCAGAACCTTATGGGCCTTTCTAATCAGGCTGTGGATTAATTAATTATCTCTGCCTGTGCTATAGGTGGAAGGAAGGCTTGTAATATCTGCCAGGGGATAAAGCTCCTTTTGCTGCCCACTGAAAGCATGGCAGCCTCAGCTTAAATGGGTAAACCTTTGCCATGTCTGTTTTGGGGACTTAAATGGCTCAGGGCAGGAAATCTCATGTGGAAAACCCCCCTGATTCCAGGGGATTCACCCGCAGTGTGCGGCAGGCTGGGTTTTAAGCCATCAAAATGCACTTGTGTATTACCTGCAGAGATAATTGAATGTATATGCACATCCCCAACAGAACACCTGTGCTGCCTCCCTGGCATGCATAAGTATTCCCTGCATGCCTGTGTGTTCTCTGCAAGCTACACTACACATTAATAAGACAATCCATATATTGCATTAGGACAGACCTATGCAGACAATGCTCCAGGTACTGATTTTTTTTTTTTTTTTTTTTTTGGTGTGTAAATCCTGAAATATGGCTGATATGGTCCACTGCAAAATGAACCTATATTGGAAATGGCAAAATTGTAATGTAAAATATACTGGGGTCAGTGGGGTGTGATGTTTTTTGCATACATTTTTTCTCCCTTGACCCATGCCATTCTCCCGCATATCGGGGGAAAAAAGCTTCATCTCACACAGAAATGTGATGTCCTTTACTGCCAGAGGCTGTTGCTGTTTTAAATGAGGAAAAAGCACAATGCATGAAGAAGGAAAATTAAAGCATATTCATTTTGGAAATTAGATACGGTGTCAGGAGACTCTCTGGAAATAGCATGGTTTGAATGGAGCACCAGACTACAAGACAGTTCACTGAACTTTTGACCACTATTTATACTATGGGAGCTTTTGAAATGGGAAGACAGCGAAGTATTTTATAGCTGTTTAATAGTGGATTGTGGTTTTTACTAGACATTTATCTTCCCTCTGAGTGTATATAAGATAAGTAAACATTATGTAGTGTAATTGCGTTGTGTTGGAAGCGCTTTAATTTAGGGCTGCTTTATGTTCCCTGTTTGTGGTACATCTCATCCCCAGCCACCATGAGGGGGTGTAGGTGCCACCTGACTGCCTGATTCCATACCAGGATCCAACACATAGCTGAGGCTGCTCCTGGGATCTAAGTGATGCTTTTGCTGTTTGTATGGGGCAAAAATTGAAGTGTAAAGCAGAAGTGGTTGTGGCTCTGGACTATTTGAGAAGCTCAGGTAACTTCTAGCTCCAGGCCTTACTTAACTTCTCTCTCATTTCTATATAGTGAAACCCATTTTAACCTCCTCTATGGCTTCAGTCCCTCTTTAGCATTCCAAGTGCAGGGAGCAATACACCCTTCCAGGGCTGGCAGCTATCTCATTACAATTGTAACGATGCATCACCAGGCAGACATGCATGAATGAAACACTGTTTGCAAAACCAAAAATGTGTTTGGGGTATTTTTAGGTCCTATTAACTTGGGCTGTTGTTCAGGGAAATAATATGGAAAGATCAGAATTTTGGCGTAATCTGAGAAAATGCAGTCTCAGTGTAGTCAATACTCTTCTTTCCCTTCTCCCTTTTCTTTCCATCCACATAAATTTTTAGCTTCAGCTGCCATGGGGAGAGTTGCACCATGGCTCTGGGTCTTGGGGACCAGTCATTTGAGAGGCAAGTGTTCTGGAGAAGGAGCTGCCCCTGCCAAACCAGCCACCTCCTGGAGCTGAGGACTCAAATGGAGTAGCGCTGTACTGGGATTGGTGCACGTAGTCCTATTTTCCTTTCTATTGTTTTTTCCTCTTGGAGACAATTATAAAAAAGATCTCTTATTGTTTAATACTGAGAAGCAAGCCACAAAGCCCTTTTTTTTTTCCTTTTTCCTTTTTTTTAGTATGATATTAGGGGAAATTTAGGCTGATGGACATCCATTGCATGGTCCCTTTGTCTTTTGTCTGTTAGCCTTTGATATAGTTTAGCCTATGTGGGAAGGGAAAAAAGATTTTTTCCTTCTGCCATGGAAGATGCTTTTCTTCCTTGGACCAGAAGCTCCTCTCCTCTCACTAGCCAGTAACAACCCTTCTGTTCATCCTTATGTCAAAGCCACACTACTGAGCTAATAGAGATCGCTGACAATTAGAGATGAGCTGAAATGATTTGGCAAACTCCGGGTGCCTGTGAACCTGAGGGTGTTCTCGGAGCCTGGCGGGTGTGTTGCCAGCCGCGCGCTTCCCACGTCCCCTGTCCTCGTGGGGAGAGCAGTTGGGATGCTGAGTCCAGCTGGGCCCGGAGGTTGGAGACGAGTGAGAGGGGGAGTCTATCAAGATTCATCTCTTCCCTGCTGGGAGATGCGTTTCTTCCCTGCTTCCCTTCCTGGCTGCTCTTTGTTGCTTCTTCTTGCCAAGATGTCCCAGGCATTGTCAGGTCTCTTCTCCTGTGGGAGATGGATGTGACAATATCCCAGGATGACTCTATCTTTTCCTCAGGAGTGGCTCAGATGGGTCACAGCTGGAGAGACAGTGTCCCTGGAACACACAACAGAGACAATGCATGGGATAATGCTTTAAAAGGAATGCAAATTCCCTATCAGTGAGTGCCTCCTCAGGTGCTGGGTTTGCTGACTCCTTTTGTAATGGCTATTCATTTTACTTTATTTTTCTCTAGGCTTACGAAGCATTTCTGACTCCTGCTTTCCCATTGCCCGAGACAATATAGTGAAATACCTTGAGATCCTATTTATGCCCAAACTTTATAGGAGAAGTAGTAATTTTAGATGGTTTTCTTACTGTTTATTCAGTATGGGACTACTTGAACATAACTTGAAACAATACCCCAAGTAACCATTGGTGAAAAAGCAAATACCCCAAACAAATGTCTCAAAATTAGGATTGAGTCATGGGATGGTCTACCACCGGAAAAAGTGGTTGGCTGATGGCTGAGCCATGACCAGCAGTTTGGCATCTGTAGCATGATTTCCACCCTGAAAGACTGAATTGACCTCTTCTGCTCATCCTGACTAGCTATTTGTGGGAGTGTGGAGTGAAGCTGCTTCCCCAGCCTCATTAGGGAGCTGTGCTGCGGGAAAATTGCTTAGGGAATTTTTGTACATCATTTGAATCCTGTGAAACTGAAATGAAGAGGTGTATTTTCATTATTTTATTTCACTTTTCCTAAGGCTCCAGGGTCTCTTTCACCATAGTGTGGAAATTTGTACCTCAGTGTTCCCATCTGCCAAGTGTGTCTGATATCTGCGGAGCACTTTGGAAGTGTCTTAGCCTTAAGTCCAGTAAAACTTTTAATTTGCACCATGTGTCTATTAAACAGGAGTGGTAAAGTGCAACAGGTGGCCAAAACATAGAAATTAGCAGATTTCAATTTGCATTTTGGAGGCGTATGAAATACATCTGTGTAGTCTCTAGAAACACAGAGAGGGACCACGCTGGCAGATCTTTATCCTACATGTCTGCACATGCTTTTCTGAGGAAAAAACACACAAAACCAGACCAGAGCCAAGGCACAGAGGTAATGAAACAGAAAAACGAGTGGTTTGGCCCCATCGTTTGCACTGCGGTCCATGTGAACACATTAGACACGAATTCTTTGTGTGTGTGAGGAGATAACAGATCCACATTAATTTCAGAGCTGATTGCTGTTCTTTATTAATAGAAATGTAATGTGGTGCCAATGCCAAGCCCTGCCAGCCTTCCCTTTTTATCTCCTCTTTCAAACATAGTGTGGAAAGCCTGAACGGAGGATCCCCCCAATCCCTGTTTATTTCCCAGGTTGTTAAGCTGAAGGGCAGTAATGGCACCTTACCATGGCTGAGGTGATGGTGAATTGTCAGCAAATACTGTAAATATCACCTGGAATTTTTTTTGGAGGCTGGAAATAGTTTCTGTGGAATAATGCTAATTTAATATAGTTTCATAAATTGAACAGAATTGAATGAGTGGCAGCAGATTTGTGAATAATTTGCAAATTGAAGCAGTGATAAAATTATAAAATTTGTCAAATAATGTGTTTTCTATTAATAGTTTGCCCTGCTCCATGTAGCTGCCGAGCAGTCTTGGTTCTCTGTTTGGTTTTTTTGAGGAAAAGCTGGAATAAAAATTCTTTTTATTCTTTTTGTTATTTTTAAGCACTCTCCTTCCCCCCCCCCGCCCCCCCCCCCCCCCGTTCCAAGAGCCATTGTTTACTTTTAAAGTAGATGAAAGATGAATTCAGGTTATGTTCTGACATTACAATGAAATTGTCAATAGAAATCAATGCCTTGTCACATGATGAGTTAGGGGCTATAAGGCAGCCTAACAGTGTCCCTATATCTTCGGGCTCCCTCATTGTGTGCTGCCCTCCTCGGGAGCCAAGCAACTGTACTGTTATGGAAAGGTGTTGTCATCGTTAAGGGGATAGTAATGGAGTTTAATAAACCTGGGAGCCAGGCATGGAACCCTAATCCCGGTGCCAGCGTTATAAAGTAGCACATTGTCTGTCGAGCCTGGTGTTCGTATCTGCATTTATTGACCCTGGAGAGGTAATATAAACACAAGAGATGGAGGTCAAAGAGCTCACCTTCAGCTGCTACATGTGGCCATCGATGCCTTGAAATACCACCGTGTCAACTCTGTCCTCCCAAAGACCTCGGCGTGCTGAGCCACGGCTGCTCCTTAATGTTCGCATGGGAATGGCCGCAGGGTTGCTCAAGGCTGGGGAATGCCAGCCTTGGAAACGTGGTGTCCCCACCCATGAAGGCACTGGAGTCGCCCAGAGCCTTGCTGGGGGCGTTTGAGCCCTGCGCGCTGGGTGCTAATGGGCTGCTGAGGGCTCCCGGGACATTCCCACCTGATGGAGCAAGGATGTAGCCAAGCTCCTGCTCGCTTGGGGCAGCCTGCAGCTGGTTGTCCTTTCCAGATGTGCCATCGAACTGGGAGGGTGGGGCTGCTTCTGCCACGGATGGCCTGGGAGTCGTCTCCCTCTCCCCCCATACTGCCCTCAAATCCAGCCAGATTACGAATTCCAGACCTTTTCTAGAACAAAAGCTCCTTCAGCTTAAACTAGTTCAGCCCCAGAAAGCGATACTCCTAAACAGAAATTCTTATTATTACTATTATTATTCTAATACAAACCCCCCAAAACACACCCAAAGAACCTGATTTAGAACAAGGTACAGGAACGATTTATTCTCTCTCTCCATGGATTAGAGGGGTGGTACTTGGAGCAGCTTGTTAAACAGAAGTGCTTGGCCCCTGGCCTTGCACTGCTGTTTAATGATCCACTCTTCACGTGCCACCTCTCTAATCCATGGAGAGATAGGTACAAATTGTATCTATAATGTTATATTACTTAACAGTATAATGTATTATAAATCATAGAATTGCATCTGTGCCTTGTAATTGGGGAGATGTGTTGCATGAGAAATCCCCTAATTCAATATAAAGTGGTTGCTCTTATGCATAACTACCTCTCTGGATCAAACCAATTCAGCCCAGAAGTGGTGAGGGGAAAGTTAAAGCTTTTTTAATTAAAAAAAAAAAGGGGGCAAAAAATATGCCTTAACATGGCTTTCTGGGCCCCTCATTGGGTTTACAGACTCCTGCCCCCAAACAGCTGTTAAACAGAGGAGCTTCTCCCTGCAGCAGGAGCTGGTCTGCAGTGTGTCCTGCCACTTCCCAGAGGATTCCTCCCTGCACACCAGTCTGTTTGCACCAGCACTCATCCTCACTTCTGGTGCTGGATCTGCCAGAGGGAAGGAAAAATGTCAGTGAGGGGTGCTTGAGCAGCCTGTCCCTGCTGTGCCCCCAGCCCCTTTTGCAGTGCCTGTCTCAGTGGTGTTGGAGCACTCCTACAGTAAAGTCCAAACTAAAGTCCTGTTTTATCCCTCCCCCCCCTGCTTAAACCCAATGTCTTGTCCTTGAATAGTGACCAGAAACAACCACAGCTTCAAGGAAGACTTGAAAGTATCAAAAATATCCTCATTATGTAACACATCAGTAAAAGAAGTATTTTTTTCATGACCCTCATAGTGATCCACTCATGTCCTAAAGCAGTTTGAGTGATGGCCTGTCTGGTTCATTCCGTGAAGTTTCAGCCACAGATGTGTCTTCCCCCTCCCCAATAAATAACTAACCTTTCTTTAATAAATAATAAATAAACCCTGCAGCTATTCTAGACAAACTATGCTTAATTAAAGCCTGTGACACTAAAACAAGTTACCTCTCTTTTCAATTAGAAAATGCACTTGTGGTATAAAAAAAAGAACATTTAGCAGTAAGAAAGTTTGTCTAAATGCATGATAGGAATGGGCCTTATTGAAGGCAAAGAAAAAAAGCATTATTTGAGTTTTAGCTAAGCTTGACTCTGGGATTAAGGGCTCTGTGATGGGTCCTAATAGGGCTGCTGGTGTTGACCTCACTGGACAAGATTGTGTTGGTCTTGTATGGTTTCCAAAAGTGCTGGAGACCAGCAGTCAGACAGGTACCCAAACTCTTCAGGCCTCTTGGAGGCAAAAAGTCTGGAAACCTTATGTGAGTAGTAATTTTTATTATTATTTTTTCTCTGCTGAGTTTGGGCTAATCCATAAATGTCTAGGAAAACTTATCTTGCTTCTCCTGTCGTATTTCACCTGTGAGAAGAAATCTGGCAGGCTTAAAACAAAGAAAAGGAAATAAACTTTTTAGACTTAAGCCGGTGCAAATTTGCATTGGGGTTGGGGGGAAGGAGTCAGTCTCATTTGAGGAGGAAGTGCTGTAGGGTTTGCTTCTGAAGCAAAGCACAGATCAGCCATCCCCATCTCCTCCAGTGCTCTCAGGGCAGCCTGAATTACTGACTCAGAGAAGTTCCTGTGCTGCCTTATTTAAGAAGGCAAATATTCCCTCTGTCCTTGAAGGGGAGGCGGAGGATTGTTTCTCCCCAGTTTTATACATACCATATACAAGGTGATACCCTTTATGAGGTTTTCTGGAGATGGGAAGGAGCTGAACTGTTCCTGTTCAAAGTCTGTTTTGCTTGGCAAATAGGAAGTAGCAAGAACCTGGGAGATGATACTTTTATTTGCAAACAAAGCAAGTCCATTCTGAATCTGAAACTTGCATAAAGTGGGGGATGCACAGAATCAGCAGAATCAGTGCTCATCCCTGCATGAGGCCTAAAATTTTGATGTACTGATTCCTTGTGCTTTTGCCTTTGAATTTATTTTTCTGAGCTGCAAAGATGCCACCAAAACTCAGAGTGAAGTTTTCCAGCCTTTTTTTTTTTTTTTAACCAGGTGAAGCCATCAGAATAATGACAATACTTTTCAGGGCAATTAGACAAGAGTGTTTTTCACCCTGGTTGTTATATTCATGTCTGTGGTACCCGGGTTTCCTTCCTGCTCGAGTTGTTTTGCTTTTGCTGAGTGTGAATTGTATAAAAACATTCCTTTTGTAGACGTTTATCTCCTCTTTCCAGTCAGTTTTACCTGCTCTTACAAGTGAAAGCCTGGGGGTGGGGAACAAGGAAAAAAAAATTTTTACTGTTTTCCCTCTGAAAGCCCCAAATAATTACCGTAAGTGGGGCAGAGTATTTTTCTCTCCTCTGACCGGCTGCAGTCTCCCATCCCCTCCCGAATGCCTGTGAGCCCTGGGGCACTGGATTTCCTTCCCCAAGGTGGGCAGGGATTCCTGTCCTCCCCACCAGTGCCCCCAAACAGATCAGGGTCTGCCTGGCAGAGTGGGGGTGGGGAGAGAAGGGTGGGATGAACAGAAAAAAGAGGGGGGAAAAATGCTTCTTTCTTGGCAAGCTTTAATCAGTGCTCACCTCATACATTTGTGAAAATGACTGCCTAAGAGGAGAAAAAAAATCTATTTCTCCAGCACACGCACTTACTCTTAAATCAATCCAATGCAGTAGGCCACTTATTTTTTTTTCCTGCTGACTTTTCTATTCGTTTGCTTTATATGACAACAAAGTTGCCTTTTCCTGGACAGAAGCGAGCGGCAGAGTGCTTTGCTTCCCTCCTTTCCCCATGCTGTGGGATTATTGGGAGTAGGGTGTGAACACCCATTCATTGTGTGGGGTGTTTTTATGTGCCTGTCTGCCTAAAAATAGGATGTAATGATGTTGAGGATTAAAGGTATGGTCAGAAACTTTTTTAATATGGTATGAAATACTTGCACTGAGAGCAGCTCTTTCTGACCCTCCAGGACCTCCATACTGAACATACAATAGCAATAAATCCTGGAGCAGATTGAGCCATTTCCCCACAGTAATGTGTCTACTGGAGTTTCAAATAATGCAGAGTAGCTTGAAACATTTGGATATTCCAGTCTGTATCCCATCTGTATGTAGAAAGTTGATGGCAGGGCAGCATCCTGAATTTTGACTCCTTGTAAAAGTTTAAATTGCTGCCCTGCTGGGCTGAGTGAATGCTAATTACTTTGTCTCTTACAATACGTCCAGACTACTTATTTAAAAAAAAAAAAAAAAAAACCTCCCTGAAGACACAGCTTTTGCATGCCAAATATATTGCACTCAACAAAACACAGGGAACAGTGGGCCTGTTTGCATACAGCCAATGCTATTGTGAATCTGCTGGGTTTAGCAGCCTTTAAGAATATTTTCAATTTTTCACTGCTCGTGTGAAAATTGTTGAGGCCAAGGTCTGCCTGGGCGCTGCCCTGGTGGCAGCTGGGATGCACAAAATCCATGCACATTTCTCTGAGGACCTTGGAGCATGTCCCCAAAACAAAGATGGTCTTGAGACTGAATTTGTCTGAATCAAGCAGAGTTTCTTGCAAACAATTAGGAGCCCTTTCTGGGCTCATCCCAGGGCAGGCATTAGAGGTACAGTCAAAATAAGGCCAAAGCTGTAACCCATGGAAGCAGAGTTGGGCAGGCTCTGTCTTCCTGGAGATGCTCAAAGTCTTTGACGCTGCATTGATTGCCAGAGTCTAATGATTATTAACAATTCTGTAATAACAATATTAATTACCGGGGAAGCCGAAGTTCACTGATGATTTTTTGGTTCCTTTCAGCAATCATTAGGCACAATTACAAGATCAGAACTGATGAGCTCCTGGCAGTGATGTTGTATGTAAGGGCCACTCCTTGCGTCACTGCTGCAGAGCGAGGAGCTGTGGGCAAGAGAGGCTGTTTGTAGGGTTCGGGCTACAGATGTGGCATCAGGGTATCCTGTAGGGAAAGAAAAAATGTCCCAAAAAAAGAAATCTTGAAAGATAATGGAGCTTTTGAGTAGGGATGGACAAATCATGCTGGGAAGTGAGAATCTAAACCAAGGTTAGCCCCCCTGCTCTGCCCATTCCAGAGCTCTCAGTGTGCAAGCTCACACAAAAAGCTGCTTGTTGACTACTTGGGCTTTGCACTGGACCACAACCCAATGCCCTAAAACTTTCCTGAGATGTGGTGGAGAGCACAGGGCTTGTTGTCCCGCTTATTCTCTCTTGGATCAGAAAGTGGTGTCATGTTGTGGGGTTTTTTCCTCGTATGCAAAGAGCAAACTCATTTGTTTTCAGCCAAGGATAAGCTTGTCCTGCACAGTGATGACAACTGGGGTTTATCTGTCACCCAGGAGTGCTGAGGACACTATGATTTGGGGAAGAACTGTGGATTTCAGGCCACAATAAATAATTTTAATAGAAGATGGTCTCTCAGGCACTGGGCTGGGAGAGCTGCATGGCTCACACTAATCTCAAATGTTGCATCCAGGTCCTGCTCCCTTGCAGAGACAGCCCTGGAAATCGGTGCTGGTGTGTACCAGCTGCAGGGAGTTAAGGCAAATGTAGGGAACCAACCCTGGGATGTCCTGGGCTGGAGGGTGTCTGTACTCTGGCTGATGCTGTGGTCCCCTCAAAGACCCTTGGAAACTCCCTGGCCCTGATTTTGGAGCAACTGAGTCTTTATGGTGCCCTGTGGCTCTCCCATGATCGTGTGAGGGGATGGGTACATCTGCTGCTAGCACTGCACACAGGGCTAAGGGAGTATTTTGGAAATAGGTTAAATGAAAGGCATTCCTAACATGCTACCCACCAAATGTCCCTATGAAAAGGAATGTCTTTTATGGAGGGAAACAGCCTGCAAATAATTAATTGAAGAAAATGGGGTGGGAGGGGTGGAAGGGGCAGAATTAAAGAATTTCATAATATTTCAGACTCAGAAAACGTGTCACCAAATCAACAAACAGAGTATTCATTAGGAGAAATTTGCTTAATTTCAGGCCAGGGATGTGGAAGTGCCGTGAGAGTTGTTCTGAGGGAATTTTTAGCCCAATCAGAAATGAGAGAAGACCGCAATTATTATGGGAGTCTGTTCTTCTGAGAATGCCAACCCAGTTTTGCAGACCCAAGAGGTCTGAACAATCTCAAATCAGGTCTGGCTGTACAACTCTTCCTCTCGCCGCTGTCTGTGCTGAGCGAGACGTGAGGCTGCTCGTTATTGTTTTCCAAACCAGGGTCATGTTTAACATCTGGGACTCTCCTGAGCTCAAAGTGGAGAAGTTTATTTGTTAGGGCTACCTGTTCAAATCTTCCCTGCAAGCAGAGCCTGACTCCAGAAAGTTGCCTGGGTTTGCTGAACTGGGCCTCGCATGGGGCAGGGCTGTGTGGTTTGGGAGTGCTGTGTGCTGAGAGGACTTGGTGCTGCCTGGGCCGCGATTTGGCTGATTACAGATGTGCAAAGTGCACATCTGGGCATTATGTGTAAGAGCCTTAATGAAAATCATCAGACCACAGGCTGCAGGTGTGCGAAAGGTCATCCTGTAGCTTTTCCCACTGGTGAGCAGTCCCAAATACCCAGCTGGAAAAGGCTTTTTTGGATGCCTTGTCCTCCAGAAGCTGCTGCAGGAGGATGTGCAGGCCCTGATTGCTTGTCACCAGGGCTGATTCAGTGGGGTACCTGCAGCACAGGCAGTGGCGTGGTGGTACTGGAATTAACAACTCATGGAATTAACAACTCAGTGTTTTAGATTACTCCCTGGATTTATTACCTTCTGGGAAAACAAGTTATTTCTAGACCCTCTGCCAACCCTCAATTTCTAGTAAATGAGAATATACTAGTTCTGGGACTTAGGATGCTTTATGAAAGGAGAGGGGGGGAAAAAATGAAGAAGGGAAAATGATTTTGATCTGAGACAGAAATTCAGACAAAGGATTACCCGTGTTGTTTGAACAGACAGTGCATAAACATTACCTTATATTAGAAGGAACGGAGACTTGCAACATCCAGGAAACTACTTTATTCACAAAATAAAACTAGGCCCATTTCTGCTTATTCAAATACCACCCACAACTTTCTGGGGAAAGATCATATGCAGAGCATATTTGGAAACATTATTAGGAATGCATAAAGTACAGTATTAGTCAATTTTATATGCTCAGTTGCATGAAATCGGTGTGTTTAAAAAATATAATAATTTGCATTTCATGGCTTTTGATAACCTCAGGAGTGCACTTGAAATTCAGCACATGCCCACAGCACCTCCCAGCTCACCCCATTTTTAACTGAAGACCAATGGTTTCTATTAAGGGATCAGGCAGGGACTCTGACAAGCCAGTCAATAACTATGTGAGGTTACTTCATTAATGCTATAATGGCTGATAGAGTGAGAGGCAAAAAACAGGTTCCTGACAGCAGCAAATGAAAATGATAGAGATTCCTGAAGCAACGCGCCTTTCCTTTGTCATTGTCTTTTGCTTGGCTTATTCAAAATGTGGCATTTATGTATTCAGCCTTGATGAATGTTGCAGGCTTTAAGTACTTTTTCCATCTCTAATGCAGTGCCGATTGCACATTGTTCTTTCTTCCTCTCCCTCTCTTTTCCCCCCTTTTTTTTCCCCTCCTATAACCTCTGCTGTCAAGGCATTGCGGGCTGAAGGGTTGCAGGCTCTGGCTAAATGGCTTTTTTGCTGTAAACGGTGAGGGTGATGGGACGATGGATCATGAGCGCTGCTGGGGTCACGCAGCGAGTGGGTGGCAGCGGCTGGAGCCGCAGCGAGGTGCTGCAGGAGCCCCAGCCCTGCAGGGAGCAGGACTTCAGCCATGAAGAGGCAGCAACCCACCTCCCCATGTGTTACTGGAGTGGTTTAGGGCGCCCCGCTGGTGTTTTGGGAAGCTCGTTGCACAAGGGCCTCACAATTTCCCTTTTGAGGGGTGGTTCCTTCCCCAGGACAAACAAGAACTCCATCCCCGACATTCCAAATCTGGGTGTCCCCTCTGGTGGCTGTCCCGGGGTGGTCCCTGAAGGGGTGTCACATTTCTGCCATTCCCCCAGAGCAGAGTCATGTGTGGAATTTGAACATCAGGATAATGGGCCTGGATAATTTAGCTTCTTTAAAGGTTTGTAAGTATTGCATATAAACGCCCAAATTGCAGTTGGAAACGTGATAGAGATTCTTACAGTTTGTTTTCACTCTCATTTCCTTTCATTTAAGTATTTACGGTATTGAGTGTTTGATTTTTGGTTGCAAGTCCTTTCTGGGAGTTGTTTTTCTTTAGACCACATAGACCAGAGGGTCGAGGCAAGGCTGGCCCAATGCTGGCCCCTTGCAGAACCTGAGACCTTTATGTTTGTGCTGTGGAAAAAAGCTGCTCGTTTATCATGGACAAGTCTTAAAAGACAGTGCTAAAGGTGAAATAAGTCTCCTCAAACTTGTCAAAGTTGCCATATGATGAGTTACAAAAATAATTCTTTTTTTTAAATTGTTCCCTTCTCATAATTATTACAGGTATCTCAGCCATGTGTTGAGTATTTTTGTCCAAAACAATCTATTCCTTTCATAGGGTGGTTTTGCACACCTGCTAAATACCTTCCCATCCTCTGGTTTTCTATTCCAAGGCAATTCTTGACGTGCCTAAACCCCAGTTAGTTTCAAGCCAGCTTCTGAAGATGCTGAGGCTTAATTCAGCGCAGTGTTTAGGCATGTGCTTATCTTTAAATAGTCCCCCAGCAGTCACGTTGCAGAGGCAATATTAGACACATGCCTAACTCTCTGCTGACTTGAGCCTAAAAGGACTAAATATCCAAATAATTAGATTAATTTGTGGCTTGATAGTGGAAGACTTTTGGCCTAGGAAATGAGAATGCAAAAAGTATGTAAAGCAGTTGCAGATGTGTATTTCCCAGCGAACTTGGAAGAGACCGCAAGGCAAAATGTTGATACTGGGCGTGCAAGAATGTCTGAACATTAAAGTGCTTTAAGCTTCTTTAAGAAGTAGCTTGGGTACGAACCAAAGCTCGGGTTTAAATTGTTTCCGCAGCAGAAGCAGAGAGGCTCAGATCTTGCATTATTTATTTTTTTAAGGCGCTGGTAACTTCAGGGATTTTCCCATGTTTATGGTTTAACAAGAAGGGAGCCAAGCGTGCTGCGGTTAATGACATAAGCATTAAAATAGAAGGGTGAGGGAGATCTGGACTCGCAAACCTCTTTGGGGATTTTGGGCCAGCCAAATGACCCCCTCAGCAAAGAGGGTGGGCTGCTGCTTTCTCCAGCTTGTTCTCTGTGAGCTCCTGGCATGGGTTGCTGCTCATCACAGGAAGGGTCTCCAGGAGAAGGTCCCTGGGCATTGCTGTGATAACAACTAGAAGTCACCCAGATACAGAGGAAGGCCCAAGCTGCTCATTTCCAGTTGCACAGGAAGGCCTGGGGCATGGAGGAGGGGGGCGCTGGTGTTAGTAGCAGGGGTGGTCATGTGAAGTACCTTTGCCTGTCTCTCTTTGTAGGCTGGAAAGGGAAGCCTAATTTGGAAACAACTTTTTTTGAGGTGTGTGGTTTAACAAGTCATGAGACCTCTCTTGAGTTGGAAAAGCCTGTTTTTATTCATATATCGCAAAGTGATTTTCTATCTTAGCTAGCCATGGTAGGAGTATTTTCCACCGATTTACAAAAACAAAACTCTGGAAACCAACAGCTCCTTCCAAGAGGGAGCAACTCTCACTTGGGACTGATGGGGTTACCTGCAAAAGGTTTGAAGTGGCTCCAATTTCCAGCCAAATCCTCATCTCTGTGGGGGTTGCGGAATGCACTCTGTGTGTGTAAACTGATGTCATTCTGTGCCCCTGTGGGACTTTAGGACACTTCCCAACACAGTGATCTCACACGATGTCCATGGTTTGACTCAGTCTGTGGTTGCATGTGTTGGTTTAGCATCTCCCTGTTGGTCTCCATGCAACTCACTTCTCAGTCTGCCTTCAGCCTTAAATTATGCCAGCTTCTTCCAGGCACTCAGCACCTCTCTTCCCCAGCCTGTTTCCCAGATGGGAAAGGCCATGATCCCTCCTGATGCAGCCAGAACAGGCTTGGCATGTCCCCAGAGCTGCAAATACTGGAGCTGTGGCAATTCCTTCAGAGCCAAGCATCCAAGGCTCCCTGCTGTGAAGCTGGGGTTGAGGAGTGTCCCTGGATGAAAGCTGCCTTCCAGGAGAGGATTTGCTCAAAGGGAGGTTGTGCAGCAAAGCCTGCCCTCCGTTAGGGTAAACCGTCCTGGAGAGGCAGCTCTGGGAGGTGCAATTTGCACCTCTCTGTGCAGGCGGAGGTGTGAATTGAGTGAGGAGGCTGCCAGGCTTTGGTTCCTCCTTGGGAAACCACCGGGATTGTTTTCCAGCAGGCAACAAGGAGAAAGGGATGCTCATTTTGCAAACACCAATTTGCTGTCCTTGCCCAAATTGTTTTTCTGGGCCGTAACAATCTGGGAAGTGGGTTTGTGGGTGATCCAGCACCTCCTGCCCTGCTCCTGTAGGGTGGGACTGGATCACTGGGCTGCACTGAGGGTGGGAGAAGTGGTGGGCCTGGGTGTCAAACCTCACTTCTCTGCATTTGCTCCTTAAAATTACTGAAAGTCCTTTCTGTTGTGCTTTTGGCTGATATTTGCATGCAAAATCCTGCTTTTTGAAAGGTAGCAAAGATTCACAAGTTAACACTAATCCAGTGTGGTTTTATGTGCAGAGCTTGGTGGTGGCAGAGTCAAGTTTTCTTGATTTTTTTTTTTTTTTTTTTTTTTAAGTTGTGAAACTGCTCAGGAGTAACTGGAAAATGCTTTTTCTGATAGGAAGCATTACACCTGTCTTACCTGTTCACGTTCACAGAATGCTCTGAGCACAAAGGAGGGCATTAATGAATGTAATGAATCCATCAATTAAAGAAAATTCATGTGCTCTCCATGATCAGATTCTTATTTCAAGGCCAAACTCTATTCAACCCAGCCCAGTATCCCCCAGCAGATACAATATTAAAATGTAATATCAATTGTTGTATGCGGATGTTTTTAAAAAGAGGTATTAAGTAAAAGGCATCAGTGCCTGTTTTACACAAAGGTAGAGATGTAATGAATGCTTTCACAGAAATAAGGTTTTTTTAAGAATCTCCAGCCAATTTGTCTGCATTTACCATTTGCTCTTTTAAACAAAAGTTAGAGAAATTATTGCTAGCAAACAAAAATCTATTTTAGACAAACACAATATGTCCTCAAAGATCCAGTTTGTCGTGCTGATAGTCTCATTGGCTGTGATTTGTATGTTAAAAAGATTTTAATTGCCCAGGTAAGTGCCTGCACCTGCTAAGACATTGAATATTAGAGCACTTTATTCTAATCTCTTATAATATAGGGCACACTTCACCCATAAAATTATTCTCTACACAATTATGGCTCGGTTTTGCTGAGGTAGAAAGTGCAACTTAACTGTTTGGTTTTGCTCATTATTATTAAAATCATGCAAATGAGAACCATTAGGTAACAGTTGTGTAGTTAACCACTCAGTAGCCTGGTCACTGCTTTTCCTCTCCACTACAGACAATTCCAGGGCTGTGGATGTTGTATCTTGTGGCTGTGCTGGGTGGGCAGTGGGCTCTGGGCGTGTGAGCAGCTTATGTGTAATACTGCCACCAGTTGTGTGTAAACTGTTTGGTTTTCTCATGCATCCTGTTTCTGTTTAACTGGGAAATTTGTGATTTCAAAACGCAGAGACTTGTTCTGAATCGGAACAACTGGCACAAAGTTTGAAATTGCCTGTGAAAAACACATTTCTGGGACATGCTCTTTTGAATTAGTCAAAATGTTCTAGTTCAATAAATCAAAAGGTTTCACTCCAATTCAGTATTTCTTTTATAATTAGGGATATAATGCAAAGTAACAGTTCAGAACAACTTTTTCTTTGGCAATGAATAATTGACTCGCTCTGTTCCAATGAAATTTAATTTTAGGGTTTATTCTCACCACGACACCATGGTTCAATTTTTGTTCTAAAGGAAGTTCTATCAAAACGTGCTGGCTCCTGCACCAAGTATCCTGTCCAGCAAAATGGCATTTCCTGATGGAGAATGTTTTATCCCAGATGCTTTGATCAGCTCTTGCCTAGGTCCCCAAATCTCTAAACAAAACAAGGTTATTCATTACTCTCCCCATTATACCTTTATTGAAAGAATCCCATGCAGCTGAAGAGGGAAAATGCTGCGCTCTGAAGTCCAGGACACTCTGTAGCTCTTAATTGCAGCCAGGAACACAACACAACTGGTCTGTGCTACAGACACTGCTTCAAATTAATCTCTGGAGTAACTCCAGGGCCTTCAGTGGAGCTGCTCCAGGAATAAATCTGACTTTCCAGTTTTCATCCAGGTGGGTTTATTTGGATATCACAAGGTAACTGTGTGGCCATAAATCCATACAAGGATTTATGGTTCTCGCAGGCAGCTCCTGCAGGTCCCGAGGTGAGATGCTGGAATTATCAGGGTGATTTGTTTTATTTTGTCATATGTGAAGGAGGAAATAAATAGTCATCATTTTATTTAGGTGTGTAACCCAGAAATGCTGGTGCTGGATGCACACACCAAGGTGTTGGGGAGAGGAACCAGAACCTTCTGGGTTCAGGGTGAGTTTCCACCCAAAGCTGGGCTTAAGACTAAAGGCTCCTTTGCAGTGCAGTGTGAGGGATTCACACATAAATGCAGGCTCTGACCTTGGAAGTAAATATCTTCAGACAGCTCCTTGCCAAAGTGGTGAAATCCATCCTCAGCAGTTGTGGCTGCTTGGCTTCTTTAGGAGCAAAAAAATTCAAGATGTCTTCTGTAAGGAGTTTGGATAGACAGGGAAGCTGTTAGTGTGTGCATAAGGAGAGTTATCTAGGATGTTTTAAGTGGAAAGAGTAATGGGATGAAACTGAGCTAAGGAAAACTTCAAGCCACGGAAAAAATAATACGGGCTAGTGGTCTGTGGACTGGTCTCCTGAGAGATCTAGGAAAGCCATGCCACGCTGGCCAGTGAAAACCACAGTGGGAGTAGACTGAAGAAAAATATTTTAGTTGTCAGCAGGATGGACAAGGTGCCCTGTGGGATTTTCAGAGTGATTCAAGGAGTATTTGCTTTCATGTTTTGTTTTCTAATTGACCAAAACATATACAGCAGACTCTCACAGGAACTGTGCTGAGCCAAAACTCTTGCTGCAGTCAGATGAAGAACTTTTGAGCCTGCCCTGTTGGAAAACGTCCATGGGTGAAATTGTGGGAGGTATGAAGTGCAAGAAATTCCCACCAAAATGCTCATTTTGCTGCACATCCTCCCTGCAGGGGATATGTGTGTAATTAGCAATTGCTTCCAGTAAATGGCTCTCTGATCATGATGAAAATCCAATTTGGAGGAAATCATTGTAAAAAACACAATTTATTGCTGGGCCCTCACAATAACAAGTGCCTGGCTGGAGGAAGGCCTCTGCTTCCAACCCTGTTGTATAAAGGGCTGGGTTTGGGGTTTGTCTGCCCCAGGCCTCTGGCAGTGTGGTGGGGAAGGAAGTGCCCTCTTGAACGTGGCTTTTGTGCTCCATGGCCAAGTGCTGGTTGGAGGATACAACCCCTGAAGAAACCTCTTAAAAGCAGCTCTTGTTCTGTTTTCCTTTTTGCTTGGAGTAATACAGTCTCTTGATGTAAAGTCCTTACTGGGAGATGTCCCACAGGGGGAGATGCCTCCTCCTCGCCAGTTGGGGAGTGTCTGGGCTTGGCGTAATTGAGGATGGAAATCTTTCTCCCATTTAATCCATTCTTCATGAGACTTCACTGCTTCTTCAGACCAGTGTGGTCTCTCCAGTGTCTCTGTGCTACGGAGGATGAACCTTGACTGCTGTGCTGCTGCTGAGTCTCTTGTCCTACGTGTCACCAAGGGTGCCTGTCCTTGTCCTGCTCTTTCCAGGGCCCTTGGTGGTTGCACACATGTACAGAAGTAGCTTAACGCTCCTGTAATGCTGGCAAAGAGGGGTTTTGACCACCTTGCTGTTGAGTTTTAGCCCCCTCAGGGCTAAAATTGCTCTGTTACTGAGCCTCCCAAAGTGAGTAGAATATACTGGAAGTTCACACTGTTTTACTGCTACTTTTATTATTATTATTATTTTCAACAAGATCATTATTCTGTGACCACATCCCTACCTAGTGAATCAAGTCTGCAGGCACAATAGCTCCTCACAGGCTGTTTCCCCCTTGGTTCCTTTTCTAAATCATAAATACTGCAAATTGTGGAGAAATTCTATAAACAAAGAGGTTCATATCTGAGCTCATCAGGACAATGCTATGTTTATATAAACTGCCACTTGTGGCGAGGAGGTATGTGACAATTTTTTATTGCTGGCAAAGGATGTATTATTCAAACATACGTAGGGAAAATAAAATGAGTTTGATAAAATTGGGATGCCCCTAGCAATCAGAGTTTCACTTTAAAACAACAGTAATAATTGAAGTGCCATTCTGCTCACCTGCACTGGCAATCAGTGGCATAGTCCATTTACAAATGCCAAAAGTTTCTTATTTTGTGCAAGTGGTGTGTCTGTGGTGGGTGAGGAGTTATCCCAGCTCGGGGTGAGCTTCTTGGGAATGGGCTGGAACATCCCACGCCGCTGATGGATGGGCTGCCCTGTGCTAGGATCTGGCTCCATGGGGCTGCTGCTTCCCAGCTTTGCCTGCTGACCTCGGTGCTTTTATCCAGAGTAACCACACGTGCATTTATCACACAACTTTATGAACAGTGAAGGTTTATTACGTTGCACTTAAACCTCGTTTAACCTTTTCTCAGGAAGCAATGCTCTAAAGTGGGATTGCAGGAGTTTGCAAAAACCCTTGAGCGCCTCCTGGGCAGGGTGTGCACAAGCTCCTCCCAAGAGAAAATGCAGGTACAAACCCCACATTTGTTGCCTTCATGGTTCTGCTGCAAGAAAAAATACTGCAGCCTAGGAAAGACTTATGGCAGGACATAACTTTCGATTTTTTTCTTTTTTTATTTCTAAATTAATTAGTGGCTCAAAAATATGTGCATCTCCCTCTTGCATGGTGGCACTTGCAGCCCCGACACCTCTCTGTGCAGGTGGCCTTGGGGCAGTCCTCAGGCCCAAAGACCTCCTGTGAGCTGTCACACTGCTCAAAAAGCTCTAGTCCTGGGGGGAAAAAGGAGAAATAGAAAGCTAGAGCTGAGCAGTACAGAGAGCTTCCTGGCAGGAGCAGTGCCCCGGGGGAGCTAATGCAAATCCCGTCACTTGGGATGGTAGAAACTTGAGTGAACGAAGTTCCAGCCTAAAGATAGCAGGGAAGCATCCCTCACAGGTGAGGAAGGGGCTTGGGAGACTTGCAGGCTGGGTAGTCTTTTTCCAAGTGTACTTTCAGTGATTTACATTTCTGTTCTGGATCGGCCCTTAGCTTGTAAAATGTTTGTGTCACTTGGGAGTGGAAAAACAGGATGAAAAAATGTGAGAGATGTTCAACAGCGCTTAGTGAAATTACAAAATTACAAAAATCTTAATTCTGGCAGAGAAAAAAAACTCTTCACTTTTGATTTCTACAGAGCCAGAAAACTTTATAAAATTAGCTTTGATCATATCACACCTGATGTCCCCTCCACCTCCTTGGACATCTTCTCACACAGGGGTTGTAAACACACAGGTTCCTGACCATTGTCAATGAAGACATTTCTTAGAAAGTCAGAGCCCCTGCAAGAAGCAGCCAGAAATAAACACCTCTTCCAAGTGGGTGGCAAATGTTGCCAGAGGTTGATAGGCATTTTCTGTAGGCCCGGGAATGGGCAGAGGAGTTGCAGGAATGGCTCTATTGAAGGTGCTTGGGCCAGAGAGTGCAGCTTGCAAGGAAACCTGAAGATGAAATCAATAATTTACCTTGTGGTATGACTGAGATGGGTTGAGTCTTCCCAAGTCAACTTAGAGGTAAGCAAAAATGTGCCATAACAGTGTGTTTTTGAACCACAGGATAGAGGCTTAATTGATTTGCTCTTTATTCTTTGCAAAAGACAGCTGAATGTCAAAGGTCTTTCTTTTGTGAAGTACTGGAAAACCCGTTGTCAAACAACCTCTGCTCATTTAATAATTTATCCCATTTTGTAAAAGAAAGGCAGCTGACACGTACTAAATCTAGTCCATGTTTAAATTACTGCATTGAACAATAATAAGAGGAATGAATAATCTAGTACATCTATTTAAAATTAAACATATATGAAACTGTTTTTCCAAATGATCACCAAGGGCTATCGTTTAAAGGCAGGACAGAAGCCACGAACAGAATGAAAATGCCGAGCAGTAGTTTGCAAGTGGCAGCAGAATTATTTATTCTATTTTTTTCTATACATAAGGAATAGAGCTAGATGAACAATGTTTAAGCATGTCAGAATTTCATCAATTTTGCATGAGCATTCACAAATATCCTGGTGGGGGTAATTGCTTGCAAATACATTTAAACTAATGATATGTTATGTCCTTACTTGATATAAAACTATTAAAAGATACGTTATTGCATTTGACAATGCCATGAAGCTGGGTCAAAGCTTAATGACAGATTTCTGCATTCGTAAATTAAGATATACTCTGCTGGAAGGAAATATTTTGTAAAAATAAAAGCCATCTACTACAAAAGTTTGATCATTGATCTAAGGTTGCTTTTTGATTTCTCCAACCACTGGGCTTGCAAAAGTAGAGGAAAGGGAGATTCCATTGTAGAGGCAACTCTGGAAATTCCAGTGTGGCTCTTCCGCATGCAGCAGGAGTAAGGAGGCTTGTCTGAGACACCCAGTGGTTTTAACAGTCCCACTGGAGACTTGGTGTGAAGCTTGTGCATCAGCTGGTCAGAGTGCTTGGTTTTCCTGTGGGAAGAGCAAGAGAGTTTATTCTACCTAAAGCTGAACATGCTGTGGAGATTTTTTAGCCTGAGAAGAAATTCAGAAAACAGATACTGTTGACATCAAAAGACTGAGTAAGCTTCATAGGCTGAGGTTAGTGTGATAAGTTTAAGGTCTGGCTGTTGCTCAGATCCCTGGCTGAGGTATCCCTGGCTGGTTCAGTGTGGCAGGAGTGTGCCACAGAACAGCTCCATGGGCATCAGCTCTTAATTTGTGACACTGCTGGTGAGCAATTTCAGTTATTTACTGAAAGGTGTAATAGATATGGAATATTTAGAAAATAAATTGTCCACAGGATGCAGCCAGGCAGCCTCCACTGGGCAATAGAAAGGTCTTGGAGCAGTGCAGATGTCTGGGAAATACTGTGTTGTCCCAGGAGAAGCCATGGGATGTTATGACTGTAAGAGAGATACACTGATCAACTTTTACTAATGGTTTCGGGGTGGTGGGAATTTTGTGATGATGTGAGGCACTGTATCCATTATAGCAAAGGAAACGTATTCCTTGTGGAGGGTGATGCATCCCGTGGAGATGCGGCCACTCTCTGCCCAGCAGCAAGTGGAGAGGCACCAGGAGTGATGATAAACCCTCATTTGTCCATTCAGAAGGCCACCCCAAACTGTCATGATGGCCATGGGATCAAGCCTGGACGGGTCCTGGCCTGTGCTTGGCTGTTGTGGTGGGGTTTGAGCAGCTGCTCCGGAATGTTTTACGGCCTTTGCCGCAGCCGGTGGCCTCCGCTGCATGGCAATCCTGAAATATCCCTTCCCGTCACCTCTCGCGCTCTCTTCCACTCTTCAAATTGCTCCGATTCCCAACATCATTGAGGATTATTATAACCTCCCTTCTTAATGTACTATAAATTTTATTATAAAGCACGAATTCTTCAGCTCCCAAGCCCCATCTTGCAGGGAGACAGCGCGCTGTAGTTCTTCCACTCGCAGTAATGTGAGCAGAGAGCTAATGAAGGTCTTTATGTAAATTTTCCAGTTATCAGGTGAAATCTTCACATTGAAATCTGTCATATGGTATAAAAATTCTTTATGTTATCAAATGCTAATGATAACTCAGAACACAGAGCCCACGGAGGAGCTTTGAAATCCTTCATAAAAACTGCATTTGGCCCCAGCAACCGGAGCCTTGGATTTCTACTCCGACTACTCCAGTTTGTAATTAGCATAGTGCAGGCTTCTCTGCCCTCTGAAACCATAATGTTAATTACAAAAATTACACTGTGTTTAAAAGTGCAATTAAGAGACTGTGCTGCACAAAGGGAGCCGTGGAACCTCTTTGCACACTTTGAAGCCAGGTCACAACGCAGCCCATGAAAGAGTCCAAGGCTCGCTCCCTGCTAAAGGCTTGGGAAGATCATAGG
Source organism: Corvus moneduloides (assembly GCF_009650955.1). Taxonomy (NCBI): domain Eukaryota; kingdom Metazoa; phylum Chordata; class Aves; order Passeriformes; family Corvidae; genus Corvus; species Corvus moneduloides. The sequence goes on from NC_045478.1 coordinate 119,202,242, forward strand.
GAGAGCTCAGCTGAAATGAGCTCCGGTGGGCTCTGCTCAGCCCTTAATGAATAATACTCTTCCTTGGGAGGGAAAGTGGTAAAAGGCAGAGGGTGGGGGGAGAATATTGAACTAATTAAGGACCTGATCCTGTAGTGGTTCTTGCATCTGCTTGGGATGACTGCTGCAGTGGGGAATAAGTGCAGGATCCGGCCTTGGGAGGTCACGGTGCAATCACAGCTGCAAGCAGCCTATGATTGCCTCAGTATTTACACAGCACCTGAAAGCAAAAAAACCCTGTGTTCCTTTGTGTCTTTGCCATATTGAGTAACTTGGAAAAAATGTAATTCTTCTGTACTGGTCCTCAGCTAGAGGGTTTGTTCTGCTCTGGGGAGCTGGGGTGTCCCCTGTGCTTCAGATGGTGCTGGGTTTGAGCGTGGTGGTTGCCAGTCGAGGGAGCCCTTGGTCCTGCCCTTTTCAGCTCACAAAGGGAGCAGAAGGCACCTCCAAAGTATTTGTGGAGGGGCACGAAAAAGCTGGAAAGCTGAATTGCACAGTGCCAAATGTTGCATGAAAGACTTGGGGAAAAAACCAGATTAATTAATTTTTTTACCTTTTAAGTTATTTGATAATATGAACTTTAGTAGTCTCTTCCACCAAAGGCCTTCCAAGTGCCTTGCACAAGGTGTTAATTAATTAATTAAGACTCAGAGCACCCCTCTGTGGTCAGTATCTGCACACCAGCTTGCATATAGAGAAATTGAGGCATGGCCAGCGGCCGAGGGGGTGTGGGCAGCTGCACCCAGCCAGGGCAGGAGAGCCCCTGGGGCCCCATCTCTTCCTTCTGCACCACGAGAAAGTTGTTCTTGTTCATGTGCCTGGCTGAAAGAAACCAGGCATCCCTGTGGCACGGGCTGCCGTGGGTGTTTTGGAGGAGGGTGGTGTGGGGAGCAAACACCAGATCCCACCGTTGCAGCCCTCTGCTCCAGCTGAATTCCAAGGCCACCCGCCACCTCCATCGGCACAGTGACATTCGTGGGGCAGGGCTAGGCCACACTGGTGTGGGAAGGCTGTCGGCCTGGTTCTGATACGAACCACGAGCCACTTCCTTGAACTTTCCAGTAACTTTTCCATACAGCCTCATGTGAAAAAACTTCAATAACTGTTCAATAAATCATCAAGCTGACCTTTTTCAGTAAAAACGAGCACTGCCATGGGTGATGCTGAGAGTGTGTGTGTGTGGTGGGGGCATGGGGGAAGCCAAGGGGGAGCCCAGCTTTGCCAAGAAACTTCAGTGCAGCCAGCAGCCTTGGATTTATTTTGCTTTGGTGTTTAAAAAAAAAAATCCACTTTCCTTCTCTTTGCCTTCTACCTGCCCAACTGGTTATAGACCCAGACAGTTTACATATGTGATCCTTCCTATTTAGAAAATTAATGGTGTTTTCTGGCTCCAAATCACAGCTTGTGGTGCTCTGCAGGCGATGAAAAACTTGGCCAGCTTCAGCAGCAAAGCAGCCATCAGAAAATTAACCCTTGGTGGCAAAAGAGCAAAGGTACCCCAGCGAGGTCCACGAGAAGTGGCAGGCTGCAGCTTTCAGGTGTACCTACATATGTTAGCAATGTAAAACCAGCGCAGGCAGTCCCCCCGGAGAGTGCCCATCAAGCATGTTTGTAGCTGGATACTGTGGAGAGGGCATGGCCACATCACTTGGCAGCGAGAGCGACCAATATGCCACGGTTTTCATTAGAGCACAGGAGAACTGCTGAGCAGAGATTATGAATCAGAAACGCCTCTCTCAGCTCTACCTGGCTGCACAGCACTCGGGCGGCTACTCTCCAGTGTTCCAGCAATTCCCTGCCGCTCCGGCCTCAGCTCTTCTCCCATCCTTCTGTTTGTCATTGGCAGCAGTGCACAGGAGCGTAGATATTGCAGAAAACTTAAAATAATTTTTTAAAGAATGGATGGGGGGGGTTAATGCATTGCTGCATGTTCTGTTTTGGCTTTGAGGGGTGAACTCTTCTGGGTTGCAAAGCATGGTTGTGGCCAGTGCTGTCATTGCCCCTGTCCGGGGGAGGGGGCTGGGGATGTGTGAGCAGTTTGTGGGTTTTGCAAAGATCTTGAATTTCCATGATGTGAAAGTTGTTGCTTTGTGGCAGGAGGATCAGTGGCGCTTCCCCAACTGTCCCAAAGTAGAGAAAAAATAACGTGGAGCATCCAGAGGAAGAGTAACACTGCAGCTCTCAGTGCCCCAGCTGTGGTGCAGCTCCTGAGCGAGCAGAGCTGGCAACAATCCATAGCCAACACCCTTCCCTGTGCCGGGGGACAATCCATTCCCAACACCCCTCCCTGTGCTGTGGGGATGCCCAGGGTGCCCAGAGCCCTGCAGGGTGGCCATAGCACAGGTCAGGGCTGTGCTGCCTGTAATTTAGAAGTAAATGAGGCAAGGTTATTCTGAGGTGGCCTTGTGACAGGGCAAGTGGGGAGATACTGCACTGACACTAGTGGCACTTCCCCTCGTGGGTTGAGGGATCTCTGCAGTGGAGTCTTTCAGTGGCCATTTGGGCTGTGTGTGGCTGTGGGATCATGCTGGCACCGTCCCTTTGGGAGAGGCTTCGCAGTGCTTGTTGTACCACATCAGGAGGTGGAAAAGCTGCTCTTTGGGTTTTCCTGTCACTTGCTGGAGAGTGAAGCATCTTTGCTCTCCCTGTGCCTTTCTGCTTGTCCCTTGTCCTACAAGCGTATTTTTTTTCATGGCCTGTTTTTTGAATGGAAGAGCATCAGGGTAGGCAGTGCCTGTTGCTGGTACCTGGTAGCAGAGGTGCCAGAGTGGGGTCCTGTGTTGGCTGCAACAGAAATGGGGCAAGCATTGCCTCTGCTGCCCCTGGCCCCGTGCGTGCTCATCCTGCAGTGCTAAGGCTGGTTTTATCTCTGGGCTCACGGTGCCGGAAACCACAGCCGTTAATTTCACTGCCTCTGGCTTGGGGCTGTGTGGAGCTGAGTGAAATCAGCCTGTCCTCCTTCCTGCCTCCCCAAAACTGGGGGCAAACAACAGTAGAGTGTGAATTACTCCTCTCTGGTTTACTTAGACAAAAATGCCCTAAACCGAAGACTGATGTGATTATAGATGGTGCATTTTCAATTAGCCTTTGTTAACGCTATTAATAAGATTAATAACGTACAGTAAAAATGTCAATAAGCTTATCTCCGTAATTTTTGGATCAGCCTTTTGGCTGGGTAGCAGCGAGCCCTTCCCTGCGCAGCCTCTGTGGGCTCAGGAGTGAAGTTGCTGCAGTAGGATTTGATTTCCAGAGAGCAGATAGGGCACGCTTGTGCTCTCCCTTTGGCAGCCGCTGCTGTAACGCTGCCTGGAGACCCAGGGCTTGCGCTCAGAGCGCCGGCAAAGTCGGTGCAGCCCAGGACTTTGCAAAGTTGCTGCACAGCAAAATCTCCTCTAAAAAAAGCTCATTTTGTATTACCTGGGCTGGCGTCGGTGACCCCGTTATGAACTGAATGATAAATCGTGCGAGGAGCTCGCGTTCCTTCTCTGGTTTAAAACGTGCGACACAGCAGCGACCGGTGTTAATGTACAAAATTAATTGCCCCGGTGAGACACTTCTTCCCAAAAAGTAATAATAGTTAGGATTTAGCCTGGCGAATGTGAAAACCCTCTGGTATACTAATAAAATGAAAAGGTTTCGCAAAATAATATCCCAAATAATTGGGTTCCCTCTACCAAAGGACCCCATGTTGTTTCTCTTAAGCAATATAAAAAAAAAAATTGTGATTATTCCTTTGGACTTAATAAAACGTAATTGGAAAAAATCTTGAAAGAAAACGTAAGGTAATCGCTTTCACTTTTCCCAATCAAGTTGATGTTGCTTTCCCTCTTCCATCCTCCTTGTAAGGTGAAGAAGTCTTTAATGCATTTGGATCATTCAAGAGACAAAAAAAAAAAGAGGGGGAAAAGAAGCAAAACAGCTTTTTTCTCTTTTTATTTACAAGTGGACTCACAATGTTTATTTCTGGTGGTAACACACTCACTGCAGCTCTCTTTGGTTTGAAGGGCTGGCTGGTTTGGCGATGGGGATATTTTTTTTAAATTTTTTGGGGGTTCGTGACCGTTGGGGCGAGGTTTGGGTCTTGATAATTTTTTTAAATTTTTTTTTTTTAAGGCGCATTTGACCGTTCAAACTTTCGAACAGCCCTGGCTTGTAAATCCAGTGCCCATTGCCCCCTCCTCCCGCTCCCCAGAAACTGCATGCTCCTACTGTGCTGCATTCATAATCAAATTAGTGCGCTGTGAATAGGTTAAAAAAACTGTTATCCAGCCGCTGCCACGAAAGATATTTTAGCCCACTCCCCACAAAGCCCTCCCTTCCCCGCTCCCCCTGCCTTTTTTCCTCCCTCCGCAAGACATAAAGACATCCACGCGGACAGAGAGATCTTTACCTTACTTCTCCTCTGCAATCTTAGCCCTCTTTTATTTATCCCCCCCCACCCACCCAACGTAAGAAAACAAAAGTAAATTCTCCCGAAATGAGCTGCTGGCGAGAGAAAAAGGGGCGCTGGGGGGGGTGGGAAGGCGGAGGGGCTGCGCGCGAGAGATGCTATAGGGAGACAGCGCTGGAGATAGTTGTCCCAGCTACGAGATAAAAGCTACATTACATGAAATTAATGGAGGCTGTCTGAGACATACATGAATCACTGTTTCAACACTAAGAAACCAGCACAAAAGAATAAAGAAATCTGAGTACTAACTATATCTTCAAAGGTCTCCTATTTACCCAGCTATACCGGGTACTGACACAAGTGGGGGGAAAATATAAGAAAAAAGCACTGCTGTGATCGAATGAATGAGACCATATGAGCTATATTGGTGCCGTATGCATTCTATTTAGCTGATATCAAACACAGTTTAATGAAAGTTAAATAGTTTCTGAGGAGTGCATGAGCTGGAACAGATTAGATTCCACCGAGGGGTCTGTCAGCATATTGTTGCTCACATGTATTCCCTGCTCAGAGCTGCCACAATTCCAGCACTCCATTAGCAATACACAAAAGACTTATGCAGATAGCGGGCATAAGCACGTACCGCCATGTTGGGAAATAAAAAAAAAAAAAGAAAGAAAAAAAGAGGGGAAAAAAAAGAGAGAGGAGAGGGGGAAAAAAAATACCCAGATGAAGGTTTTGTTCAGCGCGTTCATCTGAAAATAGATCTCTGTAATTCGAAAGTGATAAGAATAGATGGAGAAAAGGAGAAGTGGTGGGGGCTGTCAGAAAAATAAAATAAGAAAATAAAATAAAATAAATAGAGGAGAAATATGTAAACTCCTTTAAAAGAACAGATCTTGCACCAAGTATATAATGAGGTTTTGATCTTTCAGGGGACAATGACATGGGCGAATGCTGTGCCCTTTTGATCTGCAAGTTACATCTGGTCTTAAAGGCACATTGGTTCCCGTGGCTCCTCTGCCCAGAAGTTGCAGTGGAAGATGATTTTTTGGAGAAGGGGGGGGGAAATTCTTCCTACAAAACAACATCTCTCAGGCTCCTCTGTCTTTTTATTTTAAGATGCAGAATTCATCCCAGAAATACCACCGGACAGCCTGTGTGCCTGGTACAATCGCTGTCACTGAAACTAACATGAATTGAGATTAATTTTTATCACTTCAGAGGATTTTTATTCCTTTCCCTGGGAAAAAGAAGAAAAAAAAAAAAATCCTCCTTCTCAGAGGTGTCTGTTTTAAAATTAGTAGTAGGATAAGGCTGGTGGGGGTATTTAGATATCAGATGGCAATAGCTCAGTGATTATTGCATTTTGATTTAATCTGACAGAACTGATCTTGCACCATGAAATCTGTATTTTCACAGGAAAATAGGAGTTGCCATACTGGAACAGACCATTTGTCCAACCGGTCCAGCGCCTGGACCCATCCATGGGGGTAGCAAATCCCTCCTGTACTTGCACCCTCCATAATTATTTATATTATTTATCACAGGGGGGAACAGTGTTTCCCCTTGCTCCTGACTGACAGTCCCTTCACACCCTACGGCAGCAACATTTCTTTGCCCTGAAACTTTTTTTTAACCCAGCGAAGTGCAGCCACGAATATTATTTCTGCCCACGGAAACACTGCAAACTCCTTCTGGAGCGTGCCTGGAGGTGACAGGGACGTTTTCATCTGCTCAGGTGTGGGAGGGCAGGCGCTGCCCCCATCCTCTCCCCTTCCCCTTCCCTCCCCACCCGCCTCTTCTCTAATTCGGTCAAAGAAAAGGGGGCACAAGTGAAAACACGATGATTTGTTCGGGTTTCTTTCTCTGCAGCTGGGAGCCTGCCTTATTAATATTATCTGGGCTGGGAGCGCGCAGTGTTTCCTCAGGCATCTCTTCTGAGTCATTTTATCATTATTCATAGGGATAAAAATGGCCCAAACCAAGGATCCATTTAGGGTTGCCTGTCAGATCCACTAAGGTAATTGGCTCCATTTCTTCATTCCCATTCTAAATTAAAATAATTTTATTAAGTGGTACAGTAGGTGTTTCACCTGTGTCACCAGCTGCCTATTAGAGCCAGAAAGGGCTTTTCCACATTATTTCTGTCTGCTCTTATAACATTATGTCATCGTATTCCGCGTTACTTCGTGTCAGAGGTTGCGCAGTCTCGTGTACTTAAGTCCAATGGTTACAAAATGTAGGTCCAAGATGCCGTTTTCGGGGTGAGGGCAAAGTCAAATACACTTGACTGTTCCAGCTCTGCTCACTGCTTCCCAGATAGAATTCACACAGCAGGAAAAATCACTGCAAGACTGAGAAGCGGGGTCCATGGCGTGATTGAAAATGTACCACCAACAAAAACAATGAACCAGTGGTAGTGGTGATGATCCCAACAGGAATGTTTGGAGGGGAAGAGCTGGTGTTAGAGCTTTGCTGCCTGGGCCCGGGAGGAAAACATGTGAGTGGGTCTCCATGGAGGGAAAAATGTGTGGCATGGCTGGTCCCTGCAGGTAGCAGCCGCTGGCGGTCCTGCTGCTGGCACTAACGTGGTGCTAAATAACAGAGCCTGGCCAAGTGTGTTTAGGGTTAGTTTCTTCTTCAGGGCAAGGTGGTTCTTCCTCGTGGAAATATGGCTGGGGTCACTAATCCCACTTTAAAGAACTGAGATGAGGCTCAAAAGCACTGCGGTGAAGGCGTTCAGTGTCAAAATATGGAGTTTGCAGCTCCCAGGTTCATGTTTGGAGCGTCCAGCCATGTCAGTCAGGGATAGGGGCTGTGCATCCAATAGCAGTGTTTGCATTTAGTGTTCAAGCATGAAGCATCTCCAGCCAGTTTTTGGCAGGTGCATAAATACACATTTGAGTGTCCATCTGAATTAGACTCCTTGAGGATGGCTCACTGCCCACTGAGATCCCTACATCCCATCAGGGCAGGGAGAACCAGGAGCAGTTAGAGAAGAAACATCAGAGAAAACTCCTGATGGATATTTGATTTTAGGCTCCCCGCAAATCACTAGCTACCAGCCAGGTGGAAGTTTCCTCCAGCAGATAAGACAAGCCGTGTTATCTGAGAGTGAGAGAAGTTCACTTTTCCAACGGACAAAGTCATTTCCGTCCAGAAAAAGGTGCAGTTGCACAGGAACATTCCTTGTGGTTAGATAGGGAAGGGGGGGAAAAAGGCATGTTTGTTCAGTTTTCAGGGATCTTGCAACTGTTTTTCTTCAACCTGCAGGTGGCATTAGCACTAAAAATGGATTTTTCTTTCTTTCTTGAAAAGTGTTTAGCAATGAAAAGGGAGAAAGCTGCGAGGGGATCTGTAGTAGGACTGCATGCTTGGAGTTAGTCATGCTAACTGCAGATGGCATTTTTGCATGTTTTATAAGGCAGGGATATACAAACGTTTTAGCACCCTGAAATATAATCTCTCCAGTTTCCGGAAGCAGGCGGGCTGGGAGGACCGGAGGAGCTGAGCTTAGGCTAAATCTGTGCAACTGCGAAGGAGCTGAGCCGTGCTCGGAGCCATGCTGGCACCTGTCCATCGCGGTGTCACCTCCAGCCAGGCAGCACCTCGAGCTGCCATCTCACCCCCAGCCCTCGGTGCCGGGTGTCCCGCATTGCTGAGGGGCAGCTTATTGCAGGCTGAAGCTGGTGCCCGCTAAAATCAATGGGAGAACTCCCTGAGGGCTCAGTGGAGTGGGATCGAACCCTCCTCCACAGTGAGGAGTGCTGGGAAAGAGCTGCTGACTGTGGCTGCTTGGGGTCTTGGATGGTTTGGCTGTGTAAGGGGGAATAGGAATAATCCCTGTTTGCCTTCTCTACCTGGCATGGGGAGCTGGAAATACTAATTAGTGCTGAAACAAGGCTTAAAATAGAAAAGCTTATTTTTCCCGTTTTTTGGGGGTTTGGTTTGTTTGTTGGATTTTTTTTTTTTGTGCGTGTATGAGGAATGGGAATGGACTCCCATTTTAAACTATAAGATCCATCCCAAACCCCGTCACTAATCCCTCCACCTTCCCAACGCACCAAAGTGCCCCATGAGGCCCAGTCCCAGTGCTGTTCCTTCCAGCAAGGCTGGAGCCTTGTTTCACCTTGTCCTGGCAGACTGAAAATGAGCTTTTTATGGCCATAGTCATTTGGATTAGAATTCCAGTCCAGGGAAAGTCCACTCGGGATGCACGAGAAGAGCAATCCTGGAAGAATGAAGCCTTGCAAACGCATTTCCCAAATTAAAAATGTGGAATGAGCATCATAAGAAAACAAGTGGCTGCTGGCTTCACCGATACTGCAGTCCCCAGAAGAAAGCCAGGCGAGCTAAAGAGAAGAGTAGAACCAAAAGGTTGCCAGAGAAAGAAACCATCAGCCAAGGCCACAGAGCTCTCACCAGAGGCTGTGTGGAGATTTTTTTTTTTTCTTTTTTTTTCTTTTAAGGCAAACCATTTTGTTACTGCAAAGTGCTAATTTGTGAAAGCAAAACAACTCCAGGCAAAGGGTGTGCTTTGACAAATTTCCCATATTGAGGAGGGGCGGGGAGAAGCATGAAAAAGAGGAGAAAATAAATGTAGAACGATTGCAATGTCATGGGGGGTAAGTGGTACGTTTGAGACAGGGGCTAAATCACTGTTAAATCACTGCAGGCAGAATTGATGTGAGACTGGAGCACACTGAGAACTGGGCAGGGGCATAAACCTAATTGATTTGAGGCTGGAGCAGGGAGTTAATTGGGGGCCAGGGTGGAACAGTAACTAACAGAGTGCTGTGATAGCCAAAAGCATATCTCACTCTCCGCTGTCCTGCCTGTGCTGGGTGTGCGTGCCGGCCGCTGGGAATCACCCCAGAGTCTAAACCATGACTTCAGCCTGTTGGTTGCAGGCCGGCTCCATGCCTTTGGAGAGGGCTTGAGCATCTTTTGAGAGCTTGGGATTGCTCCCTGTTGTGATGGACCTCAGGAGAGAGCAGCACTTGTCACCCACAGTCTTGTTTTGGCTGGGGAGGGGGAGCAGTGATTGCTGCCAGAACAATTATTGTGGGAAAATGTTCACTCTCTCAGAGAACTTCATTCCTCTCGGAGTAGCACCACAGGTCCCCAAGGAAACCACCTAGACCAGGTCCACAGTTACTCTGCACAAACGTTTCCTTTTTTTTTGTTTTTCCTAAAGACTGTTGAATTGAGCACTCAAACTTTGAAAATGCAAAGATGAAGGTTGCCTGGGCAACTGCTTTGCACTGAATGAGGAAATGATCTTGTGAAACAAACATTAAGTGATCGTGTAATTAAAGACTGAATCAAAATTCCATTGTACCAGGAAGGAGCCTAAATTAAAGTTGACCAGGCAACTTTCAGTTTGGCATTTCCTAAGTTTTAAGAACTTTATTTAAATCGACTTTCTTTAATTATTTCTCCTCTTGTATGCGATCTTAGGTTTTTTTCTCCTAGAAAATTTATGGCATATTGGTATGTTGTAGCCATGCTCACCTCTAGCCACAATGCAAGTGTCAGCCCAGGAGCTGTAGAATCCCAGATTCCCAAACGCCCACCACTGGGACAGAGGGTGCAACTTTCATCTGCTGCCCTTTGGGGAGCGACAGCTGAAGGAACAACGTGACTTTTGGGTTTGTTATTGTGTACAGTTTGCCACGCTGCGTCATATGGGCACTGAATTTAGTCTACACCAGATGCACCAAAGAAAGATGCAAGAATAAGTACGGAGATGTAGAACAGTCTGTCCACAGGAAGACTTCACCCAAGCCACTTGTAGTTAGAGGTTGTTTTAAACCCTCAGGAATAATTTTTATTTCCCTTCCAAACCCTACTTTTTGTTTATTTTTTTGGCAGTGGTTTTGGATTTAGATTCTACCCTTTCACCATTTCCATTACCCAGTGTGTCAGAGGAATGTGGAGACTCAATGCTCCTGAGGTCTGCCTCAAGCTCTGGGGCACGAGTGTGGTCCATTGCAATTGTCAGTAATCAGTCAGGAGAGGCAGAACCTCAGACCTGCAGCATTATTAGTGCACGTGGTTAAGGAAAACTTCGAAGTGATGTCCAGTTCTATGTAATGCACAGATCCTTCCAAATAATACCTTCCATTTTGTTCCTTTTGCAAAACCACTGTGGCATCTTCCAATGCATTACTGTGTATTTGCCATTTCGAACCTGTATTTAAGACTTTGCATCAGCAAACTCCTCTCTTCAATTCATCTGGAAACACGCACGTGTTTTTAGCTCACGCATTTTTTAGCTTACTAAGCGATAGTTACACAGAGCTCCACCATTCCCTTGCTATTTTCAAGGGCAAGAAATGTCCGTGCACGCAGCATGTGCTGGGGCCTGGCTTTTATTATTATAATTGTTATTGTACTTAGCTATCTGTCAATGCAGAGCTTCAATTTGACACAAATTATCTCTGCAGTGGTGCGTTCCTACCGTGAGATGCTCTCCCGCCTGCCAGCTCCGAGCGCGGAGGCAAAAGAGTAGTTTTAACCTTCTCCCATCTGCACCCAGTCTAATTTTACCTCATGATCTCACTTAATTTTTTTTTTTTTGGTGTAAATCCCAGGATATGCAAATAGTTCCTAAGAAGTGTGTCAGGAAATATAGTCATAGGGAAGATATAACTTGTATTTAGAGAACTCACTAGGGGTTTGGGGCACCTCAGTTCTCATCTTTCCAGGGACACAGCAAGACTCAAAGGCAGCACTTGCCCATGACTGCTTGGCTGGCTTCCCTCAGTAGCTCTTTACCCTCACCACTCAGGTAGTCTTTGTCAATGTATTATTTTTTAATCTTAATGACCACTTTATGATTTTTTTCCCCTCATACCCAGTGTTTATGCTGGAAGCAGTGGCAGAAGTTGATGCCGTTTTGGGATAAGGGGGCTGAAAGACCTCCCTTTCCCCTTGCTGATGAGCACAAGTAGTGCCTGTTTCTAGGCAAAGGAGACTCTGTGTCTGTTGAACTCAGCTTTTTACTGCTTTCATTTTTCCAGGATAGGTTGGGAAGTTCATTCAAAGTTCTTCCTTTACTGTGGGACATCCCTGACATTTTCCCATTGACACAGACAACTGGTGTGATTCAGTGACCTTCTGCACCGACCCTTCAGATGGATTCTGTTCCTGCTTCCTCACCCAGCCTGCCCAACCATTGCATCCTTGTCCAGCTCCACTGTTTTGCTGCCATCAGCTGACTCCCAGTCTCATTGCTTGCCCAGGCACAGGGTCTCTTTTTTAAAAAATTATTATTACCATTATTCCTACAAGTGTTTTTATCTCCTGACTTAGCCCAAACAGCCTTACTCTATCCCTCATCATTTAGCATTGGCTCCTCTCTGCAGAGTCTGTGTCCACCCAAGCAAGGCCAGCTGTAACCCATCTTTCCCATCCCATATTTCAATTTTGCTTGACCTGTTATCCCATGGATTTCTTTCCATCCTCACAGTCTTCCTTACGTGTCCTCTTCTCCCCCATTAAATGAAGTTGTTTCCTTTTCTGTGTCTTTGAGACCTGGAGATACCCAGGGAAAAATTATTCCCGTTGTTCTCTCCAAGGCACCTCTTCCAGCAGCTGGAAGCTGCAATTACAGAAAAAGTCTGGTTTGAGTTTGGCGAATTTATAAGCAAATGAAACAGTCTCTTATAACGGGAAGTGTCATACAACCTTAGTAATAGACAGTGCCATCAGCCCCACCTGTAATATGTGCATGTGTGTAAAAATGAAACCTGAAAACTGAATGAACATGAAAAGGCCTCGACCTACTTTCAAACTGATAGAAATGCTCCCCATCCCTAATGGAAGCAGACAGGACAGGCCTTGTACATCTCTGGCTTCATTTTGCAGGAGTGTGTTACAAGTGCCGAATTAGTGTGGAAAGGACTCTTGCAGACAATAAAAGTGGGGAAGGGTTTTTTGCAGGACCCGCATGCACCGGGGTAAAACACACAGGCTCCTTTGAATCCCAGCCCTGGCGAGTCAGGCAGATGCTGAAACATGCGGTAACCAAAAGTAGGTCCAAGCCTGCGCCCTCCAGTAGACAGATCTGTCTTCTGACAGGCCCAGAGTCTGCTCTCCAGCTGCAACCCAGAGGAAATTCAGAGTGAGACAGGGATTCAGAGCGTCCTCTTTAAGCCCACCATTAGCTTATTAGGAAACCAAGAGCTCTTATTCCTGGAAGCAACGTTTTGTGAACTGTCATACTCATTTCCTTCACACGCTGGCACAGATTGCCTGCTTGACCCGAGGGCTGAAGCCATTTACATTTTTGATCTGCTCATCTCTCAGAAACCTCCACAAATTAGAAATACCACAAACCATGTTTGTTGTCGCGAGGGCAGAGGAGTCTGAAGCGAGGTCTGGGTGCCGTGTTTGACCTCGGCTGAAATGCCGGTTCAAAATAGACCTTCTTTGAAGAATCTCAGAGTCTCTGAACTTCAAAGCACTGGCTAATGTCTAATTGACTGTAGGTGAGTATTGCTTTACAGGAGAGCTCTGCTGCACCAGAACTCTCAGACCAAGCTTCTCCAGTGCCTTATAGGTGAATGAGTGAATTCAAAAGCTACTAGGATCTCCAAAAAGATTTTGAGTTGAAGCTGCATAATTGTAGCACTTTTTCCTTCTTTGTTAAGTAAGATTCCTAATGAGCTTTGTACAGGAGTCTCTCGCTCTCTCAGCTGAGAAATGCTGTAAGACAGCGAACACTTTATTTCCTTAATCTTTATTCTTCCTCACAGTGTCTGTTTGCCATGGGTATGCTCTGCCTCGCACTTTTGCAATGAGGACACGTCTATCCTTTCTGCTTCCCTTTGGTCCCAGCCCCTTCAGATGGGCATCAGGGTGGCACAGGTGCCACTCTGGATGGGACCCTTGGAGCTGGCCCACATGTCCAGGCCTAGGAGAGGGTAGAGAGCGAAACCCTAGGAGCAAGCTGGTAATGCTGCAAGATTGAGTGTTCAAAACCGCAGTATTTTTCTGTGATGAGGCCATTTATAATTTACCACCATTTGCTCCTGCTAAAAAATTTCTCTAATTCTTCCCATGTGAATGGAGAGCGTGCAAGGAGCACCAAAAGTTTCCTCTCTTGTTCTCCCATTCATTTTCTTATGCTAAAGCCCTATGGATGAAACCTATTCCAGGTACCAGAGAGCTTTTCCTGTAATCTACCCATGGCATCCTTATCAAAAGTGTTACCTCCAAAAAGAGTTCCTTTTAACACTAACTATCCTTTGAGCCAGCTCACTCACAGCATACAAAACTGTATAGAGGCTTGGCAGGATTGGTTTTTTTCCCCCCTTTTTTTTTTTCTTTTTCATTAAGTACCACATGTGCCTCTCTTTGCATATATGGAGGGGCTTCCCACCTCCTTGAAGAAACCACATCATGTTCTGTAGGAACCCAAGCTAACAGGTATTAAATGGGTGGTTATTGTTTAGTGATGTGCTGTAATGCTTCCCACATGACCTGGTGAGGAGGCTTGTGGTGCTGGAGGTATAAGAATTAAACTAAAAGTCTAAAGAAATAGTGGTAATTAAAGAAAAGGGACATCTTTGGAGGCTGAGTCTTCCCTGGAAGGTTTGGTGTGCCCAGGTGGTTTTTGCCAGCAAGGGGAGATGAGGATGTGATCAGCCCCATGGGCATGGAGGTGGCTACTTGAAGGCAGCCCCACAGGAGCTGGGGGAGAGAGAGGGGTTAATCTCCTGTCCTCTTCACCCAGGGGAATGTTTATTGCCTAGCAGGGAAGGTCTCCTTTCCTTAGGTGAGTTAAGTCAGCCTCTGCTTTGTTTGATGCTGCCCATTTGAGGAAAGCTTCTCCCTGACCTTCTGCCAGAGAGACTGATGACAAGGACGGTTTGAACTAACCTTGACATTCACCAGGGTAAATGGCTTTTTTCCACAAGTAGTCAGCAAGCCAGGAGAGCCAGTCAAGAGCTAATGAATCTGTACCTGAGGGAAACCAAACAACAAGTTGTACTTTTAAAGAAGGAAAGTCTTCCCTGGCTCCATCTGTGCTTAAATGCTGGAGGATCAACTCTTCCACCTCAGGCCTGGGCCTTGTCAGGTCCCCTCTTGGCTGGTAGCAGGGAGGCCACCGGTGGAGATGTGGGGAGAGAAAGCCTCTGTGGGAAAAGACAGGTGCTCAGCCTCCCTCATTTGTGTGGAGCTGGATGAAAATCACTCCCGCCTCCCCACACAGCAAGTGAAACCCCCTGACAGCCCTGCAGTGCCCTCGGCACGGAGCGTCAGCCAGAGGGATGCCAGCAAAGGCTGAAGGGTGGTTGGGTCACTGCTGCCTGCAGGTGCTGTGCCCCCAAAGGCACCTTTAGAGGGGTTTAAGGCCAAGTTTCAGTCCTGGGTTTTAACTCTGGGCAGTGGAGTGACCGTCACCAGAGCTGGCTTGGATCTTGGTGGATAGGGATATCACACGTGGGCTGGTTTGTAACACCAAGGAAAAGGGCCCAGCTGGTGCTCCTCAGCCTGGGGTTTTCACTGGAGTGTCCTCAGATGTACAAGCAGAGGCACCCGGAGCCTGCTGTGCCCTTTTCCTGCTCAAGGAAGGAGGCTTCCTTGGCTGCTCAGCTGATATTGGAAACAATAGAAAGAGCGTTGGCAATTGCAGCATATTTCACTTTTCTCGGTACCGTCCAGATGATGTATTCCTAGTCCTAATTAGGTTGTTCAAAGCCCAGTTTTTGTGAATAAGCCATCATTGTGAGAAGATTGGCCTGACAGTCCTCTGGCCTGTTCATTCACAAATCTTGCCTGTTGCTTCGTTTAGCATTAACTCATTAGGGGATTCCTCCTGTGGCTGGAGGGAAGGACTGGAGGTGTTTCACTGGAAAGGGCTTCCTGGAGGGGTGCATGGAAATTAGGGTGGGACTGATTCCAGCCCACTTTGGTGAACCTCACTATTTCATGGGAACTCAGGCTCTTGAAAGAAGTTTGCAAGGGGACTGGCTGGTGGAGTGAGAGTCTGTTTTTCTGGGATGCTCGGGAAGTGACTGCAGCCAGCTTTTGTCTGGCAGCACTTGGACTCGAGGCACAGGGACTGCTTTTCTGAGTCTGCTACTAATTCGTGTGTGCATAACTCCTACTGGCTGGACTAAATCAGCCTCTGTAAAATGTATTTATTAATACTTACTTCCTAGGGCTGTTTATTTAAATGTTTGCAAAAGGCTTTGGAAGGCTAAGCAAGGGGAAGGCACGAGCTCCAGCACTGAATCTTAAGCACTGGCAACGGAGATGGTTGGCAAAAACACAGCAATACATTTTCCTCAGGATAACAAAAGTAGCGCCGATGCCATCTCTGTTGCATGATCATCTTCCAAGGGATGATTTAAAAGAAAGCATTCCAGTGTTTAAGGAGGGAAAGAAGCAACACTGGGGAAACGAAGTGCAGCTGGGATGTGGGCTGGGTGTGTTTGCTTCTGAGATTCCCTCTGTGGGGCTTTGCCCAGGTTTTGACACCGTGTGCAAGTGGCAAGAGCAGAAATGGGCAATGGAATTGGGGACAAACCAATTGGGGCTGGGGTGAGGTTCTGGCAGGTTTTGTGTCTGCTGACCAAACAGATGAGAGCGAGGAGCCCAAGCACAAACCAGACCGTGGTGCTGGCACAAGGGGTGACCTGCAGTCCCCCAACCCTGCCAGAGGCTGGAGATGAAGCCCTGGCGCGGGTGAGGCTCCTGGGGAAAAAGTTGTATACAAAGGAGGAGATAATATTTCATCCCCCCGCGGGTCAGTTGGTTCTCGGCAGTGTTCTCTGTTTGAGATTTGAGGATTTGCAGACAGACAAACTCCACAACCCAGCAAAGGTCAGTCTAAATATCAGACAGATAAACAGCACCTTCTCTGTAAGCACAACTCCAATTTATGGTGCTCCGTTTTCTCTTTCCTTTGCATGATAAAGTGGAACGTGTGCTTCTTCAGAGGGTAGCAGCTGAAAAATTTAAAGTAACATAACTTCCTGAGGTGTTTTTAAAGAAATATGCTTTCCTGTAGCCACAGTCTGCTTCCTCTTGAAGGCTTTTTTTTTTTTTTTTTTTTTCCCTCTCTCTGATTATTTTGCTTTGGAGAATTTCTCCTTCCTGACTCCCCAGTCCCACAGAAAAATGCAACACCTGCCTTGTAGTGGCTTTTCCAAAACAAGACCTGTGTGAAAGTGTGTCTGTGGGAGCACTGCATTGGCCAAGGGCCACCCAGGAGGTGTTGGACCCTCTTCCCTGACCAAAGCTGGGCTTTGGTGTTTCAACCTGCCCTCAAAAAAGCCAGCAAGGTACAGGGCAGCATTGCAGATCTGATTTCAGTTGATAACACAGCTCCTTTATCCCAGGGTAAATCCTTGCAGTTAGAATTTGCTCGTGTCATCCTCAGCAGAGCCCCCATCTCCCCATGCCCCATGAAGTATCTTCAAAGTGAATATAAATTATGTTACAGTGGAAAACCACCTTTAACAGTTTGGGAGTGGGGAAAGAGAGTCACAGTAAATCAGGATCAGAGTCCCTTTAGTTTTCTTCTTCCTGACCTTGTGGACAAGACCTTTGTAATTAAACCCTCTATGTAGGTAGTAAAAGTTCTGAGTGCAGAGGCCGTACCAGCTCCTTTTTTTAGGCTAAACTATTTTTCATTAGTCACATAATTGAAGAAATATCACACTGCACCATGAAAACATTAAAAAACCCTAGTATATCCCCTCTTTAAAAATATTAATATTAGGATTTAGTGTTTAGGGGTTTTTTTGGGGGATGTATTACTTTTGTTTGCAGAAATCCTGTGTGTGCTCTCATCAAGATTGAACTCTAACCATTTTTAGGAACTGTAGGTATCTATACCACGGATTCTTGGATTCTGGGACTAATTTGCTTCTAGGCTGACTTTTAGAGCAGTTATTTAGTCAATCTGTGGAAGGTGATTTTTTTATATCACTGTAAACACAAGGTAGTTTAATTTTTGGGTTTTTGTTTTTTTGGTTTTTTTTAATCTGCCTCTGGATCCCTGCAAGGTGACATTTGTCAGGAATGTGCATGGCTACAGGCTGCTTGTCACAGCAATGATCCCAACACAGGTGCCAATGCAGCATCATGGTTCAGCTGGTCAGCTCAGCATTTATAGCTGCAGCCTTGAAATGATGTAAATTATCTGCCTAGCCTGTAACATTAAGGCCAAAAAAAGCCCTTTAAAATAATTTGTAAGATTTTCTAACACAATACAATCATTGTAAAATTATGAAAAATGCTAATATTAGCTTCCAATGCTTTGAAGTTTGTTCCGGGAATTTGGATTTCTTAGGGATGTCCCTACAGGTTTTACAGCCAGTAGAAGACATTTGGGTGGAGAGACGGAAGAAAACTGAACTTCCTTCTCTCTTCCAAGTTTTGTAGGCTTTGGGGGGCTCTGGGAAAAGGGGTATGAGATTCTATTGTTTAGGCAAAGGAGATCTTTGAACCATTAAAACAGAAAGCAAAGCTTTAGTGCCTTAAGTTCAACATTTTATACTCTGTTTTGGAGAAATGCTGCTTTCCTTAAAAGCATGGCAGATTAGTGAAGAGGAGGCGGCTGAGCTGAAGCAGCAAACTCAGGCAGCAAGGCAAGGATTGGGACAGTGGTGGTGGGCACCAAGGGGTGGGTGTGTAGATGCTGATGATTAAATCCCTCATGAGGCAGGTCCTGATACGAGCAGGTCCCTCCACTGCACCTCTTACAGCCCATTCACTGCTACTTTATGAGACAGAGCAGTGACACACTATTAAAATTGGTTATTCTAGATGGTTCACCTGGGGATTTGCTATAATTGCTGGAATATTCCCCTGCTCCCCGTGGTCAGGGCAGTGGAGATGCAATGCCATATTGTGCTGCTGACACAGCCTGGCGTGCAGACGGCTTCCTGGGGCTGCAATAGAAGTATCACGCAGAAATTATTTTCTTTCTGGTGGTTTCTGACTCGCTCTTCCATGACCTAAGTGGACACAGGCTGATGACTGAGGCTGGGTGCACATCCCATAAAGCAGTAAATAAATCCATCAGTGCACAGGCATGTCCATCTCCTAACGTGAATTCTGGGTCGCTCTGGCATGGTAGAAACGAGCACTTTTTTTGTGCAAAACATTGTGGGTGAGAGCAGCAGCGACAACAATTAAAATTTCATATTCTTTGGAGGAAGTCAGTTTTTAAGCTTTTTACTTACTCACACCTGAGGGCTGTGTTCATCTTGCAAGGCCCGTGCTGGTTGTGAGCTGGAGCTGGCCAGTGCAGCTGGGACAAAGTTTCATGGCACCACGCCATGTGTTGTGAAAAGCCACGTTTTTTCTTTTCTCTTCTTGGGGGTTTCTTTGGGAAATGTTACCAGTCTTGATGGAAGACCATGTTGCACAGTAGGAAGGATGAAGAGATGTGTGGTGTTTCTGCATCTCTGCTGCAATGCTTTCTTGGGTTTTGTTGTTTTTTCCAGGGTTGGGGTCTTGCTCTCACCTCTGGGGTCAGCATGGGACAGTTCCCTTGTCAGTTCTCCAGTGCTTGAGCATCACCTGAACACCTCTGGGCATTTCCATGGTGACCACAGCGGGGCCAGTCTCCATGGGTACAGTGGTACCCTGGCTGTGGGACAGGGAGCTGATGCTGGTGCCTGGGGTTACCTGTCCATCCCAGGACAAGTGGCCTGAGGTCAGTGGGGCTGGCAGCCTGGGGACATCAGGTCACAGGCAGCAGCTGGAGGACAGTTTGTTACTGCTGCCAGCCTCAGGGCACAGAGCTCTCCTCCTGGCACGCTCTGAGGCCTCCACTTTCCCTGTGGGACCAGGGACTAAACCCCAGCCCCATTAATCACCTGGCTCCAAAGATCTCCTGCTGTGTCACCGCGTGTGGTGGTGGGAGCAGGGTCCCACTGCCGTGCAGGTGTCCCTGTCCCCAGGAGGGCGGGGAAGCTCAGGAGCAAGGCCCCCCACAGGGGTCACAGACAGGTACTTTATTTTGGCTGGGCTCACACGATGTGCCCGTGCACCTGCACCAGCCCCATGAGCCCTGCTGCTCTGCCCTGCGAGCAGAGCGGCTGCTCGCCGCCACCCACGCGCAGATGCTCAAAGGCTGAGCAGAACATGCTTAAGTGAGCAAATCCTGGTGGTCAGGGATGGCTTTCTGTGTCAAGGAAGGCTCAAGTGGGTAAGGTCAGACATGAAAATAATCTATGCACCTGCTAAAGAGTTTTTTTTTAAATTTGTACATTAGACGCTGAAGGTGAACTTTGTATTTCCTGATCACTGGCCAGTGAAAGGAGCTATGTTGGCTGCTTTTATCTCTCCATTAGTTTGGTTGAGTGCTGCCTGCGTCCCCAGACCTGATGATAGCTGTTAAATAATCTGCCAGTTCTCAGATAAACCTTGGTCTGTGAGCGCAGGCACAGACTGGTGTTGTTTCCAAAGTATTGGTGAAGGAATGGCAATTTATTATTTCAAATGATCTAATCCTGCTAAGGGCAAAGAGTGACCTAAGCACAATAGTCAACAGCATTGGTGTCACCACGGGCTCTGGGAAGTGTTGCATCCTCTTCATGTGATGTGGCTGGAGGCTTCTTTTTTTTTTTTTTTTTTACTCTTTTTGAAATGCTATCAATGGTCCAACTGTTTATCTCAGTGTCTCCTGGGAGAGAGAGAGCAGGACGTGCCTGCTCTGCCATGGGGAAGGCCGTGGGGAGGATTAGGCAGGGGGTGATCCATTTGTACCAAAAATGATCTTGCCAAATCAAAGACAAAGAAGATGAGGGACATGGATTGGAGGGGCTGAGTTCAGCCCAAAGGTTCCCATTGAGAGGAAAATCTATCTACTTTCAAGCACGTCCAGTTAAACACATGCAAAAACAAAGCACCTCCTTTTCTGCCCGAATTAGCCAAGTCACTGTTGAAAACAATTTCCCCCTGCTTTCCAGACTTTTTCTGCACATGCTGGTGTGTCCTGGTTCCACCCATGTACAGGTGAAGCTTTGCCCTGGCTGAATGCAGCAGGGCTAAGCCCTGCCACAGTCTCTGGGCACAAGCACTTCCTCGAGTCTCCACATACCTGCTGCCTTGTAGGTGGCACCAGGTGTTACTGGTACTGCAGAAGGGGAGAGAAAAGGAAATTATTTCTCCTGGTTTGCCCAGCTCCTTTGCTCTGTGCAGTTTTCACTTGGCAGTTTCTGCAGGCTTTTTCCAGAGCAAGAGGGAGAGAATTGCTTAGTGAAAAAAAGTGGAAATTTGCCAAAATTAGCAATGAGATTGATGACCAAAGAAACTCCACTGTAGACCATCTCCAAAGTTTCTTTTCTTCTGTTGCTGCAGTTGAGATGAACCCTTGGGTTGGTCCCCGAGGTGCTGTAACCTCTGGGCTGCACAGGGTGCAGAAATGAGCCCTGGAGCCGCTGCCCTTCATGGGCACTGTGGCCAGAGAGGGCCTGGAGCTGAATATGTGGAAAACTGTGGAAGCACCATCTGTACCTCGGACTGAAGCTGCCCGGGTTTCAGCACTTGCTGAAGTTTATCCACACTTTAAAATGTATAAAAGAGTTTAAGTGTGTGTTCCATTGTTTCTGCCCAGTGCTTGAGGATTACAGAGGCCTACAGTGCTCAGCAACTTTCTGGATCTGGGTAGAGTTAAAAATCAGGGGGTGATCCTCATGGATCCCCTTAACCACTCCAGAGTGAGCGAGGAGGCAGGGACGGCCTTGCCATGCAGCTGCACCCCTTCCCCTTCTCTCAAACCTGCCTGTAGAAAGTAACTCAGGAATTATCTCCCGTCATTGCCGCGGAGCAGCAGCGCCGGCCACGCCGGGGCCTTATCGGAGGCGCGGGTGCCCTGTGGCACCTGGCTGAGGGAAGGTCAGCGCCGGGACAGGCCGTGCTCCCCCCTCTGCTTCCCTCCTCCTCAGGGTCGGGCTGCCAGCGCACCGAAAGCCCTGGAGATTGTTAAGCACCGAGTTTTATTTACTCCCTCTTTTATACGAGCATATTTCACTGGAGGAGCAGTGGGAGGGGCTCGGTCGGTTGCCGCATGAGCATGCCCTCTGCATCCATTGTAGGATTGTGCCTCTCAGGAGCAGCTGCTTTAGGGGAAGGAGCCACAGTGTACGGGATTGAGCAGGAATGCAGACAGGGCTCTGGAGTGCGGGGCCACAGAAGTGGGGGAAATATCGCCTCGCCTTCACCAGGGATTTTATTTTCCCTCATGAAAAGAGAGTGGCCTCTGAATGTCAGCCCAGCCTGCCTGTCAGTTCTCAGCTGCACCATGGGATAAAGCTGCTGATCCCTTTTATCCCCTTCTGGGAGTAGTATTAATAGTATATTCATTTTTGTTCCATTTATAATTCATTACTGTCCAGTTATTTGGATTTACTTGTGTTAAAAGGCATAACGAGACAAAAACTTAGCTGGTTATGAGCCTGGGGAGAAGGGGAAGGCTCTTCCCCTCCCTCGGTCCCTGCCTTGCCTCCAGGGCAGGGGGGAGCAGCCGGCCAGGGCCGAGTTTGCCAGGGAGAAGGGAGGTCACTTTGTCCCTGGGATGTGAAGCTTTGGAGGTCACCATTGCTTTTGTGGCTGTAGCCCCCAAAAGCATAGGAAGACTGTTCTGTCCAGGCGGGCACATTCCCGGATTGATGCACCTAAATCTCACTGAATTTAACTGCAAGTCAAGCTCCCATGGGTGTTTAAAATCCCTCCAATACAACTAAAATATTTATACTAAACAGATAGGAGTATGCATTTTAAATAAAAATTTCTCCTTATTGTTTTAACCTCCCACTTCCCCCCGCTCTGTTGCTTTTTATCTGTCACATAAGCTCTGGCTCTCCTCTGGGCATTGCAGGTTCAGGGCCAGAGGGTCTGCTCTGCCCACAGCACATGCTCCAGGAGAGGCCCAGATGTTCAGAAAGCGGGGGGGGGAACCTCCACAACCCAACAACAACAAAAAAAAGCTGTGGTTTTTAAACCACCTTTACGCTTTCCTGCTCCTGGGGCCAGCCCCCTGCATAAGATAAAACAGCCTGGAGTCTGCTTTATCTCACCCCCAGCTGCCCACCCTCCTGGGGGACGTTCCAGCAGAGGGGCTCAGCCGGACACGGCTGCTCCAACCGTGCACCTTGGCTCCAGGGACAGTGCCCAGGGAGGGGCTGTGGTGGCACAGCCCCACGGGGACCCTGTGGCCGGGGCTCCCCCCATGGCCGGTTGTATGGGGCTTTCCTGTCTGTGTGCTTTGCGTGAAGCAGCTGGGGCTGCTGTTTAATTGTTTTCTCCCTAAGCTGTCAGGCTGCCTTCCCAGTAAACGGTGGCTTTTGTGTTGACTCTTGGAACCCCACTTACACCAGGACAGAATTTAGTAGGTCCCTGCTTACAGCTTGGCCCAAGTAGCACAAACTTGCTCTTGAGGCTGCTCTTGCAGATGGTGCTGGTGCCCCTCACCCTGCTGTGACCACCCACGGGTTTTTTAGCTGGCTTAAATTAGCTGCTGATAGAGGTCTGGACAGGTCAGCCTGGACATTCACATCCCAAGTATGCTTTTGGGAAATGATCTAAAATATGGGCAGGAAGTTTTATTTTGCAGATAGACCCATGCAGAGCTCTGCAGACAGAGAAGCATAGATGGACACATCAGTCAGACGGGGCGTCTTTGATCCTGAAAGCGCCCGGTCTTTGAAGGATTTTTTTGTGTATTACTAAGATTCCCAGTCTCAGCCTTGACCCAGTTGCTCCCTTCCCAGAGGGCATTTGCAGATGTAGAGCTCGAGTTACTGGTGGGCTCCCAAGAGGAGAAATCCCATATAACTGAGGAGTATACTGTGGGTTTCCCAAGTGTAGCTCCCCAGCTTTTGATTCAACACCCAGAATGGCCTTTCGAAGGCTCATGGAGCCTCTTGGGAAGAGGTTTTCATTTGGTACTTGCTGTGTATTGCTCCATAATTTCTTTTTATTTCCTTTTTGCAACACTGTGGACTAGACGGTAAGGCAGTACCAGAGGCTCGTCCTGTAGACATAATGGTCACTTGTAATCAGCACTGGTAATAAGTACTAAAAATAGAAAATATATTTAATCTTAATTCAGTATTTCTAACCAAACTTTATATGTTCTCAGGGTAAAAGTGACAATATTTAGACCCAAGTACTTTCCAAACTCCTTCAGCACTTTGGGCTGGATACTGGCCTTCACTAGTACAATTTGGACACTCTCCCCTGGTTTTTGGAAA
Organism: Corvus moneduloides; assembly: GCF_009650955.1. NCBI lineage: Eukaryota > Metazoa > Chordata > Aves > Passeriformes > Corvidae > Corvus > Corvus moneduloides. Next base: position 119,225,900 of record NC_045478.1, read on the forward strand.
AGTTACTCAGGATTTGGTTGAGCATAAGTGAGATGAGTTTAAGTGTATCCTGTAAAACTCTTAACGTGTTCTGCTTTTATCTTATGTTCTCTGTTAAGCCATTGCCTTTACTGTAAACTGGAGGGAGAAGCATGTCACAGTGTGGATAAATGGTTTCTTTTTTGCTTTGTTTTTGTCCAAAACCCACAACTTAAAGAGAAATCCAGCCAGGTCTGAATCTCACCCCTCATTAGTGGTGCCTGGTGTTGTTTCTAAAAAAGCCAAAACTAGAGGCCAGTGGCCCATCCCAGAGTGTAACACTGGTGCTTTTGCACTCACCCAGAGGCAAGAGCTGGGCTTGCACTCAAATTTTTGTTTTTGTCCTTGCCACCGGTTTTAGTGGCACACGGGCCAGGGGGCACACGGAGAAATTATGTAGTCATTGGACTCTCCTTCTAAAACACAGCACCTACTGACTTTGTCCACCCCTTTGGTGTGTCTTTGGGTCTGATGTGTATCTGAAAGGGGAGCAGAGGAGGAGGAGAGGGGGCAGGGAGGCTGCTGGCAGCCCCTCTAACAGGAGCACGGTTTGCAACCCCATTCACAGACGTTGTCTGGCATTGTTGTACCAGACACGCTCCATTCATGGCCCCTCTCTTGTCCCTTTTCAGCAAGTGCCCACTGGTCCTGCTCTGTTTGTCGGCAAGAATGAGCTGCCGGGAGCAGGAATGTTTCCCAGACGGGGGGTGAGGAGGTCAGTCTGGACCTCTGGACATTTGCGGCGCGGGCTCGCAGCCGTGGCATGTGAAAGCAGGGGACCCTTTGAGGGCCGTTTGTTTGGGTATGTGCAGCTCAGATCATGAGATTAGCTGTCAGGTCATCTGCTGTGAAATCCATTATGAAAAACACCCGGAAACTGATGCTTGACTTGAAATCCTTCGTTGGCTAAATTGCAGAAATTATCTTCCGAAGCTTTTGTCAGCTCCATACGTACGTGTAATATATTTATACACGCGCAGATATAAAATAATGTTTGCAGTAGTGCCTCATGCAAAGCGCTCGTTGAGTAAATCTGTCACTGAAACTTCAATTCCAGATTACTGCACTCCAAGATCTGCTATTATCAGTGAAAACACATCTTTAGAAAGTTCACAACAGTCTGAAGTAGATGAGCTATTGAAGTGCAGTAGAAAATCTACCCCTCACGGATTAGTCAAACAATGAATGTAGCCCTGCACGTAAACATTGTCTAACTGTATTGGCAGGGTAAATGATTCCTGATTTACAGCTGCAGGAATAGGTGGCATTTCCTCACACTGTGAATACAAATATCAATTATCTCGAGGAGAAATACATTTCTAATCTGTAAGCGCGGTCAAGTGATGCAAATAGTGGCAAAAAATCAGTCAAATTATCAAATTATTAAACATTTCCAATATTATTATTATTAATCTCTGGTAGCAACAGTGTACAGTTTGCCAGAAAAGAAATCATTAGTAGATCTTGGAGTACTTGAAAAAGTAGTTTTAATCCGTGGACATCCTGAAAAACCACAGCCCTGAGTCAGGGAGATCAAAGAGGAATGAAGAGTCTGGGGTTTTGGATTTCAGAGATAGCCTTTCATGGTTGTGGCTGTTGTTGCCACTCTCAGTGTTTTCACGCTGCCTTGTGTGCATTATGGATTTATGCAGTAATAACCACACTTACCTTTGCAGTCATTTGGATGTAGCAGCAAAGTGGGAACTCCTGGAGGAGAGGAAGATAAAAGAGGGGAGCAGAGTGATGCAGGTATTGCTCTCTGTCGATGGCCAGCAGTTTCTGCTCTGCAAAATGCTTCCACATGATCTTCCTAAAGAGCACTCTCAGCCCAGTGTGTTTTGATGGAAATATCTGAGGTACAAAGACATGGAGAAAGGAAGAAATTAGATTGGTGGTAGGTTTAGATCACGTGGAAAGTTTAGATCATTTTAGTCCAACCCATTGGAATCTTTGTCAAGTTGTTTTTAAAATGTAATACTCTCCCAAAGACCCTTGGTACCCACTCAAAATGCTTATTGGCTCATGCCCTGGGTGCAAAGGGAGCTTTCATTCACCCTTCTAAAAATGAGTAACTTTGATGAGGGTGTTGGATTTGGCAGGTTTTCTTCAATTCTCTTAAATGGCACGTGCACACTCAGAGCAGACTTTTGCAGTGCCTCACCTTACAGCACCAGCCTCATCTCAAAGCAGCTCCAGGCCTGACCAAAACAAACTGGTATCCAAAAAGACCATCAACCCAGTGGCATTGTGGCTGGGGGATGTGGCAGAAAATGCCCTTTCCAGGCAGGTGATGACGGACTCGGTCCGGCCTCGGCACAGACGGATTGCGCAAGTCATGGATGAGTGTCACCGTTGTACTTTTTTATTTGCATAAAACAATTATCCCATGGGCAGCGGCTCTGGAGCTGTCTAGACAACATGCTTCTGATGGTATCACTGACCTCAGACACACTGGGCTGGCTCTAAATTAGCAATGAGCAGGGCTGGAGGGATGTATTATAGTAGTTATAAACCATAAGAAGGTATTTAAATAGATAGAGAAGACACATGCAAATCTTTCCATTGCCATGACAACCATCTTGATATAGGTTTTCCATACGTAGCAAGAACGGCAGAGCAAAAGGCACTGGAAAAATAGCAAGAACCTGTAATGATAATGAACCCTGACAGTGTATTAGTCTAGATTTTGGTCACTTATTAACTCTTAATAGAATACAAACTTCTATAGTAATACAGTGTTCAGTGGGTCAGGGAGCAATTACTTCTAAACCTTTGCTATAAGGATTTCTGCTATATGGCTATACCTAATGTACCAATTCTTCACAAATTGATCTGACTGATTAAAAAACACTTTGCTATTAGATGTAAATTGCTTAGCTGCTCAAAAGCGCTTCGCGGGGATGGGTTGCACAAAGCATGAAAATATGTCATTTATGGACATCTCTATATTTCCCTCCTGGTTTTATTGGCCGGGCGAGGAATCTCATAAATCTGACTACGCAGATAATTGTCATGTAACAGCCACCAGTTCCAAAAGGGAAACGCAGGACAGCCCCCAGCACGAGTGTGACCCCTCCATACATTACCTGTCTGAGCAGGGCAGAGATGGGTGTTTATTCTTTTTTGTTCTTCCTTCTTACAGCTCTTCATTTCTTCTTAGTGCAAACCTGGTGGTTTGAAGGCCAGCTCACGGCTCTAATGATGCCTCCTGTGGCCAGCGAGGGTCCCCTCCAGCTGTGTCTTTCTCAGATAGATGCACAGGATGAAAGCAGCTGCCAGAGCTCGGACCTGGAGGCGTCTTGTCCAACCTGAGTCCTCTGTGCTTGTTCTCACACAGTCCAGGGATGCTGGGGCACGGGTGGCCAGGTGGGAAGGACACAGATATGCTGCCCCACTTCAAACAGCTTCCTCCAGAGGGCAGATCCATCAGTAGTGACTGGGGCCTTGGGAAATGAATTAGGGTTAACCTTGCAGGGCTTTGTTGTTTTTTCCTCAATGGTAGTGAAGATGCTTAAGCTTAGAGGTGACCTAATTGCAGCCTTCCAGTACCTGAAGGGAAGAAAGCAGGAGAGAGAATTTTTACAAAAGCATGTAGTGGCAGGACAAGGGAGAATGGCTTCAGACTGGAAGAGAAGTAGGTTTAAATTGGATATTAGGAAAAACTTCTTTACTGTGAGGGTGGTGAGGCACTGGAACAGGTTTCTCAGAGAAGCTGTGGCAGCCCCATCCCTGGAAGCATTCAAAGTCAGGTTGGATGGGGCTCTGAGCAACCTGGTCTAGTGGAAGGTGTTCCTGCCCATGGCAGGGGAGTGGAACTGGATGAGCTTTAAGGTCATCAGTTTTAGCCCAAACCATCCTATGATTCTGTGATTCTATGCAGTTGTAGGGACTGACTCTGTTGCAGACTAATTCCTTGTTACCACTGTTTGCCATTCCTATAATGGATGGTTTTGTTGTGGAAGTGTTTGGAGGTGGATGGCCCACACTGTGCTTCCACATTGCCCTGTTTCCTTCCACCCCGGCAGGCAGTGGGATCCCGCTCCCCAGCCTGGCTCTGGATCCAGAGCAACTGAATCTGTCACAGCCTCTGTGCCATCTCCTGTCACCTCCACCTGCTGCCTCTGTGCTATCCTGCTCCACATAAAGCCCTTGCCATCCTTGTCAGAGCCTTTCTTGAAACACCATCCTTTTATTTATGCTTTCAAGTAATAATTTTGGCCAGCTTTGACTGTGCACAGCACTCACACCAATCTTCCTCCCTTGGGGCAGTGACTTTTCTGAGCCCTTGAAGAGAGCAGGCAAGGTAGGGTGCTACAACTTGCTCATCATTTGAATTGCAGCCATCTCACTATAGCCTTGTGTTACCTCTCTGCCCAACTTCCAAGGTCAGGGGAAGCAGTTTGGGTGGGCCCTGTCCTGTTCCCCTGCATCGTGCAGCCCTAAGCACAGCAGCTCCGACCACAACCTGGCGGGCGATACTGTGGTGCAGAGAATAATTAAAAAGCTGCACTCATTTCCCAGATGAGATACACTTCTGTCGTGTGTAAATCAGTCACAGTCCTGAAGGAATAATCCAGGCAGGATAATTGTGCAGGGGAAAGGCCCCAGACGTGATAGGGGTTTGCATTAGCAATGCCTTTTCATCCATCTGTCTTTTGACCACAGCTAGAGAGGACCAGAATTTGACTTATAAGGATGTTTTGATCAACTGATTATTTCAGTGACAGAGGTCCTGAAGTACAAGCTCCTGAAAATACCTTATTTGTGTACACGAGCAGCTAGGAGCCAGGGACTGAAAGGTTTCCTTCTTCAAAGATGAATCTGTTTAGGATCTACCAGTTCCCTTATAATCCTGGAGAATTCAACCATCAGCTTGACTGGGGGAAATATTTCATCTTGAGTGTTTATCTGCTGAGCATGGTGGAAGCAGAAACAGGACAAAGAAGAACCTGGCTCAGGGCAGGCATTAAAAAATATAGCTTATTGGTAAGCTGCTGTTATTTATTAATTAGGCTAAAGAGGAGCTGAAGAGCCCTGCTCATGGTCTGAGCTTGACTGTGCTGTTCAGGGGTGTTGAGAGCCCTCTCTGACACCTGCAATGCTTACCCCACTTTTAGGTGTCACTGGGGGAAGGTTAAAGATGTTGAAGCTGGCTGGTACCAAAAAGTATTCCAAGAACGAATGTGAAAGCAATGCAAGGACAAATACATTTGTCCTGCAGTCAAATGCTTTTTACAGGTCCTACGTAACAAATGTGTTGCTACAAAGCTGATAGAAAGTGTATTCCACAGTTTAGAAAAGGCACTTTGGTGCTGTGGACGAGAGAGCATTTGTGACAGACTCCACCTATGTATTTTCTTTTTAAGATCATCAAAACTTTATCGAAGACTAACCACAGAACTGCAAATTGTTGGTATTAACACTCTAGGGCATCCTCTGTATAGAAGACTCAATTTCTTATCCTGAATACGTGTTCTGGCTGACAAATTTTGGGGTGTTATTTTGCCTTCTAGTTATTCAGATGTTCTTTGGACATCTGGGAATTTAATTAACAGCTTTTGCATGTATTTAAACCAAAGTAAACTTTCCTGGAGCCTCCTGATGGTGAGGAGCAATCTTATTTATGAACACTGGCACCTGTCATGTTAATTTGTACAAAGTTTTTGATTTATCCTAAAAGAACACATTACACAGTGGATTTGGAGGAGTTAAAGGGAACCTGCAGGGTGACTTTAATCTTTATGTCTTTATGTACTTGAGGGCATTTTACTGCACCTCTGCACTGCTTTCACCACACAATCATTTTCTGCTTTAGAAATGTAGCCATTTGGATCAATAGCTGCAGTACAATATATGGTACTTCTGATGGGAGCCTCACAGGACACCTAAGAAGCACTGTGGTAATTTTGCAAAACGCTTGGCTACACTCTGAAATATATTTTAAAAGTAAAAGTTGGCAAAACAGACACTGTGCAAAATTACAAGAGCCCCGGTGAAATTGTGCTTACCGTATTTGTGTATTAATAGTAAATTTGAAAAAATGGTGTGTAAGGGGATATTCCTTGCCTGAAACATGGGTGTTTTATTAGGAAACTCTAACTGTTAAGGGCTGGGCTATCTGCATTTCTTGTAGCAGCAATTTTAAACTCCTGTGGAACGCGTTGGCTTCTTTGGAGGGATTTTTGAAGGGAGAGATTTCTAGCTAATGTGGTGAGTGTGCGTTTCCTGGGCTTGACTTAAAAGAAAGCAGAAGTAAAAAAGGATGTTTGGTGACGCTTAGTGCACAGAACAAGAAATAAAAGACGATCCAGAAGTATACTTCCCTTAAAGCGTTAACAAACGTATCCTGCACATTGCAGATTTTACAGTAAATTCTTTATCTATAAACAAACCGGGTTATCACAGCTGTTTATTGTACTGCTAGCCCTGATCCTAACCTTTATGTCTTTATTGCTTACATACCATTCCCTTGTTTATATGTCTGTACCAGCCTGTGCCCTTGAACTTGGCCCTGGCAAGCCCTGACCTGGTGCTCGCTCGCTCATGGGGGCCACGGCGGCATCAGAGATGGGACATCAACACCCCAGCTAAGCCCCACTGCCCGACGGGGGCACAGATCATGGGGGCATGAGGAAAGAGCAAGGAAAAGGGTGAAAGGGTGGGCAGGATTCCCTCTGAGGAGTGTTTGCAGTGCTGCCCCGCTCGCCAGGGCCCAGCAAACCCGCCTGGGAAGCTGCACTGGGAGGGGGCAATGCCTCTCTACAGCAAAACCATCAGACCCCCGCCCCTTCCAGCTGCCCAGCTGGGGCCTTGGTGCTGCATAAGAAAGGCTTTTCCTCTCTTTCCCCGCCACCTCTGGCTGATAAGCTGACAGCCAGGTGTGCCTTGTTCTGGTAAGTCAGCAAACTTTGGTTTTCCTATGGACAAACAGCCTGTGCCCTCCAGCAACTTCGGTAGCAAGGCTTGAAGGGCAGGAGGGAGCGGGCAGTGTGGGGATAAGCAGGGACAGGGATGCGGCTGGTTTTGCAATCCCCACGATGTCCCACACAGTGGGTTTCAGGGTGTAAAGGATTTGGGCTCAGCTCAGTGGGCTGTGTCAGTGTTCCACCAGGACCACAGTCAGGGCACGCTGTGGGATGAGCCCAAAAGAGGGGCTCTCCGAAATGTGGGCAGCACCAAACACACCGGGGCAAAAAAAAGTTCCAGTCTGAGTCTTCCTCACCACTCCTGAAACTATCGTCCTGGGTTTGGTTTCAGTAAGTTGAACAGGCTCTTCACTAAAAACCTCCTGGTGCAAACATCTCCAGGTCGCAATCACATCCTTCATTTGCTGCTAAAAATAATGGCAATGAATGGAAGAATTCACAAATTCTCCCAGGGAAAAGAAATTATGATCCCATTAACCTACATTACAGCCATCGCCATTAAGAGATACCATTAACCTGCAGTTCCCACACTGCCTTGTCGGAGATACTACAGTCATCCCTATAATTCTGGAGATAGTGCAGCCATCCCATAATTGTGTGGTAACTCTTGGCAAGCGCTGACTTTTTAATAGGCAGTGTTGCAGCCAAGTGCTTTGTCGGATTATAAGCCCCAATCCACGTAGCCTTTCATGAGCGTTTTGGCTGCTCTGTCTCAAACCACACTTGGGAGGAGAGTTCCACAACAGGATTGGGTCCCCCTCCACCATCCAAAACTATAGGATTTTTACTGCCTTTACAAGGTCAGGAGCAGCCATAGTTGATCAATACAGAGGATGATGTGAGTATCAAGAGTTTTAATGGCATAACAGTGTGTTGTAGGAGTTGTTGTTCCACTTTCCCAAGTCACAACGTGTGTTTTCAGTGGCTTTTCTTCACACATTTACTGATATTCAGCCTCCAAAGTGGAAGTGCTCGTTTGGTGAATGAGTTTAACAGAGTCCTACTAGTTGGAGAATTGGAATGTTATTGCTTAATATAAAGTGTGTGTACGTATATATATATTTGATTATGTATATAGGGTCAATATTCTATTTTCTTAATCTCTTCTACTTATTTTGCACATTTAGGCGCTGATTACAAATTTTCTGTATATTTTCTGTGAATCAAATTTTCCTATATTCAGAAGCTTGAATTTTCCTCAGCTTTTCACTTTGCACTACCAGCCCCAAATTTTTTTTTTTTTTCTTTTCTTTTCTTATTGTCTTTTGGAGACTTGTTTTTTAACTCAGAGGAAGCAACTGCAGGGAAGTCAGTGTGGTTTTGCAGTAAAGGAGCTGGAGTGGTCCTCAGCACTCATAACTTGACTTATTTCAGGTTTTTAGTGCTCAACAACGTTCTTGAATCTAAAAATAAGCAAATCTGTATGTTAAAGGCTACAGTAGAGCAGAAACGTTTTTTTCCCTAGGTTAAAAAGCCCCCCAACAAACTCAAGTCATAAGATTGTGTATTTATGTAACAAGAAGTCAGATTTATGAAAAATGCTGCTGTGGATTGCAATTCCACATGAAATGGTCCAGTCTCGGAATACGAATTGTTGGATGCTGACATGTAGTGATGTGCACACTCTCCTGTCTGAGCTGAGTATATTTCTAACTTTGCTCTAATTATCAATCACTTGATTCATGTCAGACCACTCACATTTAAATCAAGTTTTTGTGCTATTTAGATAGGTACTCTGTAAACACAGGCAGAAGAGATGGTGTCTGGAATGAATGGGAAAGGCTGCCTGAGTGGCTGTCGGAGTCCATGTTCTGTATGAACAAATTAAAAGCATGAGTCTTTCATGCTAAATTTGTATGGGCCTCTGCACAAATTGCCCAATTTATTTAAGTATTTTCTGGTGGTGAGGTGTTTTGGGACGTGAGGGCTGATAAGCAGCATTAAATAAAACACTGCAAGTCGAATTTAAGGATAAAATGAAATTCTTTCTGTGTTGGGTTTGATGTTCTTAATTTAATCCCTGGTGGACAGTAGTCTGCATTACAAAACCTTCACACATAATTTGGCACAGTTTGGATGATTTGCAATCTCTCCCTGGCTGTCTCTGCAGAGGATGCCCCGAGCAGGTCCTGTGTGGAGGCTGGGTGACCTCTCTGCTCTCAGGAGGGTGGTCTCCTCAGGTCACTGTCGGGGTCATTTCTGCAGCAGAGCAAGGAAGCTTTGACTGTTCCTTTGCTTGTGGGGGTAAACAGAGGACTTCAATTTCCAGCACTACCCGTCCCTAACCTTCAGAAGCTTCAGAGGGGGATGGGGAAGAGATGCCAAAGGAAAGGCAGAGCAAAGAATGTAAGGAATTTTGCTTATCTGTGACAAGTTTCTAAGCGTGTTTGATTATGGTAATAAGGATACCTCATTAACAAAGGATTTTAAAGGCATGTACACCATTGATAATCAGTCAAAGTACACCGTACATCTTTAACGTTTTTTTTTCCAATGGGATATGTTTGAAATACAGCAGCACCTTAGTTAAAATGTGGAATTTCACTTGGTGCAGGAGGGTGGGGCTGTGGCAGCTAAGGAAGGAGCTCTATCTCCTGAAGATAAAGTCCCCATCACCAAGAGATGACTGTAAAAGATGCACAATTCCCAGTCCTTAAAACTCTCCCTAATTGCAAATCTCCTCATTGTTTTAAGTTATCTCTGGCCGTGCTGTGCTGAATTAGTCCTTTGGAGTCCCTGAATGGGATCAAGGGAAGAGAAGAGGAAAGGAAAGATGGGAATGAGAGCCAATGAGGAACAGAAAGCAAGATAGCCAGAGGAAAGGAAGGGGGATGGGTGTTAAGTGTAATTGCCCTTTGACTTCCTGTGAAACTGCAAAACCTTTTGAACGCCCTTGTTGAAGCAGCCCCAGGGATGTTTTCTGCACCCCTGCTGCATGGGAGGCATCTGGCCTGGTGTTGGGGGGCAAAAAGGGAAGAAATGGTGCAGCAGGAGTTTTCCTCCTCTGTTTGGATAATTTGCAGTGTGTGTCTTGCTGGAAAGTGGCCTGGTGAATGTGCCCCCCCTCCAGCCTCTGTGCTGATCTCAGTGTTAGGTCCCTTGGCCATCCCCCCCCGTCCCAGTTCCCCACTTGTAGGTGGGAGAGCCACCACCTGTGCTCACCCTCCTTCTTGGCCAGCCTGGCCCTGTAGCAGGCAGCTGTTTCCACCAAGCAGCCATCTGTGGGAATTTACTCCAACTCCACCTGATACCTAGAGTATTCCTATTTTTGCATCCTTATCTCCTAATGAGTTTATAATCTAGAACAGAGCAGTACCCCTGCAGTTCTCCAGCCTTCTTATCAAATGATTTTGCTATCAGGCACATTCAGATGACTGACGAGCTGCTTCTGGCCCCACATGGGCTCCTCTGTGGGGGCTTTTTTCAGGAGGAATAGGCTTGAGCAGAATTTCTGTGTCATGTTAAACAGGAGAAGAACGAAACCCACCTATGCACAGGGCTCTTCCAGCTTGTTCCAGGTATAATGTTTGAGTGGTGGCTGCCCAACCCTAAATGTGGTGGATGCAACTCAGTATTTTTTCTTCTATTGCCTTTGGGTTGAAGAAAGCATTTTAATATCCACACACCTCTAATAAACTAAAGCTGTAACGAGGCTTTCTCTATTTGTATTGCTCTTTTGTTGTCTCCTATGTGCATTTACTATTGATTTTTGCCAAACTCTCCTATACTGTAACTATGCAGTTATAAACTGGTGTTATTGAGGGGAACTGAGGAGGGAGGGAATAGCCATGAAATTACTGGTTGCAAACAAACACTGCAGCTCTATTTGGGCATTTCTCAGAAACACCTGGAGATTACTGCATACAACCTTCCTAATCAGTAAATCAGCCAGCCACCAATTGTTTCCTTAGCCACATCAGGCACAAATGGAACAGCTGTTTAATTTACTTTTTTTTTTATGGTAGGAAATTCATATCCTGAATCATTGATATCTTTATTTTGCAACTTGCTGCCATTAATTCTTTTATTTACCTTCCTTGCAGTGTTGCCTGCCATAAAAGATAGGAGGGTCTGTGTGTGTGTGTACAAGGTGGCCTGATGTCATCTTTCAGGACGGTGCATGGAAACCAAGTGAAATTCTCTGGCGCTTCACTTGAACATCCTCTCAAATCCGAGGGTTGAGGAGGGGAATGGGGGACACTTGCTAACGTGAGCAGGAACTGAGAGAGCCAAAGCTTTGCAAGCTCTAGAAACTCTGAAGTAAATGGCTTCAGTTGGCTTGAGACTGAGCAACAGCCAGCTACAACTGAATGCTTTATTGCCGTCTGGAAGTGTTTATTTTCTGAACATAAATTCAAGGGACAGATTCAAGGCATGTCTAGAAATAAAGCATATCATCATGCGAGCTAAGCTGACAAGGACAATTTACTGTACCCTGCATTCGTTCTGGGCCAATCGGAAGAGAAGAGGCTATTAACATCCTGAAATTCCCGCTGTTCGGCTCTGCCTGTCCCTTCACTGAACTCGGGAATGGCATGTATTAACCCCTTGAGGGCCTCCCGTGCACGGCGCACATCCCGGCAAGGGACACTTGTTTAGGCCCCGAGACATGTGCGGCGTGTCCAGCTTGCACTGACAGCAGCAGCAGCAAACGGCCCCGAGAGCCCGACACGGGCGCTGCTGTGGGGAGGCCCAGCACAGGGTTAACATCTCTCCTAGAGGCACTGTCGGCGCTGCACACGAGCGCTGACTTGCTCTGGTTAAATACGAGAGTTCACTGGTCAGCTTGACCTTGAATTCTCTCGCAAAGACAGGAACAAGTTGACATAGTGCTCGTGTTTCCAGTGGCTGCAAAGTTCAGGGAATACAATGCAACTGCAGCTCTCGTGCCGCGAGCATCTCTTAGAGAAGAGAAGGGAAAGTTCATTTCCTACTTTTTAAACACTGCCAGCAAGAAAAGTAACAAAACCAGGAGAGAAGTCAGAAGGTAAAGCACAAAGGGCACAGCAGCAGATATTGCAGAGGAAAGGTGCCATTCGTAGTCAGGAATGTGTTATAATAAAATCCACAAGCAAAAGTCCACAGAGGACTGTTTGCATAGCAGCACTACAATATCTATGTGTGTAAATAGAGGGAACAGCCTTTAAATCTACGTTGCAGCAGCAGCAGCAACTGTTGGGTCTTTTACCTGCTGCTTGAAGTGTTCCCCCTGACTCGGTGGGTGTCCTTGTACAGGACAGCACAATCAGCCCCATTCCAATGTTGTAGCTGAGGGAAATATGTTATTGCGGCTCTGAACAGGAATTTTCTGTATACAGCACTGCAGAAGGGCAGTGCAGTTAACTGGTCTTCAGCTTCTTTTCCTCTGTTAGAGAGTACAGATTCTGGACAGCTGATGATTTCACAGTAAAAGTCTTGGGCTGGTGTTTCTGATCAATTATTAATGTTTATTGTCTTCTTTTTTTTTTTTTTTTTTTTTTTTTTTTTTTTTTTTTTGGTGGGTTTACAACTGAGGAGTCTGTCTCATTCATTCCCTGCACTGCACAGGGCTTAAGTATCGCAGCCTTCAGTACCAGACCAGAATAATATAAGAACCACAAAGAATCATTTATCTGGCATGACATATTTTATGCTCTTGTGTAAGTTTTCCTAAGGGAATTCTGAATGTCCTACTGGGTGACTGTAAAGACACCAAGGACTCAAAGTCATGGGCATCATCTTAATTACAAGCCCTAAAACACTTAGTAGTACAAAGACAAAGCTGAGTGATTTAACTTTTCTGAAATTAAGAGACTGTATTGTCTCACCAAAGTCCTTCCACAGATCTCTTTAAGAGCAGAGTGGTTTGGGGCTAAAATTGATCCTTATCTTATATCACTTATAGGAATGTTTCTGTGCTTTAAAAATATACTCCCCATTTCTTATTTTCAGACTACCCTAATCTCAAATTAGCCTTCTGAGCAAAGGTCAGGAGTGCAGGTCTTACTGGTTCGGTTAAAGGAAATAACGCAAAATCAGACAGGCCACCACAGGAGTCTTTGTCAACAACTTCTTGAATGCTGAGAGGCTGCTCAGGCATAAGCTGTCTGTACAGCCAGATAGTGCTGTTATTAGAAACACATTAGTGTGAGAAATGAAAAGATGTGTGTGTGTGTATATATATATATACATACACATGGCTAATAGATACATTCATCTGATGGCTTTCACAGTAAACGTCTTAGGCTGGTGCTTCTGGTTAATTATTAATTAATAATTTGTTGTCTTGTTCCTTTTTTCGGTGTGTTTACAACTTAGCCTCGACTCTCTTTTTTTTTCCAGAACACACATAACAAAGCTCAGATAACTACGCTGACAGTTGTTGTACTATTACTCACCTTAGTAATGTCCTTAATAATGACGAAATGTTAGGTTTTCAATAATGTACCGATAAATATTTTGGAGTTGGGGAACTGGCAGGTATGTGGGGAAGGCACTTGGTGTTAACAGCTGATATACTGTTGTTACATTGATGAAAACTGGGGCAAATGCACTTGTGTAAAGATCCTTTTTATAAAAGTGATTTTCCTTTATCTCTTTTTATTTTTGTTTGTGTCCTTGTGCCTGAACATTTGACCCTGGAGGAGTAGGATGGAAAGATTGTTTAAAGAGCAGAGAACTGTTTATTTCAATTTTTTCCCTCTTCCCCCCCCCCCCCCCCCCCCCCCCTTGCAGTTCTTTTTACAGGTAAATCACTCGTGATATGGGAGAATCTCAGAAAGTTCAGAGGTTTGGGGCAGGAAATGCCTCCCCTCCCCCTGAAGTTTGGATTCAGAGCTAAATTTATCTGAATGCTGTCATTTCCCTGCTTTTCCCTCTCTACCTCCTTCATTACATTCCTCTTTCTCCCTCCTCATTCCCAGCCACCCAGATCTTATCCTTTCCTTGACCTGCAGCTCCCCCTCCCTAGCCTGCCACGGCTCTAAAATGTCCGGAGGCCTCAGCTGAAGGTGGTAGTTTTTCCTGGTGGGGTTTTCTTCATTCCTGAGCTGTACCATAGCGAGAAGTGCTCTGTAATCCCCTGCCCTCAGAAGCTGTGTCCATCAGCAGACGCTAAAAGCAGGTTTGGTGGCCCCTAAGAGGGGAAGGCAGCAGTGGTGCCCAGCAGAGCAGCCGAGGCTGGCTCGTGCCTTGCTGGGTGTGAGCGTCTGCCTGCGATGCAGCAAAGGGCCCATGCAGGTACAAGCAATTAGATTTAGGCAGAAGAATTCAGAAATAGGTGTGGAAGTTCAGCCAAATTTCCCTGCTGCTCCTGCTTTCCCTGACACATTCTGCACACCTGCATCACTTACCACGATCTTGAACAGGTCTTTCCTGGTAGGAAATACACAGAGTTCAGCAAGAATCCCTCTCTTTTTGTTTCTCCCTTTCTCTTTTTTTTTTTTTTTAAATACTATAGTCTTGCACTGTGGCTATTCTAGTTTTTCACAGAAGTGGCAGGCAGCCAAAGACTGGAGTCATTATTTGCAAACTCTAAAAATAGAGTCAAGATTTATAGGAAGAAAACAGATATGTCTTGTTATAAAACCATGAATAAGGATTGGCACGAACATAACGGTTTATTCTTTTTTGATATTGCTTATTGTAAATTGCACTCTATCTTTCTGGGAGATACAGCAGATAGTTACAGTGCAGAAACGCTTCCTTTACTTGAAAGTGCTGCACAACTGCAGTTTATTTGTTGTAAAGACTTGATTATTCAAAGCAAGCGATAAGAGATGAGGTAGCCTCTGGGAATTTTGTGCATTGTTGGGGTGGACAGTTTGTTTTTTAAAAAGTATTAGCGATCTTCTCCTGCAGGTCACTGCTGATAAAAATTACATTCTTCGCCCAGCGAAAAGGCGCCTCATGAGTTGCACTTCTGCTTAATACTGCTTGTTATTGTACACCATGAACATCACATCCCTGATCTAACTGTGGGTAATAACACTCCCTGCTCTATCTCCTTCTTTCTAGGCTCTGGCAGGGCAGCAACAAGGAAAAAAAAGAGAAGGGGAAAGAAAAAATAAAGGAAAAAAACAGAGGGGGGAAGCAAGCAGAGGGGAAAGAGAGAGGGAGAGACTTTCACAAAGAGTTAAAAAGGCCTGATGAAATCCTTACAATGTACACCATATGGCTTGACATTTACCAGATTAGTTAAACATTTCTACTGGGGATAAATATTCCTGCACATCGATGTAAAGAAATTGCATGAGACAAGGGCACATACAGCATATTTATGCCATGGAGTAATCTTTTTTTTTTTTCTTTTCTTTTTTTTTTCCCCCTCCCTTCCCCTTGGCTAGCAGAATTCAGGTTACAGAGCATGTAAGGGACAAATGTACCAACCCCAAATAAACCCCAATTCTGTGCACTCCTGAGCTGCTGGTGGGGTGGCTTCCAGCATCACCCCAAACACACCTCAAAACTCTCCCCCCCCAAAACCAGTCTTGAATGAGCAATCTTGCTATAAAAAAAATAACAAAACCCCAACTCTATGGAGAGGCTAAGCATTGAAGTTTGTCAAAATCTATCTGAGCACTCAGGTTGCCTGTGGAGGATGACTGTGATGGCTGCCAAAGTGATTTGAGCGGGTTGATGCAGAGGAGGTGACTGCTGGTGCCCGTGTCTGGTGTAGCCTGCCCTGCTCCTTGGTGAGCAGCCCTAAAGCCATAGATTTCATCTGATCTTTGCAAAGGCTAACATTTGTCTGCTGTCATTTTAGTGAGATTGATGACAGGCTGGGATGGGAAGGAGGAGAGGGAGCACAGCGGGAGGAAGGCTGATCCCCACAGCCCTGAGAGTTGGGGCCAAGCCCATCCAGAGTCACTATCCTGGACCCTCTGGTCAGCTCTGGCAGTGGCAGAGAGTTGTTCCTGCACCACTCCAGCAGGAATTGCACAGGGTTGTTACAGGAGATTGCAGGAACTTGGAGACAGGAAGGCAGCACTTTGCACTGTATGTATCTTAATAGATTATTCACGTCACAAGCAACACAGGGCAAAATGTTATGACAACCATAAGAATGTAGTTTACTGTGGCTTAATGTGGCTGGGCAGTGCAAGGTAAAGCTATCAAAAATGTTTTATTTTTTTTAAAGTTTCCAAGAGAAATTAACCGATGTGGACGTGCAGCTATTTTTATTCAAACCTCCGAATTTTGGCAAACTCTTGCCAGGCTATAGCAGAAAAGGCTTACTCTTTTTATTATTATTAGTAGTAGTAGTATCCCAGTGCCAAACTAAAAATCAGATGCCTTCCCACTTGGAAGCTTTCTTGCAAGCTGATGTAATAGGGGAATCTTCTGCAAAGGACACATGTCGCAAGCTGGGCAGCCAGTTGCTGGCTGCAGCACGTAATATGCCTTGGAAAAAAAACAGCTTCCACACTTGGGCAGGATGAAGTCCATGTATCTTTTTCCATGAATGAATGAGTGACTATCAATGCTGAAATTCAATCTTACCTCAAAATCCTAGAGATTTGTGTTTCACCAGGCATATGTATGTATACAGGGAGGGAACTCAGCACTTCTGGGAAAGAAATGCAGAGTGAATGGGTTCCTGCCCTTGTGGAGAAATGTACCTGCAAATCTTAATCCCAGTATTAGACTGGAAACCATTGAGGCAAGGGCTGGAAGCAGCCCTGGATCCTCTCTGGTAGCTGAAGGGGAGACTGGTGCATGAGCCAGTAACTCTAACAAGATGGAATTCAAAATATGCTTGACCTAAAACCTTGGGCTGGGACATGTACAGGCTTGGGGAAAAGCTCAGCTCCAGCCCCTCATGTTGAGATTTACAGTGCCGAGACCGATGCCTTGCAGATTTTAACCACCCAGTGTCCCATTACGACAAAATGACACCACATAAGGGATGGGTTTTCAGCTGCAGACCGGGAAGAATGTGGAGAGTGTGAAAACAAGATGTACCCTCCTTATTCTTGCTGGTCAGAGGGGAGCAGAGACTCCCACCCGAGTGGGAGGGCAGGCTTGGGCCCCGCACGAACCTTGCGCTTGGGTGATCACGGGTGGCTGGGTTGATAAAGAGGGAGCCAGAGAGATAAATACCTGTACGGAGGAAAATAAGAACAGATAATGGATTGGTCCAAGTCGCAATATATTTCCTCCTGGTGATGAAAGGCTAAGAGTGAGTTATAGATCTTTCCTCAGATAAGAACAGATATTTCTTCCCAAATCTTTTATCTATAAGATATTGAGATATTATTTTTGGTCTGCATTGGTATTAATCTGGCTCTTTGCATTCCCATCCCGGTCTTAAGCAGGTGACAACGTGGTAGGGAACCCAAAGGTTCTGACTGCACCTCCCATGGGTGAGGTGTTGCTTTTCATCGTCGGGAGCTGGGAAGAAAGAGGGAATGTTTATCCAGGTGTCTCAGGTGATGGTGATATGGCTATTTATGCATGACCAGGGTTTAAATCTTGCTTTGTTCAGGTCCTAAACGTACAAGAAGCATTGCTGAAAGTGTTATAAGATCAGTTACTGCTCTGGGATAGAATTAACTTAAAAAAAAACCCCAAACATTTGCATGTTTGGTTGATATGACAGGTGTGTGCAAGGGCGGGAGACTGTGTGGGGAGAAAAGCGCAGCGTGGTTTTGTCAGCTGGGAAAGATCAGAGCACCAGCTTTGATAGTGAGGGGAAGCGGCTTTTAAAATTTTAATTATTTTGTTAACAGTATTATTACTGAGTAAATATTTTGTATAATTTAGTAAATGGCTGCTTCTCACCCCCTTTCCCCGGGGCGGTGGTGGCGAGCCGCGGGGAAGCGGCGGGGGCAGCTCCCGCCTGCCCTCACGGAGGTGCCGCCATCTTGAGGAGAGGGCGGAAAGGCTGGGGACAGGTGGGAACACCGAGCCAAGAGGAAAGCACAGGTGGGCTGCGGCCAGACAGCGTTTGAGGCTGTGGGATGAGGGGTTTAGGGATGGGCAGGTGCCATGTCCCAGCGTGAGGGCTGTTCATGGGAGCATGCTGGCAGGGCAAGGGGCCTCCTGTGGTTTTCACCTGCTGCAACTTCAGCCTTTGCTGTCTTGCTTAAACCTCTGCTTTTGGATCTTCAGAGAAACCTTTGCAGTGGTCAGTAAATCCTAATGTTGTGCTTGCTCTGGTTTATGAGATTTCCAGGAGATTTGTCAGTTGGTGGATCAAGCAGCTCTGAGGACACAGGTTTGGGCTGAGGGGGGAGGACTGTACTGTCTCCATCTTGTTACAATGAGCTTCGGGTTCAGTACATTAACGTGTTAATAAGGAAGCCCTGTGTTCCCACACTGCTCTTAAAGGCATTCTCACACTGCTGACCTGACCCCCTTAATCCTGGCTTTCCTGGAGGAAAAGCTGATCCATCAGGCCTCATGTACCTAAAATGGGATGAAAGGGAGTGATGGGCCTATTTCAATGCTGGTGTTTCTCAGGTACCTCAAGCAACCTTGTTCTTTTTGTGTTCCTCGCTTATTTCCCTGGGAAGAGGGGGGGAAAAAAAAAAAGGAAAAAAAATCCTCTAGATGTGAGGGCTCAAATCACTGAAGATGAGAAGCAGCAAAAGGAAATAAAGAGGTCAAACGCCTAAGTTAGCTTATGATTAAAAAGAAATTAGTGGGGCTATTTTTAATTTGTTTAAATATATTACTTTCTATTAAAGAGGTCTTTATATTTCACTAAGTATGAGATGAAGTGTGTCACCAGAGGAAGATTTTTTTCCGTTTTAGTATCATTTCTCTTCAAAAATTAGAAGTCCGATGCCACTGAAGTCACAAATGTGGAGACAGCAGGAATGGCAGCCAATGTGGGACTTTTCCTCTACAATACAGCATGGTCACCTTCCAGTTGGGCTGGTTTGCAGGAATTCAGGGAAGACAACCATAACCTGTGCATAACAGGTATGTCATGGGGAGGTCTGTGGTATCACACAGCCTCCCAATTACTCAGCCTCAGATTGTTGTGCAGCCTTGAGAACCAAACTCTGCGTCTCTGCCCTCAGACCCATCCCAAGGTGTTGGGTCCCAGCTCAAGGCCCTGCTGGGAGCCCTCTTGGAGGCTGGAGTGTATCTCATATCTGAATTTAGCTGCCAGATCTTACATCTTTTTTTGTTAAATCTGCTAGACTATGGATATTTTCAGGCTGCAGCTGACAGAAATTAGAAAGGATAGTTGTAAACAAAGTTTTGTAATGCCAGAAGTCTATGACGGAGCTTTTATAATCAGTGCACAAGCTGAACGGTGATCTAACTGTTCCAAGGCTTTCCATGAGACTGCTGTTTTTTTATTTTCTTTCTTTTGTTAAATGAAGTTCCTTGAGAATAAAAACTGCAACCGGGTGAGTCTCTGCAAACCTGTGAGGCTGTGAGAGAAATACAGTTTGAATAAAAATAATAAAACGTTTGGTTAGGAATTTGTTACAAAGCTCCAAAACAATGCAAACACCCTCAGTCTCTTGTTTCGTTCCCAGCTGGAAAGCCAGGCCAGAGTCACTGAACATTTCACCAAGTCTTGCTAACCTTCTGAGCTGAGTTGTGAGAAATTGTTCTTGACATCACATGAGCTGGGCCACAAGGCAGGACTAATGTGATATTTGCTGTCGAAGGTTTCCTAGGAAACATGCTACTTAGAGCACTCAGCCCTCCCTGCCACCCTTCCTGCATCCTTCAGCTTCCCTTGCTCCCACAGGTTTTGCAGGGGGCAGGGATGTCCCCTCTGACCTCCGGACACCGTTGGCACAGACCTCCCCTCTTCCCAGCAGAGCCGAGAGGGGCTGCGGAGATTCTGAAGCTCACCCACCTAATTGCCCTTTTTTCCTCTGATTTCTCTCTTCTTTGTTTTTCCCCAACACTCTGCAGTGGGAGAAGTGAGAGAAACTAAGCTACATCCTGCAAGACTGGAGATGGAGAGAAGGAAGTTTGAGCCTTCTCAGTGAACTTAAACTTTCCTGCCATGGGGGAACTGGTGGAAAAAGGTTAGGAAAATCAGCAGATAACTTACAACTTAACTTGCCACATATTTTGCCAGCAGTTTGCAACGCAGTAGCTGTTATGGTACATAACCTACAAGGGCTTTTCAGCAGAATGGAGTTCCCCAGTTCCTTCCCATAATTTCACCTGGTAGGTGCTGTCCTTGACATCAGCCCCACAAAATGATTCCTGCCATCCAGGCCAAACTTTTCAGCTTGGCCATTTGGAGAGTCCCCATTGCAGATGGGATGAATGGAGTCAGTTCACACATGTTAACCAAATGCAAATCCTTAGATGGAAACTCATGGTCAGCTTTTTCCACTGCTATTTTCAGAACTTCCACAAAAGACCGTGCTGTGATTATATGTATTCATGATATGTATATCATGTATTCAGCTCAAACAATATTTGAATGATGCATTTAGAATTCTTCCTAAAAAAGGACCATGCTTCTGTAAACTACATCATATTTGTAAAAAGAGGGAAAAAATCTAGCTTGCTTTTCCTTTCTTCCTCCCTTTCTTTTTAATATATCATTTCATAAGGCTGTAAGAATTGGTGTTAATGCTACATTACACACAGACACACTTCTACATAATCATATGCATTTGCCTGTATTCCATACATAAACAACCCTATGGAATCCCGACTCTTCATTGTTAAGTTTGTCTCCATATTTTTCAAAGCAAAGCAGCTCTGAGTGTCACACAGTTGCTTTTTTCACTCTTGTTCAGTGGGCTTTGCAGAAAATGCAGCCAAACAAATAATGCATTGGGAGTTTTGTGGGTTGGCTGAGTTTTGGTTTGTTTTCACTCTTTTGGTTTGTTTTGCCATTATTAGATTTTGGGGGGGGGGGTGGTTTTGGGTGGTTTTGGTTGTTTTTTTGGGTTTTTTTTGGTGGTTGTTGTTGTTGTTTTTAATTTTGTTTTTTTTACCTGGCCATTTATAACTGCCTCTTTCCCCTCTTGTCTCCACCACTGACAAAACACCATTTTTATGACTCTGTCATTAAGTGTCCTTCACATTGCCAATATTGATTTCCCCAACCCCTGGAAGGCCCAGAGTGTCACCTCCATGATGCTCCCTGAAGCCACTGGCTTGGAAAACGGGAGCACTCGAGGTGGAAAGGAGATGAGTAGCCCCAAGTCCCTGGGCTGATTCATTTCTCTCCTTGGTGCCGTTCCCTTTACCTCCCTGCAGGTCTGTGTAGAAGCTGTTTGGCCAACATGCCCCATGGGCCTTTTCTTAGTAAGGAAAGTGCAGGGGGTGGAAAAGAAATTCCATTCTGGATCATTTAGCTCTACCTTCAGTTTCTGGTGGCATCCCAAAGATAGGGGTGGCTTTTGGGCCGGCTTTTTGGCATGCTTTCAGGTTCAGGAGAGCTGCACCTGCTGGGCCCTGCAAAGCCAGTGGGGCGTCACCTGTAAATCCGGGCAGAATTGGGGTCTTTGTGGCCAGAGAAGGAAAATCAGTAACGCTCTTCTCTTTCTGTTCCAGTCTAGAAAAGATCCCTCCAGGTGTGAAGTCTGTGATGTCAGTCAGCTTCAGAGACACAGCACCAGCTTAGCTGAGGATCCATACGCAAGTCTCAGGTCAGTACCAATCTCTTGGATCAGCATTTTTCACTGTAGAGTTACTCTTTCCTTGCATGGAATTGTGATGGTGGATTTGCAAATCAGCCTCTGCCTGTGAGATACCATCATGAAACCACATTGCTCATAGAAGGCAGAACCTTTCTGCATTATGAGAGGCTACCCAATATGTGAGATTCTGGAGGTCACCCAGATCATTTGTTGTTTTCAGAACACTGTCAGAATGTCAGTCCTCGTGGCACCATGTGTAATATATGTCAGGGGCTCTTGTTAAATCCCAGTGCCAGCTGAGGAAGGGAGGAAAGGAGATACAAAACCACAGCTTGAGTTATTGTTGGAGGCAGGACTGGAACTCGGGATTTCCTGGGCAGATTACCAGCCTTCACTTCTCCCTCAGTTGGTATAATTAGCAGTGTCCTGGATCACTGTTACTCCCATGCAAGCACACACCTGAATGCATTTTTCTTTGAAATTGTCTGTCTTGGGGTCATTTCTGTTGTGCACTTCGGGCTGTTGATGATCTGTTGTCTGCAGTGAAATGCTCACTGGTACACTGTAAATCATGAAGAGATGCAAAGGCATCCATTTGCTACTACTGATTCAGTCTCTCTGGATTTCTAGAATGGGCTACCTGTAAAACTTCGGGAGCCAAGTCTTGGAAAAACCCCAATCCTTTGTGGCTCTTTAATTTTTTTTTGTTTTTGGCTGCTAGCCATGCAGATGGATGGCTTACATCCTTGAGATGAACCTAGTGCAGTCCTCATTGACCTAGCAAGCCATTTTTTCCCTGATGACAAGCTGGGATCACATTTTGTAATGACTGCTGCAAGATTGTCTTGTTAGGGAAAGGGCTAAGGTGGGATCGTCTTTAATGACAATGAAAGCACCTCATAAAACCTGATTCTTCAGTTTTACAGGCATGGCTGTAAGAATTTTAGCCAATGCAGACTTAGTAAATCAGTCAGTCAAAAATTATATCAGTTGAAGTATAATGTTCATGGCAGTCCAAAAACCTGAACGTGTAGGTGATTTGGAGGGCATTTTGTTAACTCTTTAATTGGTCGTTTGCGTGCTGGCGGCACTAGCTGATCGCCTGTAGGTCAGAGTAGTCCTAGAGCTTAGGTAAATGTATATTGTTATATGTCACATTTTCATACGGCTTCTTTGCACAGGTTGGTAAAAATGATTGCTGCATAATTAAAATTAAGACAAGGTGGGAAAAGTGATTCAATTAAACCCCTGAAGCCATTGCACAAATTATCTGAAGTACCAAAAACTAATGAATAGTTAAAACTAGTTTTATCTTTCTACTCTTCATTCCTGGATCCTGAGGGTATCAAAATGGCTGAAGTCTCTCTGAAAGTTCTCAGAGGTGAGTTTTTGGGTGGGCAGTGCAAGTATGAGTCAGCACAGAGGAATCCAGGCCTTTTAAAATACCAGCACACAGAAACTTTGTTACCTACTTGTTTTGAATTGAAAATAACCAGACCTTACGCACAAGAGACCTTTTGGTTTCTCCACCAGCCCAGAATTATTTTGAAAACATCTGCAATATTTCACTCTGTATGCTGCAGGTATTATATACCAGGGAGGGTGATGACAGTAAAAATAAATGAGATATGTTGTAACCAAAACATCCCAAGTTTTACATCATACATTTCACAAGCCTAGCAAGCATCCTGTGCTTTGACTTGAAGGCCGAAGGCATGTGGTAGTTTTACAAATGTCTATTAGTATTAACAAATATGTTCCATTATTAGACAGTGTGCCACTGCCCCAACCTCCCAGTGCAAGAGGTGAGTTAATACGGCTTATAAAATGTAAGAGTGCTGCAGGCACAAACTATGGAAATCAGAGCCCTGGCTAAGCAGGAGGTCTCATTACATTTTGTGGGACAACTTACTAGAGGCCTGAACATGAGCATAAAAGCTGCCTCCCAGCTAAGGCTTTTTATGGTTCCCATCCTTTCCCAGAGCAATACAGCTCTAGGAGATTTAGAGCAGCAAGGTCTGCACCTTTGGATGCTGGCAGTGTGCTGATTCTGACCGGGTTTGAAGTGACAGAATTGAGATGGGTATGTTTGCACTGTGCCTTTGCTTTTTAACAGAATCGTTGGAGGCTGAAAGTAGCAGGGCACGGAGGAGTTGTGCTCTTGTTGCTTTTTGGGTTTGTCTTTAGTTTTTTTTTTTTGTTCTTCTTGCATGGCTCTGTGCTGGTAGCTTCAAACCCCCATTTCTTGGAAACAAGAGTGTTTCTTGGTCAGGTTTGACAAGACTGTGAGTGTTTGCATACGCACATGAAGACCCAGTATGTTGAAACTGTATAAAACAGTGCATCTTTCAAGGAAGTAAAAAAGTCTGGTTGCTCTTCATTAGAACAGATACTGCCCTGCAAGATCTCAAAATATGGCTTAGGAGGGACTGTAGTCAGCCATCCAAGTGGAAATGTCTGTAGACGTTTCCCCTAGCAGGGATGGTGTGGATGCATAGAAGAGAAACACAGTGCCTTTTTATGCTTCCACCTCTCTGGAAGTGATTCTCACCCTGCGTTTGAAACAGTTAAAAACCCTCTTCTGATACTTAACCAAACTTAATCAGAAACCTTAAATAGGAACTAATTTACTGTCACAGGTAGCGTGCTCATCTTAGTACCAACTTTGTCAATCCAAAAAAAAAATCCCTGCTGAGGACCGGGGTGATTCAGGGAATAGTAGGTTATGAAAACATGATGATGTCAACTCACTAGATGAGTCTTTCATTAACGGGTAAAGCTTCTGTAGGTAGAAAAAATAAACCTTCTTAAAGATTTCTGTGGCTCAAGACCCCAAGAGATGAGGAGAGCAGAGAAAAAGGAGAAAACTGAAGCACAGGAGGTGTTCAAATCACATGAGCTCTCTGCTTTCTCATGCTTCATAGTGGAAAAGCAAACAGCCAAACATTGTCAGGAGTGTCCTAAAAAGCCAAAATGTGAGTGGACAAGTTGCAGTCTCCCCCCCAAACATTTTCTTCAGTCTTTTTTTGATGTGTGTTCAGCCTAGACTGCTGGTAATCAGAGACAAAATTTCCACTACCTGTGATTCAAGAAAAACACTGCTTATGCCATTAAACAGAGTGATTTTCTGTAGCCTTTTCTGTATGGTCTTGGCTTGAGACCACCCAAATGCCAGGTGAAGTAGTGCTTGGGACGAGTCGAGGTTTTCCTTATGCTCCAAAGCATAAGCAACAGACTGCAGTTGATTTCATAAATGCAGACTGATATTTTTAGGAGGCTACCAACAAAAACCAGGTTATGGGATGGGCTGTTGTGGATTGCATCAAGAGAGTGCTGAAATTCCTGCCCTGCATATAGGAATGTGGAAATGACCCAAGAGTGTTTGGGATGCCTTTGTGGATTTTGTGTATGTATATAGCATAGCGTAATGTTTACGGAGATGTATATGGCAGTACCATGCAGGACTAATATGAGACAGAAATGTTGTTAAAAGACATTATGTGACACACTCACAATTTTTCCTCTGTGTGCAAAGAGTGAGTCAAGGTCATGGCACCAAATTCATCTTTCAAAAGTGCCTCATTTCACTGACTATGGAAGGCTTGGACCGCTGGCCTGTATTTACTATAAAAATACATGTTTTAAGCTATTAAAAAAACGTTCAGCAGTATTTTGATCTGTTAATATGGACCTTTTCAAAGAAAAAATGCAAGCTTTGCCACCAGCCAGGTCCATTCCCGTGTCAGACCCTGCAAATAGCAAGTGTATGGAAAAAGTTTAAAACTTGGATTGAGGAATGCAGCCAGGGTTGCTGGTGCAGGAGCCAGGAGCACAACCCCTGCCTGCTGGGCTTTGTGGAGAAGACCTACACTATCAAAGCTCTGGAAGGTAAAGGAATGCATGAGGGCTTTGAAGAAATTCTTTTAAAAGCCTCTGGAATTACAAAGACAGTGAGAAAGGCTTTCCACAGACTTCCTGGAAATGCCATGTCACTGGTGGGTTCCCCTGGGAACTGAAGGAGGCAGCAGGAAGCTGGTAATGGCCTATTAAATTTGATAGGACTTGCTTTGGTGGTGGGTGGTGGGACCACAGCATTTCCATGTGTTTTCACTAGTGAGCAGCAGAAGGATGTGCACATTGTGCTTCCTTTGGGGTACATTTTCCATGTTTTTAATACATGAGACAAACTTCATTTCCAGTGAGTCTGGGGTGCCACCATCCTCATGTTATCTCAGTAAGCACAGCCCTTGCTCAATAAATCCACGTGCAGGGACCAAAACGTTAGACTGCTTGAGGAGACAGTTCTTGGATCAGCCCAAAAAAGGGGCAGGGATACGAGATAGCCCTTTGGCAGTAGGGTTGCCCAGGGATACATCTGGAAGGGAAGGTCTGCTTTGGCACGGATAGAGCCATTACAGTGATGCCTTTCCAAGAGGATAATGTTCTTTGGGTGTTCCCCCCTTCTCCTGGCTTACATGTAAGATGACAACAAGGCTGAAAAGACCCTGCTGGGTGCTCAGAAAGGGACAAAGTTAGTAATGGCCAGTGTGCAAAGAAAGATTAGACATGAATAGAATTGGATTGATTGCCTTAGACAACTTCATGGCTTTCCTTTCCTCCCTAAAATTTTTTTTGTGGGTTCTTTTTTAGTAAAATAAATCACAGCTCATGAGAGCGCTGTGCAAATATGTCAGAGTATTTTTGGTGGCTCACAATTAGCCTTGATAACCCAAAGGATGGAGGCTGGCATATGCCATGGGAGGAGTCAGGGATATTGTGCATCTTTGTGTCTGTGGATATGTGACAGATTTCTTCAGTCAGATGCAGGCCAGGCCGAATTTAGCCACCTTGGCCTGGATATTATCCCTGTGGCTAAAATTGCCAGATCATTTACCCTGGAAATTATTGCAGTGGTGCACTGCCAAATGCACAGTTGTATTGTTCCTTTGCTTCATGCTGTTGGGTGTTAAATGTACCTCTGAGCCTTAAGCAAGTCTTGATTGAGTGTTTTTTGTTTACAAGAAATTATGGAAGGGGAGAGGAATCTTTCAGTGTTCTTTCAGGATCTACCAAAACCTTTGTCATGTACTTCTACCTTAGGTAGTTATGACTTAAAGGGTGAGAAGGAAGTAAAAGGGCTTGTGTAAGAGCTCAGATGATGGATCACTTGGATTTATAGTGGGAAATCTGCCTTAGTGATGGCTGGAGTGAGAGCCAGAAAATTTTAGGATTTTCTATGCACAACCAGAGATCAATGACTAACCCAAGTTTGTGAGCCATAAAATGAGCAGGCATTTTATACTTTAGGTAGGTGCTGACAGTAAATCTCCTGATGATGTGGAGATGAAGGTTCTCCTGTCCCTGTCTACAACAACAGCTGTTTGCATGGAAATATGTCCAGAGAGACTTTGCTATGCTAAAACCCCCTGTCTTGTGCCCTTGGAGTGCTGAGATTACCCGGGCTGGGAATTGTGGGAGTCCCTTTTCAGAACATGAACATGTTCAGGTATCCCTAAAGAGCAGCCATTTGGGGCATCACATCTTCTGGAGAGCTGTCAGGATCTGTATGCTTTAGAGGCATCTCAAGCTGGGGAGGAGATGTTTGTTTTCCAATTAGCTTTTGTCTAAGGAATAGAACTAGAAGAAGGAACCCTCCATTAGGAAAATGACTGTAAATGATAAATTCTCCACTGTTGTTCCCAAAGCAGAGAGATTCATTCTATTAGGGTCACCCATTCTGCAACAGAACTTTTCTTTCAATTTCACAAGGAGATTGTCTCCATGGGGAAAGGTTCATCTCTCCATGCAGTCATCCTTTTGGGTAGGATGAGGAAAGCAATTGCAAGGATTAAAGAGGAGCAGCTCTCCCAGAGGAAGCTGGCTGGCAGCCCTCTCTGGGAACCAGCACTGCCCACCAGGGAGAAGCTCTCTTCTCCTCCTTACAGCCCACACATTTCACTGTGCACTTGCAAGGCAAAGGTGAGCATGATACAAACCTACATCTCAGTCAATAAAACCTCAACACAGAGAAGAAATATTATGTCCTTCCTTATTTGTTACACAGAAGAGAACAGTGGCGTGCTGGCACCAAGAGACACAGGTTTTTTTTTTTGTTTTTTTTACTTTTTTTTGACTTGCACTGCCATTTTTCCTCTCTGGAAAGAGGGAGACATTCTGGCTCTAGTTGCATCTGTTTTCACTATTGCCAAGAAGAAAACTTCCATTTGCCAACTGAACTTAAGGTCCAAGGACCAGCTCAGTTTCCTTCAATAACTTCTGGATCTTTCTTGCTTGATCATCTCTTGTCATGATGAGCATGACAAGGAAACCAGGAAGGGCAGTCCAGCTTTCCAAAGCAAAAGGCTCTTTCCTGAAGTTCTCACTAATTTGGGTCAAGGTTTATTACCAGGTTCAATTACAGACATACACGGCTCTAGATGCCTGTTCTGTTGTCTGCTGCCTGCTCCTGAAGCCTGAAAGTCTCTCCGTTAACAGCTTGCAAACCAGAATAATCCCACTGCTGTCTTGCATGGATTCAGCCTTGTCTCATGGGAGTGGACAGCCAGGGTGCACATTCCTAGTCTGTTTGAAATGCTGCAAATGATTCCTGAAATGCAATATTCTTTTCACTCCACCTTCTTCCATTTCCCAGCACAACAGCACTTCTCTAGCCTCCTTTTCCTCTCCATCTGGCACTTGCCTCCTTCTTTCCCTGCAGCCCACAAACGTTTTCTGCTCTCTGAGCTGCTGCCCTGGTCCCTGGATGCTGTTGGATAAACAGGGGCTAATCTTGGAGATCCTGGAAACCGTGGTTTCCCTCAGAGCACTGTGGTGAGGTCCCCTCTGGCAGCAAGGCCCCACTCCCCATCTTCCCCTTTCCCCTCTTCTCCTGCATCCGCAGTGAGTCCTGGGCATGGGAGCCAGAGAGGTCCCCGCTGAGCGAAGATCATCAGATGCAGTTAAAAATGAAAACTGTGATGGATCAGATGGATTAGACAAAAGATGGATTGATTGTTCTTTTTTACTTGAGTAACTTGAATTTTTAATAGTTTTAAGAATTTTTAATAGTTTTTTTTGTTTCATCTTGGCTGGCTAAAGGTGAATATCTGCAATTTTAGCAATACTACTTTGTTCTGACTGGACACTTGGTACGTTTTATTTATGGAGTGAAATACTGTAAACACCCTTCCAGCCCAAATATGAGTGTTCTTTCTAAAAATTTCTTTCTAGGAATGAACACCCCCATAACAGTCATTGCTGAACTGTTTGCAGTAGACAAACACAAAAGGACTGTAAATGCAGCCAGAGATCAAAATCAGAAGAAAGATCCTCAAAAATGTTTGGCACTGCTTGCTCACCTTTGGAATATGCGTCTTGTTCCTCTTCTTAAAATATTTTATTTTTTTTAGTATAGCTGGGTGAGCTGGTATTTCTTCTGCTCAAGCTGTCTCTAAACTTATATTTCCAACAGTGGCAGCAGATTACGAGACGATACTTATAGAAATGACATTATATCTTTCTTTAAAATACCCATCCTGAAAGGCAAAATCTGGAGAAATTACAGGACTAAGAGGCCTCCTTTGAGAGGCAGAAACTATTTTAACTTGTTATTTTTAGAGCTCTGCAAATCACATAATTTTTCTCTTCACTGGCAATTCAAAAAAAAAAATTGGAAATTGTAATAAGTTTAAAAAAAAAATCCTTTGCAACTTTTTTCTATAAAATGGAAAGTTGAAATATGTCATTTGTGGGCAAATGAGATGCTTCACTTTAATTTCACCATTTTTATTTTAGTTCCTTTTCTTAGATAAAAAAAAATTAGACACAGAATGGTTTGTTTTGAGCTGACTGCTCATGTGGATGGGATGGGGGTTCTTGGCCAGGACACCTGTCTTGGAGCAGGAACAGTGACATGGACAACTGTGCCCTTAGTTGGCTGATCCATTGTGAATGTTCCTGTGGGTCTGTGGACCTTGCTTCCTCCTCCACCATGCACCACAAAGATTAAACAAAGAGGTTTGATCTGGGGTATTTCTGAGGAATAATGCTGATACCTCCTGTGATTGTGGGCATTATCCTTGAATTAGCCTTGTAAGTCGCTTTCTAGGGATGGGAAGTGCTGTGTGGGGAGCCCCACCATGCCCTGGGAGAGGTTGGATTGCCTGCCTGTGGAACACCTGTGCCTACGGAGCATCCATGCTGGGATGCCTGCCGGTGTGTGGGTGAGTCACGGGAGCTGTTTGCAGTGAGGAGATGGGGCTGTAATCGGAGCAAGGGGCTCTGAAACCTTCTGGCATTAAGGAAGGTCGAGCACTGATTTTGTTTTAATGGGGGGGATCTTGAAGAGGGGCCTGACTGGTAACAATCGGCCACTAAAATATGATGGGGTAGGAAGAGGTGAGTGCAAAAAAGGGGTAGCAGTAGCAAAATAAACATCAGCAGCAAGAGAGGGTTTGAGGCAATAAATTAAGATACTTACATTTGGAAGCAAGTGGGGCAGGAGATCTGGGGAGGGTTGGATGATTGACGTGATATTCTGTGAGATGAATTACGGTGTTTGAGTGTCTTAGGAGCAACCAGGTGACTGGATTCCCACAGGATCTCACACAGAGAGATCACACTCGTGATCTCACACTTGTAGGACAGTGTCAGAGAGCACCTTCACTTGCAAGACACTGCTCACAAGCAGATGTCCCAGGATATGCAGTCTTGAGCCCTTTCCAGCTTGGGAAAGGACCACTTCAATATTCATTGTGGATAAAAACCAGTAATGCTTCTATTTCCTTTCTCTGTTCCTCTTTTTTAATGCGAAAAGATCTCAGTAGAAGAAACTTGTTTTTCTGAGATCTCACTTCCAAAACTTCTTCCTCAGAGTGATTCAACCTACAGTTTTAGAGTTTTTGTTTAATTACATTTTTAAACTTCCCTCCCTTAATTACTCCTGGTTTTTTTTATTAACACCTAAATATGCTACTATTTGGGGCACAAACAGACAGAGATTACAATTAACAGAATAATTACACTCTTTTTGTCAGTGTAACCTCATGGTACAGAAAGTATTACAAATCCATTTTAAAACATATTAAATGTTCATATTAATGAGGATAATAGAGAACAAGTACCAGCAAACTAAATATTGTTAATGATTTTGAGCTATTAAATTCATTACCATTTCCTTTCATAATAAAGTGGTTAGTTGCTAATTAGACCTTTTTTAACTCATCATTATTGAATTCATTACATTGTGTGCAGTTAACCCTTAAAGATCTGCCTGGGTTTACAGATGCAATTAAAAAATAATTTCAACAGCATCTGAAGCTGAGATGCCATTCTCAGACCCGCTTGTATTTTTGACAGTAGCTCCATGTACTTTTCTCCTGGTACATTTTCTTGACACATCATGCCTAGCAGCTTCTCAGCTGTCACAGCAGCTCCAGCAACACATACGATGGAAACATGCTGTATTCATTTCATTTAATAGCGTTTAATGTTAAAGCTAAAGTAGAACCCACTTGTTTGGCCAGGGAAAAAAACATCCCTCAGTGTGCTAAATGGTTGACGTCAACGAGCTGCTCTTCTCCAAGTTAAATCTGCTCGGAGTTGGGATGAGGTACCTTTTCCTCCTACAGGGTATCCTACAGGATACGCTTGTGCCTATCTGGGTATCTGGTCTTTCTCTCCAACCCTAGATGGAAATCTCATGCCTGCCAGAGTTCGTGTCAAAAACCCTCTTTGATTGCAAGGCATCCCTGCACTCATTTTTGGCAGCTCTGAGGGTTTGCTCCACTCCTGGGAACGGGGTGAGTGTCACCGTGCCTGTGTCTCATCCCACCGATCTGATTCCTGGAGAGGGCACTCCTGGGGACTGAATCAAAGGGCTGCTTTGCTTCTCCTTCTTCCTCCTGTCCTCACTCATTCAAAGGAGGGAGAGAACAGAGCCTCCATCTCTTAACTTCTTTCTTTTTCACTGTGCATGTTTTTTTGCTTTTCAAAAAAACCCAAACCACAAATAACACCCTCCTCCCCTCCCAAACAGTTTAAAGTTATCGGTACTTAAATAACGCTGGGACTAATGGGCAGCACTCCGTGGTTTGCCTGGTTGTGGCACAGCAACATGGCAGGACAGGGGCAGTAGTGTCTGGTTGGAAAATGCCATTTCTGGAGCAGCTCTGCTGTGGCAGCAGGGCTGTTGCAGCGCCAGCAGGCAGGCGTGCGCTGCTCACGTTACTCACTGCAAGCAGCCCCACCAAGGAACAGTTTTACTTGGGTAGGAAAGGCTTGGTGACACTTATTGCTGCTGTGCTTGATGGCTGGAAGCTGGGCTGACGGATACCCTGCAAGTCCAGGAGATAACAGATCAGCTCTGGAGAGGCTCTGGCTGCCCTCCTGTCTGGGCGTGGTGAGATGTGGGGGTACAGCTGTGGGCCCCATTCCTGCTCCCCAGTATATACTCACAACAACACCATGGATCTGTAACCTCTGTTTTATGTAAAAGCAGCTCCCTTTCACCTGTGAACAGCGAGGGTATAAATGTGCCTCACCAATCA
This sequence comes from Corvus moneduloides, assembly GCF_009650955.1. NCBI lineage: Eukaryota > Metazoa > Chordata > Aves > Passeriformes > Corvidae > Corvus > Corvus moneduloides. The sequence goes on from NC_045478.1 coordinate 119,257,949, forward strand.
TATTGGACTATTGTATTATACAGTCTATTGAATGTTTTTGGCAGGCACGAGCCCCTGTGCTACTGTGTCCTTATTTTATTATTGTTTTGAGGGTAGAGCTGTGTGATTATCCATTCTTGCTTCAGGCATAGCAAGCCATCTGGAATGCTTATTAAACCCACAGGCAGATCAGAAGGATATAACTCTGATGATGTACATGTACATGGGCTGTACTACATCATCAGAGCATTGCTCCTCTGATGATGTAGTACACATTAGTGGGCCTAGATAATGGATTAGAACTAGCAGAGTGAAAGTTAGACTTTTTGAAGGATGGATATGGTGAGGTTTTTTTCTCCCTCTGGGTAACTGCTGGCATAAGATGTGGAAAGGAAAATTTAAAAGTGAGCCAAGGAGGCTTCAAAACTTGTAAGTGCTTAGCTTGTCAATGGGGAGGGACAAGTGGTGATTAAGAGGCTTAAGGAGACAGCTTTGAAACCCTGAATCATTGCGAAGAGGTCATATGTACTTGTCTGCTCGAGTGAAAAGGGACATGGAATGTGTCCAGGAAAATGCTGCTTTTCTGATCCTCCTTTGGTTGGTCACCAGGGTTGGTTTTGGGCAGGACTTTGGCTTTTCCTCATCCTCCAGTCCCACAGCAAAAAACCCAACACCCTGTGTTATGACACACAGAAGTAGTTCTTCAGCAGTTTCCAAATTTATGCTCATCACATATTTGCAAGTACTATTCAGAAATAAGCTTTTCAAATGAACGAGGGATCTGATCAGCTTTCAAACTAGCCATGTGTCTTCTTTTCTGAGTATGAAAAGAAAATCAACATCAGTAAAAAAGAAAAACAATCTGGGCACTACGTATGGGCTGTAGGTGAAGGAGGAAATAACTATTTGCATCTCTGTGGAGTTCTAAATATAATTTCTGTTTCTCTTTGTTCGTAACCCTTTTTGCAATGCTTTTCCAAGGTAGCTGATATTTGTCTAATCATGGGAAAGGTGTTTCGTGTCTAAACAAAACCTTTTCCTGTGAAAGCTGGGAAGGTTCATAAAAGTTAGGTCATTCAGTTGGGAAGCTGAATGTGTGCTATGCAATTTAGATAACAAATTGCACACTTTAAATATCAAACTGTAAATATCAAGTACTCAAAAGAATATTGACATTTTTGAGCAATTCCAAAGAGTAACAGAACTTTCAAAGAGGAGCCGTACATAGTGAACATATGCTCTAAAAATCATAGCTGTAAAGTAAGGCAAATGCCTGTTTTAACAATGGCAAATAGCAAGTGGGGAAAGGGATGGGTCACACTTTATTAATGCTCAGAGTGTCTCAGGTCTGTCAACACCCTCACCTGCATGGCTGAGGGAAGGGTGCAGCGTGAGCAGGAGGTGCACATTTGTCAAAGCACCACTTCGTGATTTTGGGTGCAGAATAGCAACACTTGAGTAAGTGCTTTGCCAAAACCTTTATTTTAGGGTGACTGTGTGGCTTTCCAGTTTGATGGTGACCAGGTTATCTTTGAGGTGTAAAGAAGGGTTAGTAAAAATTCCCAGTTAGAATTGGAGTTCATAATTTACATGACTGTCAACAGATAGTTTCCCATTTGATAGTTTTTGAGGTTTTCTTGGTGAAGAACCACAGTGAACCCCAGTTTGTGACCATTATGTGCTTCTCTTTACTGGGGTTTGCTGGCCACAAGGAGAGTTTGTTTTCTCTTTCTGAGCAAGTATCTAGAGAAGTTTCTGTTTCATTCCTGTGCAAAATAGAAGGAAGCTTGGAGAACTCCTTCCTCTCACTGCAAATTAAATGGCCTCTTTTTGAATAGTCCATGCTAGCACAGCTCCTGGGTAGCAATTTCGGCAGGAGGAGTGTGTGTGGGTGTCTGTGTGTGTGTATTGATTCCCAGATTTGCACCTCTCTCAGTGTAGCATCCAGCTTTTGCCCTTTTTCAAGCCTTCCTTCTGTTCTTTCCCTGGGTGCCTTACCATGTTTTTGCTCACAGGAGTACCTTCCTTCTCTCTGCCATGAGTTACCCTCTGTCCTCTGGAGTCTCCATCCTTGCATCCCACTGCAGAGCTGCTGCAAAGCCATGTCCCCCACTCACCTTCCCGTGCCAGTTTGCTTCTTTCCCTGCCACCACTTTGTCCCCAGCTCCAGTTCGCTGGGGAAGGAGATGACAAACTGTCACTTTCTCAAACACCCTCTCCTCCACCGACTACTCTTAAAGAGGCAGTGGGATAAATGAAATTCAGCATTCAAAAGGCTCGACTCCTCCAGAAAATATTCCACCCACAAGTGGGGAGCTTCAAAATCCATTCCTAGCAGTTAATGCTCCATCCTAAATGACACAGCTTTTCAGTAGTGACATGTGCATTGATCTGCATTACAAAAATAAGAGAAATAGCACTTCTTTTCAGCAGCAGATAATTACCAGCATACATCAGGTTCCCTCCTGCTGATACCCACAGGGTGGAGGGGGTGCGGCCAGCTCGCACGTTCAGCCAGATAAATAATATTGATTGGGATTTGTGTGGAGCCTCGGCACACCCCTCCTGGCTGGTGTGATTAGCCACGGGGGGACATTCGCTCCAGTTACAGGATTTCACCCCAGTCATGTCTGCCACGCAAAGGTGCTGGTTAGGCACGACCAAGCTGGGAGCTGAGAGCTTCTCCAGGCCTTAGCAGAAAAGCTCAGAGCAAGGTGGCTGTGAGCCAGGTGGAAGAGCTGGATGAGCTGTGGGACAGATGTGTAAGAAGCCCTCCCAGCTCCGTCAGTCGGGCGCAGCCACCCCGGCAAAAGCACAGAACTCCCCTCTCTCCCTTGCCTGCTGCCCGTTTGCAGCTGTGGGAGGTAATTCCCAATAGCCAACTGCTGATTTTTGCAGTCTACACGATGAAACAGCGTGCTCCACTGGGGCCAGGGTCTGCCTGAGGTGTTTGAAAAGTCCCCCTCTCTGGGGTATGGCTCTGATGAGCAGCCGCTGCTCCATGCAGGTGAATTCAGCTTTGCAGGAGCTTCTGAGCTCCTCTGCAATGAACCCCCCTTGGGCAGGAGGCACTTCAAATATCTGTGAGGGAAGGGGTGCCACTCACCAGCCACCAAATGCCTGCACTGCCCTCAGGCAGGACGACGGCCTTTACTTGACTCACCTCTCTTCGGGGCAGATATCTAAAAAATCACTGCTGTCGTTTTTCTGGCTGAGCCATCAGTACACAGAAACACCTTCGTTTTCACAGGAGTGCTGGAAAAGCTGCAGCTAGCAGGGAAAGGGGCTGCTGATGCCTTTGTGGGACTTCTCCATTTCTCACTTCATAGTCTGTCGTACTTTAGAGGCAAATAAAGCCCATTGGCAACGGGACTGAAAGTGCTCTCTGGGTCTAAGCACACTCCAGTGTTTTAGCTCCACTGAATTTCCTCTCATCAGTGAATGCAATCTGCTGTGAGAAAGTTTTACTGTCTCTGAGTCCTTGTGAAAACATTCTTAGATAATTGAGACATTCCCAAACAATTAAGATAACCAGATGTGTCTGTTATTTGTAATTACCTGAACGTGAATTCTTTCTTCAAGAATAGTTCCATTTTTTTGTGCTTTTTGAATTACTCCAGATAATGGACATGAAGATTAACTCCTTTGAAAAGTAATCTGTGGTTTGTACCTAGTATGTCTCATTCCGATACAAAATCACCTCCTCCCAGGATTAAGTGCTGGGGCTGAAACAATATGTGAAATGAACTTTCCAGTTCTGCTATACTTCTGATCCTCAGCCTGCCATGCCCTTGCAGGTGACAACATGGGGTGAACTTGGAGGCTTGAAGTCTATGAACATCCCATGAAGAAGATGGTACAATGATTTCTTCAAGCAGGGAAAATTGCTGAAGGCTCAAAAGTGGTTTCACAAACCACTTCGTTAAGTAGCACAGTTTGAATAAAAGGGCTTTTGCATATGCTGCATTTGCACATAGAGCTTCTCCAGCATTTTCATTTTACAAAGCACCTGGCTTTTGCTGCAGCGCAGCGCCCGAGGAGAGGGAAGTTGAGGCAGCCTGGCAAATTCAGAGTGTAGGAAAGACACCTCTACGTTTGGTCACTCCTTCTTCTGGTGCTTCAGTATCAAAATTGGTATTGCCAGTCATGACTTTTTGTTGCAAAATGAGTCTTTTAAGTCTTCCCGCTTCATCAAACAGGGCTTGATTGAGAGCTGGCTGTTAACACCCAGCTCCCGGGGTGGGCATTTGACCATCCCTTTTCCAGGGAGCCTCCTTGCTGCTTGCTCCTGGTGGGCTTCCCTCCTGCTGTGCTTGCAGCTGTGCTGCTGTTTCACTAGGACATTGGCTCCACTCCCATGCATTGCAGGTTTTTTGAGGACAGCTCCCTAAATTAGCTCCACCCAGGAGCTATGTGTCAGTGGTCCTTTCTGCACCAAGGGCTGTGGCTCTGTGCTGGTTATTCCTGAGTTGGAATCATCACCTTCAAATCCCTTCTTCTGGTCCGTTTCCTGGCAGTGTCTCTGCAGAGAGACAGGCAAAGGGGAGCACTGTTGCAGCTCGGGGCAATTAAGTTGTTTAATCACAGCTGTTATCCTCATCTTTGGTGCATATCTTACTCTGCTTGTCATACCTGGGCACTGGAAATAGGGAGGGGGAAGTGTCTAAGTCCCAAGGCTCTGGTCTACTTTTCCTCTCCTGAGCCAGTGGCCTCATCTTTGTCTTCTCCGCTGACAACTTCCTCCCGTTCTGTGTGCGCTTGTAATTAACAGCGGTGAGACCAATGGTGATGATGTCACCTTCAGTTGTTCCAAGAAAAGTTAATTTTTCAGAAGAAAAGGAGGAAAAGCAATTCTTGTATGAGTACTTGGTGATTGGTGAGTTCAATATAGAGGGTTTTTTTCCTTGACGCTCTTTCCCTCTTTCTCTTGACAGTTTTGCCCCCGGCACTGTTGTCTTTGTTGTCCCAGAGGAATATCCTTGAGTGTGTTAGTCATGTACATATCAACTGAGACTTCTGTCACCACTTTCCAGCCTGCTGAGGACTTAAAGATCACAGTACTGTCTGGGTGCTGAAAATAGATGGGGCTTAGAGGTGGTTTGGGAGACTGGCGAGAAATGCTTGTTTTCACTCCTGCTCATGGTTAGGAGGTCTGCTCAGTGTGAGGTAAAGTCCCTCCTCTCTGCTGCACACAGGGAGCTGGGACACCTTTCCCAGGTAGGAGGAGCACATGGTGGAGGATCTGGTTGTTTAAACTCCCTCTCCTTCAAAAGTGGAAGGCATCACTGAGTTGTTATCTGGGAGCCTACTGATGTTTTCAGGAAGGTCTGAGCGTTTTTCAACCATGGTAAATGCAAAGCAGGATTTCTGGTGCAGGGAGGCAGCTTAGCACTGATTTCTTCACTGGGTTCCTTCAGAGCTGATTCTCCTCAATCAGACCAGTCCATTTTGTTCTTTTGTATTTCATATTGTGCATGTTTTTGCGTTGCAAGAAAGGAACGTGCACGTTCCTTTTGTGCAGTCATTTCGTGTTAGTCTGCAGCAAAATGTGGCAGTCTTTGGAGGTGAGCTCTGTACTGGTGTGGGGAAGGAGCCTTATCTGAAGCAAGCCACGTGCTGAAGTTTGCCTTCAGGTGAGCTAAGACTTTACAAAGACTGGCTTGGGATTTCAGGAATGGCTTGAAGACCTATAATAAAGTAGAGAGTTGCACAAAAGGATTTAATTTTAATAGCATTGTGTGTGCGAGCAAAAGGGAGAAGGCTGGAGTTTAGTCACACAGAACCAAAATCTAAGGGAAGGGAGGCAGAGGGAGGAGAAAACTGGGCTAGGTCAAAAAGATTGCAAAAAATTATAACGAAAGAGGAGTGAAAAGCATGAGGCATGAAGCAGGCTGCTAGAAAAGTGTTGTTCAGTTTGAATGTATTTGGTACTGGGACAAGAGCGAGGTGAGAAGGGAAGGAAAAGGAATTGAGCCTAAAACTACTTCTGTATCTACTACTGAAAAGTGTAGCCACTACTGAAAAGTGGTTTTTCTTCCCTTTTAGAATGTGCGAATGCCTTCTTTTTGCCTTTTTTTCACCTTTTTTTCCCCCCCCAAGAGTTTCTAAGTGTCTTTTTGTACTAATAGTAAAGCAGACATTGTGGTCCTACAGTGAGCAACATAGAAGGTGTGGCTGGAGGTGCCCAGGAAAACAAATCTATGGAATATGTCTCTTTATCAGGGCTGAAATGTTTTGTCAGATGCAAGCTGGTCTCAGGGAGCACTTCTAGAGGAGCACTTGGGGGTTTGGCAAGGTCGGGAAAAGCGCTTCAGGCTTGCAACTTCCCAGGTCTCCATTCCTGGAGACTGCTCATGCAGCTCCTTCTCTCTCTCTGTCCCCATGGATATAAGAGGGTGGTTTACAGCCCCTGCCTCATAAATGCACTGTGCAATTCATGGCCTCTTATTTTCCAACATGTGGAGGGACAAGGAGGGGAACCTTGCCAAGGCTGAGCCAAGGATGGCTGAGGAGAGCCCTGGCCTTGGGGGTCCCACTGAGCCCTCTGTACAAGCAGCATTCAGACCTGCTTACCCAGCCTGCCTTCATCACAAATCCTGCATTTCCAAATAAATATTTTAACAAAAGGGAATTGTGCAGATTGTTAGTGTAGCTTATTAGGTTTTAAAAATTCATGTTTCTAAATTCCCAGTGTTATTTTCTCCTTGCTTTAAAGGGAAAAAAAAAAAAAAGAAAAGGGGGGGTGGTGGAATCTCTTTTCGATAAGGGTTTAATTGTCTATTTCATCTGGAAAGCTCTCTGAATTGAAACTCCCTTCTCCACAGTGCTACCTGAGCACTTCACAATTTTATTCTCTTGAAGTGTCTATTTTACCATTTGTCTCACTTTCAAGCTTTTAACTAGAACTGGACATTTGTGGCCAGACAAAGGAATTTAAACTAAGTAGTGTGTTATGGACTACTTCAGGTGACTCTGCTTGGATTATATCACTCTGACACTACAGCAGCTAAAGCAAAGGGCATTAACACGAGCCTATTGAATGTAGACCTGCAACTGAGATGAGAGATTTTCACTGAATTTCCCATTGCATCTTTCCACTGACCTTACCCCTGTGTTTGGGAGATGCCTGAACTAAGAGAAATATTTTATCCATTGGGTTTTTTTTAAGTTCCTAGAGAAAGATGCTTATGTATCAGGAAGTGATATGCTTTACCTGGAGTAGCTCAGGATGTGGGAATTTGCTTTTCTGTCTCATTTGATTACCAGCTTGGAGCTTAGGTTTGAAAATGGAGTAGACTTAGTGGCATTAATGGTATGGAAGGTGGGGCTGCCTTGTAATGTGTGGTGAGGGCAGACATGTGACTCTGGCAGAGTTTTGCAGTAGGGGACAGTAATGAATATGAATGGTAAATCAGTCAAATGATCGATAATTCCTCACGGAAAACTCAAAGAGCCACTGGACTCTGGAGCTGCTGGAGGTCTGTGAAGCAGTAGCTGCCCTGAGTAGGTGCTCAGAAGCACCCTGTGCTGGCAGTCAGATGTACCAGCACTAGGAGGTAATTTGGGATGTAAAACGCCTCTGCTGTTACTGTCTGTAGTTAAGTACGTTGCAGGGATGCCCCTTCCAGGACTGCCCCTTCCAGGACTGCTCAGAAGGCATAAAATATGCTAAGCAGCTGGTAAAAGGGAAAAAATAATGTGTGGCAGAGAGAGATTGAAGGATATGCGTAAAAATATATAGGAGATACTTCTGGTGGAAACGCGACATTTCTGTGTTTGTGATGCTGCAGAGTGCGGTGGCTGTGGTGGTGGCAGGGCTGCAAAAGGGTTGTTTTCCGATTGAGGCCAAACAAAATGAGGGCAAATAAGTTGAGGAATTTTGTGGTACTGGGAGGCAAATTACTGCACGCCCTGGTACAAAAGAGCAGGGGTAAACAACACAATGTGCTGGCAGTTGCAGCTGCGTGTGCAGCAGTGCCGTGCATACATTAAGTGCCCGCGTTGTCAGGGCGAGTGACAGCGTTGACTGAAAGCCAGGTAGGAGCTCCTGTCAGCGCTGGGCAGAGTCACAGCACTCCTAATAACGAAGTCTATTCTGGTTACATCTGACATGGGCATCCAGAGCTTCTGCTTTGGGGAATTTTATTTGTTTAGACCCAGGGAAGGCCGCTGAGCTGCTCCATGGGGCTCCAGCTTCCTGCCATGGCAATTAGACAAAGTCATCCACGCTGGTTCATCAGGAGGATGGAATTTTCTGTACCCTCTTTCCTTTCTGTACCTTTTTTTCTCTCCTGCTGGACTTTACTGTAGGAAGGACAAAAAGAAAAGCATAGGGATAGCTAAAGAAAGCTCTTCTGGAGCTTTGCCTTGGGTGCTCCAACTATTTGTGAAGTTATTCTATGAGGGACAGTGAGTCATGGAAGTCTGTTGTTTCGTGTCTTCAACTGTGCACCAATGTGTGTGGAAAAGGGACTGCACAGCCCCAAGTCTCTCCTTCCTCCCCAGGAAAACCCTTCAAAGGCCAAATCAGGAGATACAGGCCATGCCCCAGTTTGATTAAGGTATGTCTGTGTGTGACTTACCCTGGGCTGAGCATATCCAAGGCAGGAAGGTAAACATCCCATTGTGCTGGATTTGATGAAAGAAAATCCTGGAAAACCTTGTGCTTTTCTAAGAAAACTGCCAGAGGCAGATTATTAGGTCTGAATTAAAATGCAGACGAGATTCATTAAATTGTTGACCCTGCCCCCTCCAAAAAAAAGTCAGGTTGCCGTCTTAAATTGACAGCATTAGAGACAAATTATGTGCACTGATTAATAAGTGTGGGCTAAATTACGGCTCAGAGAGCGGGTGGAGCGCAGTGGGAACGGGAGCGAGGGAGGGAGCGCAGGAGGCAAAAGCCACCCTGCCTGTGGGCATAGAGCAGTGCCAAAGGCTGGGGTCCTGTGGCACCAGAGATGATGGAGGAAGGAGCAGGAGGATGAGCCTCCTCCAAGGAGCCCATTTCCTCTGGGATGCTGCTGTGACACCCTGGTTGCCAACGCGCTCTCCTGGGACATCGGTGCTACGGGTCTGTGCTGAGCTCAGGGACTGCGTTACCCTTTTTCTTTGGGGTAGGGGGAGCTTTGCTCTCAAAAAAGAAGGAAAAAAACCCACCCAAACCTTGGAAAGGTTGGATTTAAGAAGTTAAATAAGAACAGTAGGGTAAATTAGAGACTTGAGAAGCTAATTTCCATCACACTGGGGGAAAAATATACTGACCACTTCAGCATTTCAGACAAAAAAGGGAAAAAGCAGGCATAATAACACGTGGGTTACTCACAAGACATAATTCTCTGCAAATACTGTGACCAGTACATAAATAGCAAAATGAATGTTATTAACATGTTAATTTTACTAACCCTTTAACCTATTGATTAGCCAAACAGAAGGAAACAGCATCTTTTCATGCTTCGCCCCCCCCTTGCTTTCCATGTAATTGGATTCAAATTCACATCTGTAGCTACTAAACCAATGTTTTCAACCTTTCTTCTACACCTCCCCACCCCCAACTGTTTAACCTCCCATCTCCAGTGCTGGCATAAATGTAAGCCTTTATTTGTGAATATTCCGATAAGCACTTTGCCTCCAACTGTATTGTTCAAGTACCAGCATCATTGTTACAGCTGTAATTGTTACTATCAAGACACAGTTCTTTGTAATTAGAAAGTCAAGATGGTATTCAGCAGTATGGCAGCACAGATTCTCATTTGTTAGGCTATTAGAAAAAAAATGTTTACAGAGAAAACAGTGTCATTGTTTAGTGCTCTTAATTGACCATCTGCCTGGTAAAGAAATGTCCAAAGAAGGATAAATAAGACTATAGTGCACTTATTTATTTATTTTCTTTGTGCAATGAGTAAATTAGGAAAAGCAACAGCAGATCCAAACTAGACAAGACATTGCTAAATCAGGCTGCAAGTGAAATCATGTCATGAATACATTAACTTTTATTTCTCTCAGTGTCAAGACTCATGTCTGCATCTTCCTCAAAGTTTGTTGGGAAGAAAAAGGAGGCCAGATCTTGGTGGGCACTGTGGAGTTGACAGCATTCATCTTTTAACAAAGTCAAGCATATGCTGCTTTGAGTGCAGCATCTTTGCATGCTCAATGACGTGTTTAATGTCACCTTTCCCACTGTAAATCATCCCTGAGTAAATCCACAAGGGAGAGTGGTACTAGGAATTAAGCAGGAGAGAAATAAAATTCATGACCATGTGGTTCTATCTCAGGGAATTTGGTACGTATTGACAAGAGAGATTCACACCTGACGGGGCCGAGAGCTAATTTGTAGTAGGGCTGTTTATCTTCTGCCTGAAAGGAATACTTTTTCATATTTAATGTGCATTTTCCTCATCTCCATGTGTGTATGTTTGTGATTTAGCGTGGCTAAGGGTGCATCTGCTTTTGCTGCTTGGCAAAAATGTAGTTTCAAATTTCAGGCTAATTCAAAATTCTGTGTTTTCCCTATGAAAAAGTAAAGGAGGGACAGTTTGGCCTTCAAAAACCAGGTTTGATGTTTTCACTGCACAAGGCACTGTCTTAGGAAGGGAGTATTTGATCTGTTCTTGCAGCATTTGTTTACAGTCTTGAAATGAGAAATGAAGAAACCCCAACAGTATTACCATGCTAAACCAATATGGTAAATGACCAAACTGATTTCTTGTACTATTTGTCTTCCAACATTCCAGGTGGAAATAAACCAGTACATTTATATGTTGATTTATTACAGTGTGGAGGAAAAAAAAACAAACAAAAAGAGAAGCAAAAGGAAAAAAAGCAGGAAAAAGAGAAATGAACTAAAAAAATAATTAAATTTACAAATAATAATAATTTCTCAAAATATTACCAGCAAGGGGAGCCCCAGTTCTGCCTCCTCCCTGGTGACTGCAGTGTCCATGTAAAGCTGCCACTACTCAGATGGTGACAGGGGACGGAGCCAGTGACAATGGTCATAGTGCATTAGTGCAGGTGGGTGAAATTTCCCAATACTTCAAAAGCTGACAGTGTTTTAGCCATCAGTTCTTCAAAGTGAATTTTCTCTCCATAAAACCTCTCCTTTGATGCCTTCACTTGATTCCTCAGGTGCATCATCCCTTGTCCATCTGTTCCTATTGAAACTTTCTGGTTTTCCATCTCCTCCTGGTTGCTGTACTAGATATTTACCCTAACACTTTTTGTCTCTTCTTCCCTGGGTATTTATTCTTGTGCACAAAATTATTTTTCCTTTGAGTTTTGAGGGAGTATCTCAAAATCTTGGTTTCCTGCCTGATGGCTTTTGAGAAGGGATGGTAGCTAATGGAACCTACCCATCATTTGTCTTTAAAGACACCAAACAAAACCCAATACTTTTAAATTTAGAATTTCCTTTTTCTACTATTTCTGCAGATTTTTCACTAGTGCCAACTGCATTTTTTCAGAAAGCAGTGGCCCACCTTTGCACTATTTTTTTTTTTTTTTTTTTGCTTTCTAGTAGGGAGTATAACTAATACATGAGTTCCATCAGCAGGCACAGGAAGGTGAGAAGTGGGCAGAGTTTTCAGGGTACTGCACTTTCATCCTGTCCTAGAGACACACAAAGCTGTGAGGTCCAAGACCTTTCTTTGGAATTGATGGAAGTAGTGAGACTGGAAGCCTGCACAGATACCCTGTGTGGATGAGGTCCCCATTCACACCACCCACTTCCTTAGTGCTGGATCAGTTTGAGAAGTGTTCAGTAATGATTCCTTGCAGGTGGCTTCACAAAGTGCCCCTGTACCTGCTTGCCCAGCACTGGGGGTGTGCTGGCACCCACGTGTCACCTCGTCCCTGCCTCCCCTCCGCGTGTGCTTTGGAGAACTGAGCAGAATGAGCGGCTCAGGGAAATCTGATTGACACCAGTAGTTTTAAGCTCATGCATGTCTAGCTACTTGTTCAATTTGTTTAGTCCAGTGGTCTCTTTTATTAGGAGCCTTAGGGTTTTTCTTTTGATTTGGCAGGATGATTATAATGAGAGCTCCTTAGTGCTACTCCACCAGGGTATCTGCCCACTTGCTCTCAGCCTCTGCTGTATAGCTTGTGATTAATGTAAAACAGTCAGATGCCCTTCAGATCAGTCGAATTTGGGGATTCTATTATAAACATGAAAAGCGTGCTGACCGCACAAAGCCCTTGGTGGTACCAATTAAAGACAGCGCCATTCAGTTGGCACTTCTCATGCCGCTGCTTTTTTCCTTTTTTTCCTTTTTTCCTTTCACGGCAAATCTTTTCCATGGCAGCGGTGGCCCCGCTGCCAGCACACACCTGTGCCATGCTCCAGCCCCAGGGCAAGGCTTCCTCAGCCAGTGGGGAAGCACCTTGCTCTCCCCTCTTGCTGCCCACTTTCTGTGCCCCTCAGCTCGTCCTCCATCTGGCCAGATGTGAGCAATGCGACTTTGAGTCCAATCTCTCTTCGTGTCACCGTGCAGGGACAGAGCTGCCTGCACTGCCCCCAGTAGAAAGCCCTGTGGTGTCCCCTCCCCGCTGCTGCAGAGGCTCCGGGCTGCCACTGCAGATCGTTTGACAAATTTCACGGTAAGACCCCAGCTTATCATCATTATCTTTTTATTTCAGTCAGTATTCCAAGTATTCTTTGAATGTCACAAGCGAAGAGCTGGATTACGCACAAAGTGTCCAGTGTTAAATCCTATTTACATGCAAAAGTTGTGCCAGTTTACCCTGAGGTTAAATCAGTGCAAACCCCTTCTGTGAGGACTCTTCTAAACTAAGGAGAATGACCTCCCATAATTTCTTTAATTAAAGAACAACAACCACCTAAATCAAGATAAAACATGCTTCATATTAAATAAGGTTGGCCAAGCAAATGGGTCTGCATTGCTTTAAGTGCTGACTCCTCTTTTTACACTGACTGAATCCCACAAATGCTTTGGACAGAGCCAGTCTCAGCCCTGGTTTCTGACTCTGCAGCAGTGAGAGAATGTCACACCTGCCCCTCTAAAGGCAGCACAGGGTTTGCCTCTGCCTGTGAGGTGGCCGAGGTCTCTCTCCAACATACACCCTTTGTGTTAAATCCCATGCACCACTTCTGATATTCCACAAATCCATACAAACCCTCTGGATCAAGGCAAAGCATTTTTTCATGGAAGTTACTCCCCCTGCCACCACCCTGTGTTTGTCAGAAAGGAATAAAACTGCACTGTATAAAAGCAGAGAGAAAAAATCCTTTATTTCTGAAATTTTATCTTCCAGAGGCAGGTTTTACCTTGCATAAGACTCTCCATAAATCTGAGGTCTTGTAACTTTGATCTGTTCACCCCCTGCCTACAACATAGACTTCAATCCCACCTCTTGCTTAATGGACTGTAAGGAATTGAGGAACACTTGCATAAGAAAAAACCCAGTACTGGTTCCTTATTTCTCTGCTCGTTTCTTAAATTAACAAAAAACCTTTAGGAGCCGCTTTGAGGACACTTGCAGTTGTGAAGGCAAGAGCCATCCTCCTTCCTTTCACTGCTGATTCCTGTTTATGCAGGGATTATGTCACTGTCCACATCAGTGCTCAGGCACTGCTAGAAGGGGCTCAGAGCCCAGCAAAGCCAACCAGCAAAGTTACCCTGTCAGGGTGTGCACGAGTCTGTATCTTGCTGCAACAAGAACCATAGAAACAAAATCACTGTGATTAATCCCAGCAGAAAATGTGGGCAAAACTGGAATGTGATTTTCTTCTCAATCAATGTTATGGAGCTCCCACCGATCTTTTAATAATGTTTTGTTTATGGATGAAAAGATACTGAGGTCCCAGTATATTACAGTCTTTCCTGTTTAGACCTGTAAATGAACCCCAAAATAATTGTCATATTTTGTTGCCTGCTCCACATCCACACTCGGCTTACTTGTATATAAATTAAAGATAAACTGCATTTAATCCTGTTAAGCATTAAAACATGAGCAAACAAATTGACTTACAAAATACAGGGGTATGGCAGAAAAAGAAAATAAGCTCGGAAAATAATTGGTTCTAAGGAAGTTAATGAAAGTTTGTAGCATGCTTTTTATATGAATAGAGTTCAGAAGAGATTATTTTTTTTGAAGTGTTACTCACAAATCTCCTGTATCCACAATAGATCTTTTGTTAACTGTACCTGCACATTTATTGTGTACGACAGCCTAATAAAATGAAGTCATTTTAATAAACATTGTATCAGAATATCCTATCTTCTATGTGGCAGTGCGAATTTCCACTACTGAAGGAAACATTTAACATTCTCACCATTTTAATACTTTTAATAAATATTTGCAATTCCTGTGATGATGCATAATGGCAGAAAAATGCATTGCCTCCAAAATTTATGTGGCTGCTGGCAGGTGGCCATTTTCCAATTTTCTGTCTCACTAATATACATTTATTATGTATTTCTAAGGGCTTTTCTTTTCAGTATTTGGCTTGCCATAAAATTGCTATTTCTTTTACAAGAGAAAGTGCTCGTGACAAAGAAATCTCAATTGAACCCAAACCTGACAAATGGACATCTGCTGGCCAAGCCAGAGGAGAAAAACAGTTGCCCAGCATAGCTCTTGGTTTGATGCCTTCCCTTCAGCCACAGCCACAATATGTTTGGATCAGAAGCTCACATTCTGAACTGATAACAAGAATCAGTCCTTGCTTAGTAATATTTCCTGAAGTGCGACATTGTATTGCATCATGTTACACATGACACGACATGGAATAACATCACATTACATGATGGGTTATGACATAGGCAAGGAAGATGCAAGTTAGTATCATGCATTATGTTTTATTTTGTCTAAATTGCTGGAGCAGAGCGTATGATGAGCTGTGAGTGGTCTCTTCTGTGCTGGCTTTGTGCAATTTATACAACAGCCATCGTTATAGTACCTGAGCATCCACCAGCACATAATTAAGCCTCTATTGATAGCTGAAATCCTTGAATCTCTCACTAAGCACATATCAGTTCTCTGTTTAAGTAGCAGCATTCATTTGAAGAGCAAGGGAGCAGGGACTAAGTACGAAGCCTAAACAGGCGGTAAGAAGTGGTAAAACTCCTAAGATGATGCATTTGTACTCTCTCAATGCAAGGAAGCTGATTTTGTGAAACTCTTTATGGCATTCATAGCAAAGCAGGGGATATCCTGTATCACAGAGCATGTGCTTCTTGAGGATCCTTTCTGGTAGCAAATGATGCTCAGAGTGTGTGATTTGTTATCAGAGAGCTATTTGTGATGGCCAAGATAGAAGGGCACTGAATAAATATCTACAGCTCTCAGGAACTGAAACATGATGGTGCAGGAGATGGAAAGAAATATCTCAAACAGGCAGAGGAACACAACCTCGCTACCAAAGGTGACTGCAAATTCAGTAGCTTTTGCTTTTATTTTTTTCAAAGCTGTGAAGCAACAGGATAATCCAAATTAATAATGTACTGTATATTAAATTTTGCAGTAATATGCCTTGATTAAACTAATTCCTGGATTGATAAATGCAGTCCCCCTAGCAGAGGCTGCTGTACAAGAGGTTTAATCATTGATTTGCTGGGGAATTACGGCCAGGTTGCTTCACAGTCTGCATTTTTGGTTTTCCCTTTACTTGACCTACTTTGGCCCCAGCTCAGGAAATCATCACTGTTTGGGAAAGTGCTTACTGGACTTACTGTGAATATTTCAGAGCTTTCCTGAATCCTGGAGCTCCTGCAGCACTGGATATGGAGAAGATAAAGGCACATTTTTCACTGATGATCATGGGCTTATGGCAGGACTAAAACTACAGGTTGGAACTGACCAGGTAGAAAATTTCTGGATATTTTTTTTTTTTTTTTTTTCCAAACTGGAAATTTAATGTGTCTAATTCTTCTTTATCAAATCATCTATTTCTCTATTTTGAAACTAATTCAACTGAATTGGGTGCAAACTTTGCAAATTCTCACCAGAATTTCCCAGCTGTCCAAAAATTATGTCAACCTTGAATATCTGCCCAAAAATGTAATAATTTTTAATAAGTAATAGTATGTAACTGTTTAAGCTAGCACATATATATTTATGCATGTTTATTTTATTAATACATTAGTATACTAATATGTAATAGTATAAAATATTTATCATAGAGTGATTTATTATAGGGATTATGCATTATAGGATATTGTATAATACAAATAGTATTATATTGAAATATATAATTAGTATTAGGGATTGAAGAGGAAAAAAAGGCATGATTTTTCTTTGCAAAGGATAATATTCAAATATTGGGGTGAACAGATGAAGGGCCCCTCTTACCCTCCTCCTGATGCTTAGATCAGTGGCAAAGTGTAGATTTTTCTATATAACTTGTTTTTTGGTCTAATTGATTTCTTCTTCCTGAATCTGCAGCCAGTGCTGCCTTTTTTAGACGTGCTTTTCAGCCTTGCTCCCCTGCAATACTTCGTTGTGCTCAGTCCATCTCACACTAGAGACGTGTCTGAGCTTTGTTTGCATTTGTTTTATGAAGTGGAGGACATGAAGTTTTTGTGTTGCTCATGTTTGATGCGGGTTGATAAGAGCCAGATATTTGAAGAAATGGAGAAAAGCAGATTAAAGATTTCCTGTTCCCTTGTGGCCAGCTTTCTCTGAGATGAAATGGAGGATTTGTGAGTGGGCACAAGTGAGTGATACAATCATTTCTCTACGAGCAAGTTTAACTGTATCAGCGGGCTGAATCTTAGCATTTTTGATAATGATTGTCTTCCGAGAAGAATTCATGTATTTGGTACTCTGGCTGCTGATTTCATCCATGTCAGCGAGTTTAGTTTGCTTGCGAAAGATTTCTCAGAAGTAACTTTTCCTTACAAAGGGTGGCTATTAAAAGAAAAGAAATGAAACAAAACCCCACAAAAACAAGCAAAGAAAAACACCTAACAACAGGGAAAACTCTGGTACTTCATGAATCTTTTTACGCTCATACATTTTATAAGGATTTAATGTGATACCTTGTAGGAATAGACAGCAGCAGGTGACTGCGATAACTTTGAAGAACAGCTTTTTTTCTGTCACTTCTTTTCCAGCGTGGCCCAACAGCATTCTTAACAGAAACCACTTGCACAGCATCCCCATTTCTCTCAGGAAAATCAGTATGGATTGGTAATAATGCAGAGCAACATACAATTAAAAACTAATAGCAAAATGATTACATTATTCTCTTCTAGCAGAAAAATCCCTCCACCCTACAACAAAGGCCTTTAAAGCACTTTGGCTGTTTTCCAGAAGAGCTGATTAATACTGCACCTAGCACTGCTGCTGGGATGCTCCGCCAGGCAGGAATTGCTGAGTGTCCGTCGAGGAACTGGGCAGGCGGCAGGGAAGGTACTGCTCCATCTCCCTGTGCCCTCAGAGTGCTGGTGGTACCCACCAGGGAAACCTGCTCAGCTGGCAGCAGCACGGCAGGGCAGTCCTTTGGATTATTCCAATAATCTGTGACATTCCAAACTGAGAGACAATGTGTGGGGAAGCTGGGAGAGAGAGGAATTGCTTTGCAGTGTTACACAGATTATTCTGATCACAAAACTATCCTGCATTAGGGCTTTTAGCCTGAAATAATTGACCTTGACATTGCTCTCAGCGGAGGGCACAGAACTCTTGGTGCAGTGACTTACCTTGAAGAACAGTGTGCAACTGCACAGAATATTTACTTACTACCTTCTTCTTTAAATTCTTGAAAACTGTGCGCTGCAAGGACAAGTAGGCAGAAGTGCAGTGAGGGGTGGAAGGTATTTTATGTGGATGAACACATGAAGAGGTGATTATGTATTGCTAAAAGTCTAATCCCTGGATAAACTACAGTTTGCTATTAATTCTTTGGACTTGCTCAGCTGCTACTTAACATTTTCATGACTTAACAATTATATTCTTGAGCTAAGAGTAACTTTTCAACAAAATGTGTAGGGATTAGAAACATTGATAATTATATTAATTAATATTAATGGCAGTGACAATATTTGTAGTCATATGACAAACATAAGGAAAGCAGGGCTTTAATTTTATCAATTAATTCTGTTTCTAATTGCTTTCACTATTCAATTGTCAGAACGTGTTCTCCTTGCAACAAGGAATGCGTTAAGCAGAAAAAGCACAGACCAGAATTAAGGGGAAAGAGGGCTGTGTTTGTATATGGTGCCGTCTGTTCTCCAGAAACATATTGAGCCTTCTCTGCGGGCTTTGGATTTTCTCTCTATTTATTGTAAGTGCCAATCATCTGGAGTAATGGGTTCAGTCTCATTGAGCTGGGTTAGTAGGCAGAGAGGAGCAGGAAGTGCCACTGATTGAAGAGCTCTCCAAATTATCAGTTATCCTTCTTCCCACACCTTCCATAGGTGCTGGATGAGCTTGGGACAGCAAGGCAAGCAGGTCTCAGAAAAGAGAGCTCAGTGTGAGTATCTACACAGACTCCTCGGATTTAATACCTTTGATTGGCTCCAAGTTGTCTCTGGAGGAAGGCAGGGAGCTGCAGTCCATTGGCCTTAATCCTTCCCTGTGCTCCCGTATCTTTATACTGCTCCACCAGCTCCACGCCGCCATAAAACCAACACAATCCACCCTCCGCGCTCCCTGGTGCGAGGGAAATCCCTCACCAGACCCCTTGCTGAGTGCCGCAGCTGCCACAGAGGCTTCCTGGCACCGGGAGGAGGGCAAACCCCTCCCTGCAGATGTGTCCAGAGCCCTGAGATGCTGCTCCTGCTGGGTGTCCCCACAGGCTGGGGGTGTGCAAACCCCGGCCGCAGGGGTGGAGGCCTGAGAGTCCCCATGTCCTGAGACCGCTCTTAATGCGGTGAAGTTTCCGCCCGCACAGAGCCCTCACCACCACAGCCATCCAAGAGGCCAATAAAACAAACAGTGACGATCTCCTGGGGCAGCTGCAATAAAAAACGCTGCCAGCTAAGAATGGTGCCTTTGATGGCTCTGCAGGCGAGAGCTCAGCCATCTCTTAGCTGCTGAACCCCAGCTTGCTGCCCTCGCAGGCTGTTCCTGCAATGCTTCAGGAGGCTGCTCTTCCTCTCAGCTCATCCCTCCTTTGGTCCTCCTCAGGATTACATCCCTTCCAAGGCTGGGAGGATCTCACCAAGCCCTGTACAGGTGAAGGAAGCCGTCACCCAGCACATGCTGCTTCAGTGGCCTCTGGCTTCTCCCAGATTGCGTGGGAGAAGTTGCTGCTGCCTGCTCAGCTGTGCAGATGTTGGGCTCTACTGGCCTGGGGAGTTCCTCACTGACACCCCAGTGAATCTGGGGGACTTGCTGATGAGGATTGAGGGAATACCTCCAATTCTCTTGCTTCTTGTGGGCTGGAGATCCTGCCCATCCCATTTCCCTCCTTGTGGACAGAAAATGCTGATCCCCAGCATATCTGCATCTATGCCTATTTTTAGGATAAAATCAGGAAGCACAGCTCCATCTCGTTGTGCAAGCCACATCATTGTTAGAAGGCATTGTCAGGGCAGATTCACATCTTCTGTGCTGGTATAGACGTTCCTTCTTCCCTATATCCTCTTCAGGGGATAGAGCTCAGAACTGGCCCTTTTGTGTTTGTTTCCACTACTCTGGGATAGAGGTGGGAGCCTTTGCTTATCCCATCAGGAAGCACAGGTTTAACGTATCGAACACACCAGCATTGCTTAATGAGTGCTCAGTGAATATTAATAAAAGTTTGGACGTGACTCAGTGGCTGAGAAGTTTGAAAGCTTTGGTTCAAGATTTACAGGAGGCTGTGAGAAAATATGGTATCCAGCAGCTAGCATATAGTGTGGATATTTCACTATCCAGGGATCTCTAATTACTAATAACGTACAGGAACAGTATGATATGTCCTTACAATTGCAGAATCCTTTTCAAAGATAATCTTTAATAGTTTATTTGACAACCTGTAAAATTACAGAAAATTATTAGTCTTGGGAATTACAAAAATCCCCCTAGTACAGTCAAACAATAAAATTATAATTACCTGTGGGTAATTGAAATTTAACTGTTTTTTTATTGTATATTACACATCAATAGCAACATAAGTTCAAGAGTGTCCCCCTCCCCTCCCTTTTCTTTTCCCTACAGAAGTGGGGAAAATGGACAACCCTGCTGGTATCTTGTGAGCCCTTGTCACAGAACAGAGCTTGAACAATTTCGATTAAAGCAGTATGTTCGAGACTGTCATTAGACCTGCATTAAATCACATATCTGGAATGTTAAAAATAAAGAGTACTGAAGCTTATTCATAGCTGCTTGTGGTAAACTATGTAGCCAAGGTTTCTATTATCTTTGAAGTTCTTATTTTTCTCTTTTCTAAAACTTATTGTTTCATCAAACAAATACCTAGCACATTTAAGAACAGTGTGAGCACACAAGCAGAATTGCTTGAGCTGGATAAAGCATTAGCGTGTTTCCATTCTGTGCTCAGTAGTATTGTTTAGTACTAACAATGGTAATTTATCAATTATACAGGAGGGAGCAAAACTCTTCACTTCTCACAGCTCCAGAAGTACCTGGTACAAGCCCCAAAGCTGGAGACCCTCCCAGACCTCGGGAGGCACCATTTACCGTGAGCATTTGCAGGGCCAGGACTTGCCTTGTCCCCTTGCAGTGACCCCATGGAGGCTGCTCAATACTCAGCTCCAAAACTTCCATGGCCTTTTTCCTAAACCAGGAAAATTACAAATTGGTTTTTTTTTTTCTTTCTGACCCAGGGACCTTGATAATGAGACATCGCAGCCTGTTCTTGTCTGGTTGGTGAGACCGTCCAGTCCCTCATCATGTTATTTGTGGTGGCTTTAGAGACTTTCAGACCAATCTGAAGGACAGACCCCAGGCTTTTGGATGCTGCTCAGCCAGGACAAACCCCAAAACACGGTATGTTTGACAATTAATAGTCTATACAGCAGCTTTGTTATTCACTACTGAGATGCACAAAATCCTCTGTAGAAGGATCAGACTGGCTACTCGTATTTGATTCTGTAAAGTGCTTTGTGATCATTATGTGAATATAACAGCACAAGTAAAAATATCTCTGTTTATTGAGAGTTTCAATTAAAGTGTTTAATACACAGATTTTATTGTGAGAGAGGTATCACAAAGACAGAGTACAACATAATGGCAAGCCAGGTATTGTTATGATTATCATTACTATTATTTATATATGATCACTGAAGTATTAACTGAAAACTGGGAAATGGAGTTCCTGAGCCCCAAAGAGCTCATAGTAACAGCTGTTTTTGGAGGATGCAACAATAGCAGACCAGCTCTGCTTCATGGAACAATTAATGGTGCATACAGCCCAGTCTGGAAATTCATGATCCTGAATGGGTTTTCCCATTTTCAAAGATCAAAGAAGGTAAAAAACCAGTTGGATCCTGCCTTTTTTATTCTGGTTCCTCTTACTCTTCCCACTGCCTCTTTTCTTTGCCTGTTGGTGTGAAGGGCACCCTTGCACTTTAAGAACTGTGCTGTGTCAGTTTATCCAGCAAAGCAGCTGGAAACTCTTCGCCAAAGTGGAGTTGAACGTCTTTGCAAGGGGTGCTGCTGCAAGGGAGTATAGATACTCTGCTTTCCTCACTTGTCCTTCCCATCGGAGATTTTTAAGTGTCTTGGCCTCCTAAAAGCTAAAGTGGAGCTTTCAATTGAGATTTAAACCAAGTGTAAATCTTTCAAGAGCAGAAAGCCCAAGAGGGGCTGTATCATCAGAGCAGTTAATGGTGTGAGCTGAGCAGAGAGAGGCAGAGCTGGGCCAAACCTGTGGTCCTTCCACCAAACACCTTGTGTAACACACCAAGGAGAGGGAGCTGGGAGAGCTCTGTTTGGCTTTGGCTCTTCCCTAACCCCAACCCTTGACCAACATCTGAAGACTACAGGAAAGTTTTTATCCATCCTTATCTCAACTCTCATTCCCTGGCAGATTCTAGTTGCTGAGCTGAATCACCCTAAAAGAAGCAGCTGGGGAGCTGTTGTCCATGAGGATTTATATGGATGGGATGGTTGGAAGTTAAATCTTCCAACCACTACAGTGCACCATAGTGTAAGACAAAGAGCAGGAGATAAATTTTCCTGCCTTTGAAATTCCTGCTCATTCCTTACCTCTGAGCTAAGTTTTACCATTTTGACTCCAGTGAGAAGAGCTATTCTAACATGAGCCTCTTCCTCTGCCCTGCAATGCAGAGATGAAGCTAAGGATGAGCAGTTGGAGCACTATCAGGATTACACCCAGGTCAGATTTTTCATTCTGCTAAAAGTTGCTTTTTTGACATGGGAATCAGGAAAATGCATTGATGCAACATGTTGAAAAGGACCAGAAGGTTGTTACTTGCTCCCACCAATATAGAGACAGACAACCCTTCTGTAAAGGGAAAATAGTTTCCAGTGAGAACACAAACTTTGAGTGCAGCATACTGGGAGGGCCCAAAAGAGGCTTTGGGGAGCACCTCAGGGAGAGGGGGCTTCCCATGGGCTTTTCTGCTCCCATCTGTAGGGTGAGCTCACAAATGTTTGGGTAGAGAAGGCTGCAAGCTTCCAAATTAAAAAAGGAAAAAAAACAAAACCAAAGGGATTGGCTATTTTTCTTCCTCATGGATTAATAAAAGAGTTAATAAAATAATAAAATAAATCCTCATGGATTTAATAAAAGAGTTAATCCCAGCCTGCTCTGCAAAAGTGAACAGCTCACATTTGTGAGACTTCAAAAGGCTTTGGAGTGTCTGTGCATGGATGTTGTTATTTCCTGTCAGGGCTATCCCAAGAAGATGGGGGCTGGGAGCTGATTTTTGGAAAACGACTTTGGCCTTTGACTAAATCAGCTGGAGTGAAAATAAAAAGGTTAGTATAAAATGGGTTTGAGAGTAAACTCCAATTCAGTAAAATTCTGGGTATTTTTTTTTTTCGTGTGAGAACCTAAAATTAAAGCTTAATACAGAGCAATGGTGGCTGACCAGAGCATTTCAACCAGATGGCCCAGAGAATCTGGTTGGGTTTTTTCAAAAAAAACCACCAGAAAATCATGACATGACTTTAACTTCTAAATATGTTATTGGTTTCAAGGAAAAAAAAGAAAAGTCAATTTAGGAAACATTCAGCAATTTAAAACAAAAAAAAAAAGGGAAGTTTAGTAGGGAGAAAAATATTATCATTTTACTAAATGGTTTGGTGGAAACATAGAAGACCTGGAGAGCATTCTGCCTGACAGTCAATCTTGTATTCAGACAAGGGAAATGTGGCCCAAGCTCTCCTGCTGAGGCTTTAGTCAGCAGACAAACACGTTACCAGGGGTGCTGCTGCCCTTTTTTAGAAGTGCAGTTTTTGGAGCTTGCAGTTTTCAGGGATTTGCTCCGCCCGCTCCATGGTGCTGCTGGGATGGCAGCAGGCCAGGACAAAGCCATGGCAGAGTGCTTAGTTCAGAACAGGCTCTTCTCATTGTGGTGGTGTCCTCACTGGTGTTGTTGGTGCAGGACACACCTGAGCTACGGCGCTGTGGCTGTGCAGGAGGGCTGGGACTCTCCTGGTCCCTGTCCCCAGGCAGCTCCGCCTCGTGCCCAGCTGATACAGCACCAGGCAGTGATTTACCAGGAGAGCTGCACCTCCATTTGCCTCCAAGCATTGAGGGAATTATTATGGCACAGCAGAGAAAAGTACCTCAGGCCTTGTCAGGCTTTTCTGGAGAAATAAATTCCATAGTCTGGGTTCCTTATATCCTTCCCTGGCTTGGTGTCCCCCTGCACAGCTGAGGGTCTGTGCTCAGACACAGAGTAAATGTTACAGTTGATATCCCTCGGCAGAGAAACTGCACTGCAGTTTCTTTTTTTCTACTTTTCTTCCTCTTGCACAAGGCCCCTGTGCTACCAGCTAACCATTTCCTGTAAGAAAATGGCATTGTGTTAAAGTTATATAGTGTATCATATTAAATTTTATAACACTGCTTTGTGTTTTGAAAAGACTTTGGGGGGAAACAGCATCAATCAGGGAACCACATTTGATAGACTTGGAAGGAGCCTCCTGGGTCATTTTGTCCAAGACCTCTATGAAGCAGGAAAGCTTCTGCAAAATACCTTTCCCATAAATGTATCTAACCTTTCCTTAAAGACACTGAGTGATTGTGCCATAAATACCTCAAGCAGCTAAACCAGTCTGATTGACCTTACGATCAGAAAGTGTCTCCTAATACTGTATATAAGGTACAATTTTCCATTCTTCCAGCTGCAGCTAAGCAAGAAAAAAGGGCAAATACACAGTAATGGGCAACAATACAGACTGTGCAAACAGTTTCACTTTCACTTTACTGCCATCACCTACCATAAATCTAGATGTACCATTGATACTTGGTTTCCCAGTGCAGTGTCTGTGATCCTTGTAGTATCCATCTCACTTTAACTTTTGGAGAGCCACCATTACAGAGTGTGGAAATAAGGAAGACAGACGAGCAGCATTTTCTGATTCACGAAGCCATTTGAAACCCAATGCTGTGTAGTTAAAGTATTTATTTCTATTCTCTATTTATTAGAATTTGTGAGGTGTTTCTTGTCAGGAACATGGGAGTAGGGGAAGCACAGGGCTTTCTACGGCTCTGGCAGAGTGTCAAAGAATCATTTTCATTCTCCCCCAACAACTGTGTACATGGAAAAATAAATACCTGGTAGTTTGGCTGTTTGTTGTTGCAATAGCAGTGCCTTGTGTGCTGCTCAGCCTTCTTTTTCTCAGTGAATATTAGAAGTGTCATTTTGGGAAGATGTGTTATTAAATCACAGACACACTCATTGCTGAGAGCTTCCTGAGCTGCACATAAACTGTCTTTGGTTTGGGTTTTTTTGTCTTTTTTGTTTGTTTGGGTTTTTTTTTTTTGCAAGCACTGAAAGATGGTGACAGAGTTGAAGGCCAGTTGTTCAACCACCTCTTTTCATCAGGCGTTCCACAGCTGTACTTCTCCCACATGCAGGACTGGTGCAAAATGGGCCAGGAAAACAAGGTCTAGGAGCAAAAGACACACAAAAGATAAGATAATTTAGAAGGAATATGGTGATGCTGGTTTGAAGCCATGTCAGTGGCTCTGTATGTCCCTGCCCACACTTTTTTGCTGTGTCTCCTTCGTGCCTTGTGCCTTTGAGCCAGTTCAGACTGACACTCGCCTGTGCTTCTCAGCTCAGTGCTCATCGTTTCATCCAGGCCTTAAATAAGCCCTGAAAAATACAGATTTTTTTTTTAAGGCCTTTTCTATAGAATTAACTAAATGCCATCCTTTCTCTGATGTGCAGAGTTGTAAAATATTTGTCTAGTATTTAGTCACATAGAAACATGTGAAATTACACTAGAAATGCTCCTCACCCAGTTGTTAAGGGCAGAGGCTGCTGAGATTGTGACCGTTCAACCCGATAATATAAAACTGCAAAATACCAATGCCAAGAAAAATACAAATACTGTCAGACCTTTTGTTTATTGTTTCTGTTCTCTTCAGACACTTCCTCTCATAGCATCACCAAATCAGGCTTCCCTCATCACAACAGAGTCGAGACAGTCCCAGCTCACCCCTCACTCCTCTCCTGTCTGAAGCTCCAGCTGGAAGAGCAGCCCTTCCCTGCTTGGGTGAGTTGAACCCCCACAGCATTTGCTTCCATGGGATCCCAGTACTCAAACGCACATGACAAAATCAGATCCTCTTGCTTCCTGCTGACGTCGTATTCCCCATTTTCCTCTTGGTGCTCTCCATTCCCTACATTGTAAATTCTTGCTGGGAGGGAAGAGAAGCATATTTCATTCTTTTATGTTGGAAAGGAAATGAGGGCAAAGAGGGCTGTTTCTGTTCTTTTATTGCTGCTGCTGTTATTATTGAGAGAGGGTTTGTTTGGGTTTTTTTTTTTTTTCAGTACAGACAAGTTCTAACCTGTACCTGTGTTCTTAGGTACTCCTGAAAATAAAAAGTACATTTGCATCATATATGCTTAAAACAAAAAGAAATTATATATCATAGAGATTTTCTGATCCTGTTCAGTGCACAAATGCCAATCAGAAGTAAATGTGGGGCTCTATCTTGCAATCCATTTTGATATTTACAACAGAACATGGCATATCATTTAATTTAAATTTGCAGCATGCTCAGTGTAATTAATGCTGTGCAGTGCCTAGAAAATCCTGATTTCTTAATGTGATACAATGCCTGCATGCTGAGAGCTTTTTTTTTAAACTACTGTATCATTTTGGAGCATTAATGGGGAGGCACTGCCATTAAACAGGAAAAAAAAGAGCTAAGGCCACTTGGTCTTTATGAAACTTCCATGCAGCTCCCCAAAATATGATGCAAAGTACAGGTTTGTTTTAAAAGAGGGGGAGAGTCAGAGATTTAATTTTCCCTTGACACAGCATGATGCCTGAATAGCCAGACAGCTATTCCTAAATTATGTGCATTTCATTCCTAGGAGCTGTGAGCATTTTGAATGGGCTGCTGTTAAATACAGTACACAAGCATAAATACTCCAGGGAACAGCTAGCTGAAATTTTGGCATGAGCAGAAATCTGATGTAGTATCTGAGCATGTAATAATAATGCATATTGATTTGTTGGGAGTGCTAGGAGAGGTTTTGGTGTTCTGGGCTGAGAACTGTTAAACTTGGGAACATCTTCTGTGCTGATATACGCTGCGGTATTTCTGTGCTAGGATCTTGGCAGGGTCAGAGGTTCACATGAAGCTTCAGACCTGGAGGCTGGCAGGGATCTCGGTTTTGGAACCAAACCAAAAAAAATGAGTGCATGATAAAGGTATTTATATATTATACATAAAAGAAGCATGGGGAAATGGGAACCAGAACGGCGATGTGTATGGCAAGAAGGATTGTGACCAAATGCCCTTCAAGGTCAGGAGCTTTACTGCCATGGCTTTCCTGAGCTTGGGTGGGAGTTTACCCTGGTTTATGGGGCAGCTCTGTGTTTGACTGGTGCAAAAAGAAGAGAAAAGGGGAAAAAAAACCCCCAAACAACATCCCCCTATCATTTTGCAAGGTATCGGTTTCTACTAGATGGTGCTTTTTATAGACCTGTTGATAGCAAAACAAATTCTTCAAGCCCTCTAAATAAATCTGTTCCTAAACATAATGATTCAACTTTTCTATTCTCATCTGACACCTAACAATTCCACCTTAAGAGTAATTGGTCCTGCCTTTGAACCTCTGCAAGCACTGTGGGAGGAGGGTGGGCACTTTATTGATTTGGATTGATTTTTGTAGGAAGCACATCAGACAGACTCAGTATCCGGTGTCGCACCCGGGATACATCACACTCCTCAAGAACATCTGCAGGCCATGAGGAGGGTTCAAGAGGATGTGGAGGAGCCCCTCAAACAACACCAGCCTGCCCAGTGGGACCTCTCTGCGTGATCACCTCGGAGAGAGGCACCAGCCATGATCACATTCATCGGCCAGGTGGGAATTTCAGGGGGTGATGCCATGGCTCTTGTGTTGGAAGCCATCCTGAGCCATGTGCTGTCTCCACACCAAAGGGTTATCCCAGTGCAGGTTGGCCAAGGTGTTGGTCTCTTCATACTGTGGTGTCAGGCCCCAAGGAAGGGCTGTTGGGATGAGGGGTTGGACACTTCCACGCCTGTAACTGTGTTTTTCAGTGCTCTGGTAATTCACAGAGTTACAAGACAGGGCAGTGAAAGGGTTTGCGAACCGGCTGCTTGGTTTGTGACAAAAAAAGTGTCATTGATATTAATAGCTCTGAGCTCGAGTACAGACCTAAAAAAACCCAGGGAAATGGCAGAACAAAAGGAGACAGAAACAAGATGGCACTGAGGGTCTCCTCACCAGGGATGTTGATTAAGACTTGAGGCGGAGGCTGTCCCACCCGTGTGCGGGTTTGGCTGGGGAAATCTCCCTCCTCCTGCTGTCTCGCCTCCCTCATCCATAATGAGGGCAGGAATAACTTTGCAGCACACTTTGCATTGGCATTGCATGCTAACTTCATTACTGTTTGCAACAGCCTGTGCAATCCTCAGAGGAAAGGAATAATAACAAAGAAAAAAATTATAATTACCAAGCACACAGTTTTCATCTATAATCTTCATTTCAGGATTCACTATTCCTGATGTCAATATTTTATAATGGAAGAATGAGATATGCTAAGTTTCTGTTTGATGGAAGTAAATTCAGATTTAATATTGCCGAGGAGCTGAATTTTTAATAGAGCAGAGCAGTTTGCAGCCATTGCAGCCCCTGTTTGCGGCTCCTGCCGCTCCTTTGTACCGGCTCAGCGACGTTCCCATGACCAGGCAGAAAAATGGAAAGAAGCTGCTCTGAATTTTCAGTGGGGTGACAGTACTTTGTCATTTAGCTCTGTCACGATAATTGGGAGTGTCACACAATGAAGCAACATGACACACCCCCGGTAAATGAAGAGTTTTCAAAGTGATGTACAGCCCTTGTCAACTGCCAAAGCTTTTGTTTGCTCACGGAGCCAGGCGGCATTTCCAGGAGGAAAACCGCGCTGGAGAGGCACACTTGGAAAGTTTGTTGTGAATTGATTTCCTCTGTGTGTCTGTAAAACTGAGTAGATCCTATGAACAGGAGAATACCCCCTTTTATCACACACTCCCAGCTTCCAACCTGCTGAGGACTTTCCACAAACTCTTTAGGAATTTACCTCTTTTTGTTAAATTGGGTTGGATCTCATTAATAAAAGAATGGTATAATGGAAAAGAGTTTCTAAAATTATACTGTAACCTAGAATTGCAGGATTCAGCTTTCTCTGCCTGAAGAAAAAAATTCTGAAGCATTAAACTTACTTTATCAAGCATTGCACCTGACATGCTCTCATAAATTTTACATACATTTTAACTTATTTTAATATTATGCAGGCTTGGTTTAAAATATTCCCATGAAGTACCTAAAATGAAGCTGCTCAGCCATAAATTAGAGCTAAAAAAATACTTGTCCCCCCCCCACTCCATCAATATTTCTTTACTTAAAATCATGTGTTGTATGTAAGTTAAATTTCCCCTTGCTGAGATACTTTGTATATCTTAATAGGAACTATCACAGGTCCAGGGAGCTGTATTTCTGTAGGGTCAAATTTACTTTTTTTTTTTAATTTACTACTTTTTTAAGAGGTGTCTTTCCTAAAAGCAGACAGCAGTAACCCTTTGCATGCCACAGTGCAGTTAGGCCCAGGGCCCACAATTAAACATGAGATCATATATATATATATACATATACACACATATACATATATATCTGTGTGTATAGCTATATGTGTGTCTATATAACTGTGTGTAAATATCTGTGTGTGTGTATACAGATATAAATACACATTTGAATCACAGAATGCTTTGGGTGGAATGGACCTTAAAGCTCATCTCAAGCTTCCACCCCCTGCCATGGGCAGGGACACCTTCCACTATTCCAGGTTGCTCCAAGCCCTGTCCAACCTGGCCTTGGACACTTCCAGGGATGGGGCAGCCACAGCTTCTCTGGGCACCCTGTGCCAGGGCCTCACCACCCTCCCAGCAAAGATTTTTTTTTCCCTAACAGCCAATTTAAACCTACTCTCCTTCAGTGTGAAGCTATTCCCCCTTGTCCTGTCCCACCAGGCCCTTGGAAATGGTCTCTCTCCATGTTCCCTTGTAGGCTCCCTTCAGCCACTGGAAAACTGCAATTAGGTCACCCCAAAGCTGTCTCTTTTCCAGGCTGGACAATCTCCATTCTCTCAGCCTTTCCTCATCAGAGAGGTGCTCTACCCCTCTCATCATCTTGCTGGCCCTCACATGTGTGTATATATATCTAAAAAAAGTACACTTTTTCTCCAGGAGCAGCTGTGTAGCAGCCCTGCTGGTTGGATGGGCAGCTGCCGGGACTGACAGAAGCTTCCCAGTGTGACACGCCAAGGCTGCCCCCTCCTTCGGCCAACGTCCCCATCCAGCAGGTACATCCCTGGCAGCTCCTCACAAAGCTCCATTTGTGCCCCCATTTCTGAGGCTGTTTCAAAGGCCAGGCTACATTACACAAACACTTGGCTATAGACATAACAGGCCTGTTCTGCAGCGCTGTCAGCTCGCTGCCGCCCAGCCCGCGCACACCCTGCATGTGTCTGTCAGGCCATACTTGGGCAGCGGCGCAGCGTGTGCCGTGTCCCAGACACTGGAGTGATTATGTCTGGATGCTCCTTATCTGATGGAAAAGCTGGCAGTGCTGCACATCTGTGCGCCGAGGCTCCGCTGCTGCACTGTCACGCCAGTATTTATTTTGCTTCTGCAAGTTAGTTTTCCTTGAGAAGCAGCAGGGGCCTTCTTCAATGAACTGAAAAATGTGTATTGTATGAAGGTCTGCAGAGGGTTTGCACCGTAGTTCAGTGGGCAAATGTGAACCCAGGGGATGACATTTCATTTAAACATTAGGTTTACATCTTTACTTGCCAAAAATATTAATGTCTTGACTTTAGCAAACTGAATTCAGCACTTTTTTCTTTTTCCCCTTAAATGAATAATTATAGCCAAAACACTCTGTGGATATTTGTTCTTCTCAAAGGTGGAGTTTCGCACAAGAGCATTTGGTTTCAGGGCTGGAATTGTCAGTAGCTGCTCACTTGACACTTTCCCGTTAAGTTTGTGTTGGAAACCAGCAGTAGTTTCTTTCCTTGTGTTTATTGTGTTACCCTCAGCCCTTTGATCGGGACATCTTGGATAATGGCACAGTCTAGCTCAGGGCCTGTTCTCCATTTAAAAAATAGTGAAGAATATGGTTTCTATCAAAGGATCTACAAAGACAGTTAATGTAATTGAGAAGCAGAAGGGCATTTATGGAAGTGCATCTGAATGTCCTCTTCACATGTAATTGCATCAGGAATTCTACATTAGCATGCAAGTGCTGTCCAAAGGGAGGAAAAAAAAAAAAGCTTATTTTTAGGTAGAAGCCCTCAGTGGGCAGTAAATTACCCATAATCTCCCCCAAACTAGCAATTAGCCCTGTTTGCTGACTACCTGAATTGTTTCACAGTAGTTCAGCACAGTTTTACCAGTTATCACCATACTTATAATCAGAGATTCCGCAGATGATTCCCGCAGCTCCACATACTGCCTGCCTAAGGTCAGCCGTAATAACAAATACATTTTATTTGCTTCTTTTGGCCCTTTGGAGCTGTTTGCTCAGGCTGCAGTATGTGAGGAGAGCTGATGCTGCCCTGCTGCTCAAATGGCAAGAATGTGAACAGAGAAAGCAATTCAGAGGGGTTAGGTGTGCTTTGGTATTAGTTAATATTCATCTGCTTGTGTTACTTGTATTTATTCCCTTATTAGCAGACAGACCTGCTCAGAGACAGTGAACTTGCCCCCCATTGCTGGGGTTTGCAAGTTCTGAAGTTCTGACACTGAAAGACATTTTTCAACATGAGCCTGCAGCTGATGAGTGGAAAACTGGAAAGTACGGAAACAAAAACCTATGGAAAATTTTTTTCCTTAAGGCAGCTGAGCAGTTTTCATATCCCCAAATACCCATACTTTGCCAAAATAGTAACTGAGCTTGGAAAACAGTAGCTACATTGCCAGCTTTAGCAGTAGAAACAATCATGGGCCGACACATGCACACAAATACAAGCACACGCATCCTAGGAGCAGCATCAGATTTAAAGAAAGAAAACCAACGGGAAGTGGAGCTGATGAATACTGGAAACAGAAAACAGGAATGTTTGGATGCTGAGCACTAAAGGTAAATTTTTAAGTACGGTGCACACCTTTTTGAGTAATGCTTTAATTTGCATATTATTTCTCAGGTAAAATCCACCTAAATCAACACAGTGGCACCATTTAAAGCCCATTTTCAGTGCTGGTTCTGTGTCACATTACAGAGACACAGGCCTGTATTCCTGCCTCTGATCTGATGGACTAGATCTGAGTAATGAGGGAGATGGAACAGGAATTCATGCTGAAGAGGAACAACTGAAAAGTGTTCTCCTTTGCAAGTGCACTCTAGGAAGCAGAAAATGGAAAGATTGCCTTTGCCTGGCTGTACCTAGAATGTTTCAGCTTCTTGTTTCACAATCAACAACATCAGCTCTGTGAGCAGACAAACTGCCTACAAAGCTGCTACTACAAACTTCAGACCAGTTCCTCAAAAGAAGAACTTGTTATCCAGAAAAAAAACCAAAAAACCCATCTTTGCCTTGAACACTGTTTCCAGCCTTACTAATCAGGCCTTGACAGAGGAAAGTACAAATAAACTGATCCTGAATTAAGTCATCCTTGTTGTGAGCACATACCTGGCCAAGGCAGGCAAAAGCAGATGGATGACCCAACAAAGTTCACCTTGTTCGCTGCGTTGAAAGCTCACGCTGTTCCCTGGCAGAACGGGCATGTCAGGCCTGCAATAGCCACTTGCTACCTTGCTTCAGTCAGCATTAAACCCAGCACAGTATTAACATCTTGGGGAAAATCCAGCTGGGAATGGCTTTCTGGGGGTGGGGGGAAAAGGAAAGGGAGGTGATTGAATCCCACACCCTGTGTTTATTTATTTATCAATTTCACAGTAATTTTAAAGAACTTGGAATTTCTCCCCCTCACCTGAAAATACTTTATTTCCAGCGTTTTCTGTTAAAATGCAGAGCTGAATTCCTGTCTAGAAAGAAGTGGCAAAGAACAGCCACTCTTTACCTGAAGGTAACTAAATCACCTGGTCTGGCAGAGGTTGGGTTTTCTGCTTGGTTTTTGCAGGAGCTGCTGTGGACACATCTTCCCATGCCCAGTGCAGTGGGTGGCATTCCTGGGACAGAGCCAACCTGGCAGAGCCATCGTTCCTGTGGCACCCGAGCAGTCAGAGCATCCCCAAACTGGGATTCAGAGCAGCCCCACTGACTTCGGTGTGGGGCAGTTGTGTTTGTGCCTCAGGGGCATGATGTTGGAACACAAGTGCTGAACTTTAAAAATTTGCTTTAAAAAGTTATAATTTGCTCTGATCTTTTTTCTTATTTTTCTTTTCTGAAGCACTTGTAAAGTTTGAAGATGATGCTAATGATGTACAGCACACGTGCTCTGGAATGCACCTCCCCTAGGTTAATGTACCCTTTAGCTCACTGGGAAGCTCACTGGGCACGTTTTGGAGACTTTCAGCACCTCCAACGCATTTCTGGAAAGAAAGCAAATGATCCAAGGTCTGGACACTGGGCTCTTAAATTACCAAAATATTTATCACTTATGCTGAAAAACACTTTGCCAAAAAAACTGGGCTATGGAGAGGGCATTTGGCACTGGATTAATTTCTGATGAAGTTTTAGGAGCAGGCTGTAGGTTTGTGTTCAGTGATGCTTCAATGTAATGCCCTGGCCAGTCCCATCCTGGCCCAAAACTGCTCGGATCAGGCTATGCCAAATTCCTGTCACCTTGGGCTTCATTAGCATGTGAAAACAGAGCCCTCTTGGCTTTGTGTCTCACTGAAAAACAAACCACCCAGCCCTCCCTTTGGCCAGGGGAGTGGAGCTGCCTCATGCACTCGACTTTAAAAGGACTTGGACAGCAATTCTTGACGTTCTTTTTTTTTTTTTACTACAGCTCTTAAAAAGTTACCAGAGTGAAGGTTCCTGTTTACAGTGGTGGGAGAGTAGCTCAGGTAACTGCTCATAAAGGGCCCACGAGCAGTGTCTGACGAAGGACACTGCAGAGTTAAGTAAATATGTTATAGTTAAGCGCTTAATTAGTTAAGCGGATTCTGCATTTTAGTTAAGGATTTAGTTTAAGGATTCTGCAGTTTGAAAGAATGAAGTCCTGCACTGCCATACGAAATACTTCCTGTGATTTAAGGGGGCCAGGAGTTGCATTTGCTGCCTCCAACCATTCTAAGAGTGAGTGAACCAGAACATGTAAAAAAATTGCAGAGAGAAGTTCTGAACAAATAACACAACGAACTTAAATGGAGAAACTTCCCTAGGTCACGTTCATTCAGTCAGGGAAAACAACCAGCCCCACATAAGCAGTCTGTGAGCACAGCACCTCCTGTCTGCTTCCCAAATACCATGTCTTACCTTTGAACCAGCTACAGAGGCAGGAAAAGTCACCCTCCCTCCACAAAGGACTTTGGGAATAATTATGTCTAATGGAAAAAAAAAAAAAATTAAAAATCACAATCTGTTCATGGGCAATGTGAGTGGAAAGGGATGTGAAATTTGTGAAGATCCTAATTAATTAGAAATTACTCCTCTTTGTGGTTGGCAACAGTCATTGAACAGCATTATTTGATAAGGCTGAAAGTACCTTGAATGTTTTTCAAGCCACACACGATGATTATTACATGTAATTTTAAAATTTCTGACTCGTACATCAATGAATATCCATGTTAATCCATGATAAACTCCAAGTTCACTGGAGTAACTCTTGGAGCAGAGTGGCTTCAGCCGGGATCCGAAAGTGCACTTAAAACTGAGGCTCCATGA
Organism: Corvus moneduloides; assembly: GCF_009650955.1. NCBI lineage: Eukaryota > Metazoa > Chordata > Aves > Passeriformes > Corvidae > Corvus > Corvus moneduloides. The sequence continues at coordinate 119,292,347 of NC_045478.1, forward strand.
TGGATTTTGAGACTCACCCCAGTTTTATTTACCCCAAGCAGCGTCCCCCTTTGGAGCGCATGAGGAGGATTTCACCTCCCTTGGAATTCTGGGGTAAACTGTCCTTGTACAAAATTTGTTCAGGGTAAAGTTTTAGGCAGTATTTTGTGCTGCAATAACCACATCATGACAGACAACCTTTTCATCAGATCAGAAAAAAAAATCCTCCAGGTCAGTACAAGAAAGGAACATGACAGAGCTGTAAATACAGAGCCCAGAGGCGCCAGAGTTCCTGCATTAAATGTGGTCATTGGCCATGTTTAAATTTTTTCCCAAACATTTCAGGTGTTAAGACAGAGAAGCAAATACACACATGGGGGAATGGCAGCAATGAAGGCAGCTCTCATTGGTAAATGATCCTCATCATTTCTGTCCATTTTTCAGACAATTATTTAAAAATATATAACTGATTAGAGACGGATTGAGTTGGGAAATCAGGTACACAGGCAACCTTGGGTTTAGTAAAGGTGGGAGAAGCTGGGACCTGAGGGAAAAGCCTGTCTGACCACATTTCCTTTTCCCAGGATGGGCCGAGGAAGATTTGCAGGTGACAACTGGAACATTTTAATCTGTGATACTAAAAGAAAAGCCCTGGTCAGTAAGCAACTGAAGTTAGAGATGTAAATTATACAGCTGATTTCCAGAGGTGGGCAAATACACCACAGCGCCCAGCAAAGTCACAGAGAGATGAGGGGTGGAAGGAGAAAAGGATAAACCCCCACATGATGGTCTCAGGAGTGTAAGGCAAGTTTAATCACTTAAAGCAGTGATATTTTAAATCCTGTCTCCAGTGGACAAGCCTTGCTGTGAGGGTGGTGAGGTCTACGTGCACACGATGGTTGGGTGAAAAAATTGTAAATGGCTGTCAGAAATTGCCATCTGCATTTTTTTTTAGGAAAAAATCTCTACCCATACTTGGAAATGATAAAGATTTGCCAAAGGTTACCTCTGGTTAGAAAGAGTTTTTGAAACTGTGTCTTTAAAGCTGGGCTTAAACTCAGAGATTTTTACTAGAGCTGGATGTTTGTTGTGAATGTAAGTAGCAAGGCTCGTCCAGTACTGGCCTGGATGAAGTAATGCCCAGTGCAGCCCAAGGATGGTCCTGATAAAGCAAGAAAGGAATGGATATGAAATAAGGAATCTGAAAGAGTTTTGCTTACTCACCTTGTCAGAAAATAACACTGAGTAGATGCAGCACAAAATTTTATCCAAAAGAAATACTAAAAGATACTTTTCTCCTAAACAAAATGAACTCAATAAAATTATCAGTGGTTCTATTTTCAACCCAAGAAACAAAATTCCTTAGATTTTTTTCTTTGACTTGTGTCTCTTTTGGGGGTTGGAACTGGACGATCGTCAAGGTTCCTATCCAGCTCAAACCATTCTATGATTCTATGAAAACAGGTTCTCAGCTTGGTGGTTCCCCCAAGCTCTTGACTCTGGGGGCTCTGGAGGTGCCAGGGTTCCTCGTGAGCTCTGTGCAGTCCTACAAATACTGCACAATGGTCACCCACCACACATCCAGGTTGGCACCACCCCAATTTTAAGATGACAGCACTACAGCAAAGCAGTCGTCACATGCTTGCGTTACCAGCCCAAGTGATAGATTTAGAGTATTATGAAAATATATGCATTTTGAAGTGCTGTGAATTATACCAAATAATCCTGACGATCTCTTTTGCTCTACTAATGAATCAAAGCAGAGCTTTCCACATTATCTGCAATCACCATGGAGAAAATGGGTCTCCGTGTACATGGTTTCTGTATAAATAGTGCATCTCCAGCACATTCTGTAAGTAAGTAGTGTCTGATTGCATAATAATAACAATAATAAAGGGAGAGCTGTCCAGCCTGCACATGGGCCAATTAAAGGATCAAGTGCATGAGGCTGCAGCACTCCTGGCAGGGGAAGAGCTGCCAGGGAGGTGCCTGGCTCTCCAGTGCCTTCACCTCCCTCCTGTGCCTCCCACCACAGCAAACCCTGGCATTCGGAGAGCTTTGTCCCTGAATCCCTGCATGGAAGCAGGGCAACAGCACAGTATCCACAGAAGTTGTGACTGCAGCAGAGGCAAAACTCACCAGTTTGGGTGAAGCTCCAGCGCCTCTTTCACACCATGCCTTACAGCTTTGCTGGGCAGGATTTTCTCCACCTGGAGGGACCAGACCCAAACCCGCTGCGTGCCACAGCTATGCCTGAGAATTCATGGAAAGCAGGAGGAATGTACTTTATGGGGTGGCTGGATCATATGTTTATGGCCTGAAATAGGAGATCCCAACCCAAACCACTTTGCTGGTCTCTAATGGTGAGAGGCTGAATATGAACATCATATAATTCATGCTGGGGCATGAGTATGAAAAGAGAACGTGGGCAAACCTGGGACAGCCCACAGCCTCAGTAGCTGCCCTGCCATTAATTATGGCTAATGGCCTAATAAACACCTTCACATTGAGTGCACTGCACATTCAGCCTGTAGGAACCCCCTGGGAGAGATGAGCCAGAAGAACTAAAACCCTGGATGCTGGAATTCTGCATTACCAACAACAACACTGGCATAAAGTCGTAGGGGACCAAGTGCTCTGGGTGCCTGCACACAATGACAGGAATTCATGGAATATTTTCTGTACCCTCTGCACAGAAGTGGGTGATTGTGACCGCACTGGTGTGGTGGGAAGGGCTCTCCCACTTCAGCCAGGTGGCTGGAAACACCACCTGCACTAGGATTCCATGGGCACATCCCAGCCTGGACGCAGGCATTGCTAACGCACTGCTCCAGCAGCCTCTTCCATGGGGTAATTGCACTGCCACTTCAGGGAGTGAGGCTGCTCCTCAAGGAACAGCCACTTCCTCTCCTCTCAGCTCTGCAGAAGGGCAAAAGTCCCTGGTTCAGGCCTTGGCAATAACGAGGTAAAATGGATTCATCCCCAGTAAAACCTCCCTGAAGACAGGCAGAGACAGTCTCACATGCAATTGGAAAAAAAAAAAAATGATGGGCAAACACAGCTTGCCTGGACAGGACCCTCCTCCCAAAGAGCCATGGGAAAGGCTCTCAGGTCACAGGAGAGTTGGGAATTCAACATGAAGTAACCTCCTGGGATGCTAGGGAAAAAACCAAATAAGCCAAAATGCAGCTAAAGAGAGTGAGCACACTGAGAAGGGGGTTCTGCAGGGTTTTCCTTGTTCTTCCAACAAAACCAGGCCACCAGCAGGACAAGTTGCTGCAAAAAGCAGAAAGAAACCAGCAGATCCAGGCTCAGGGTGAGTGTGGGCTGCCTTGGGCTCAAAACCCAAACTGCTTATGCTGGAAGGAGCTCACATTCAGTCCATCAGTGCCTCACCTTGCTGGGCACACAGCTCTTTATTCGGAAACCTAAATAAAGAACCAGTGCCCAGCTTCAGGTAATCAGAATTTTATCCTCTCTACAACCTTCCAAAACACAAGTTACCATGCTGAAACCAACAGTTGCTTTTTTTTGTTTTACCCCAACTTTAATTAATCGACTCAAAAGTTTCTCAGTACCTTTGCCATTAATTAAAAAAATAAACATCTTGTGACCCTTTCCTAAGGAAAAACCCAGCGGATGCTGCTCCCCTGCCCTGGACACACTTAGATTTAGCTTGGTTCACACTCAAAGGCCATGATCCAACCAGATATTCAGAGACCTGTATAACACTTTTAAGGACTGCTCCAAACTCTGGCAAAAGTAGGGAAAATAAATTCTGTTAAAGCACCACTTTCTTTCTTTCAAATCTGATTTTTCGAGAATCTTGACTGCAATGCATCACTTCAAATATTTCCTTCCTCATGCAGAATATTTTAATATTAAGCCAGATATTTTTCTATTTCCACAAATTAAATGCACCATGGCTGAAGGTTTGACAGAAGCTCTAATTTGCACATAAAAAGGTAGAACGATTTCAGTTTTGACAGCACAAGCTTTTGATAATAAAGGCAATTCTTTCTCAATTGTGAACATACTCCCTAAATAAGACAATGAAGTTTGTAGCAAATAAAAAAAAATCAGCTTCCTGGTGTGGAGAATAAACTTTTGATCCAAAGTTAGTGTAGAAATTCAGATTTTATAAAAATAAAATAATGAAACTCACATTCAAGCTTTAGTTGTACCAGAGCAGGGATCAGAGGGAGATCCATGTTCCTGCCACTTTCTCTGTACCTGTTGTTGGAAATGTAACCTACCTTCAGTATCCGTGGATGAAGTTCATTGCTAGAAAGTACCTGTGAAAAGGGGAAGTAGCTTTGGGGTTGGGGGGTGAGAAAGCTGTGCGGAAATGGTTTGGGTGAAAATTAACAGAGATTTTCCTGGCCCTGTTCTAATCAAAGTGCAGCCTGAGCACACCAGGATTTCAGACTCATGACAAAACCCAAGCACCACCAAGTTTGTAAACCAAAAGACACAGCCAAAGCCAAAGCCAAGGCCAAGAGACCAAAGCTTCAGAGTGGCCCCTCTGTGCCCATGTCAGAGCCTCCATTTCCCCTGAGACACGGAGGAGAGAATGTGGAGCTCCGAGGCAGCCTGCGTAGAGGCAGCTTAAGCATGGAAAAAAATAAAAAATTTGGATCTGTGGTCTGAGATCAAACTATTCTAAACTTTGCCCTGTGTGACAGCCAAAAGCTTCAGCACGGAAGCAAAGCTGAAAGCGCCCAGGCTCCATTTCAGGATATAAAAGGGTAATAAAGCCCCCGCCCACAGGCCTGCCAAGGGCCCGGCTTTTACAGGCTTGGCACAGACTGTCCTGGCAGCAGAAGTCGAGTGAAGCTTCTGCAGGAGGTGAGGAACGAGTCCAAACAGCCTGAGGCACAAACCGGCCAGTGCTGGTATCACAAGTGCCCACTTCTGGCGCGGACATAACCCAGACCCCCAACACGAGGGCTCCTGGGTGCCGCCTGTGTGGGCAGGGGCAGAGCCACGAGCACGGCTGTGAAGGTGCCTCAGGGCACCTCCTCAGGGAGGAGCCAGCACAGCTCCCGCATCACTGGGAAACGCTTCCCGGCCACGTGCAGCCGTGGCAGGAGCTGGGCAGTGTCGGAGTCACCGGGATAGCGGGCACTCAGCAATGCCTGGGCACACCACATCCAGCTCCAGTGGACACTGAGCCCGGACACAACCTGCTGCCATCATTGTTTTACTCTGCCACACGTGGCACTTCACAGTGACACTTGGCAGAGAGCTCTGAGGCACTGGCCCATTTAATGCAAAACCTCCTGATTTTTGTTAATTCAAAGCTTTTGTGAAAGACATTTTTGTTTTCCAAACAGTGTCCCCTTCTGCTTTGCTTTGCTTGGATCTCACCACAGTTGCCTCCTAATCCAGTGTTGGTGAAACAAGGCTGAAGGTATTTTGGTCATGTTTTCACACTCCTGATGTACACTTGCCTTGTCTCCTTCCACTTTCCTTCTGACTACACTCTGCTTCACAAATGCAGCCATCTGGCACAACATCGCAGTTTTTTTCTGTCGACACCTGAGTAATCAGAGCCCTTTTTTCTCTCTCTTTGTTTTTATTTTTAAATAAAGCAAGTGTTTCCAGCTCCAGTGCCCAGGCTTAGAACAGGCAAGCCATGTCCCATTAATAAAAAGCAGCAGAAGTGGGAGGTCATTGGTATTAATGCTGGAAAACATTTAGGGTGAGATGAGAGAAAAAAATTAGCACCCAGTATTTTCCAGCTTTTAAAGAACACTCCTTGGGAAACAAACTGCTTCCATAATATTGTCTGTGTGAAACACACTTAAAAAACATTGATGGCAAAGTTGTGGCCCCAAAAATTCAGAAGAGTCTCACCACATGTTGCTGAATGGCCAGAGCTGCATCCCGTGAGTTTCTTGTCTCAAAGGACCCCTCTCAGACTTAGTCTTTTGCTACACTCACCTTTCCCATGCCAGAAATACATTTGACAACGCTAACTTGATCTCTACCTGGCTGCTATCTCCTCTACACATCTGATCCTACCCCTGAACTCTGTCCCTCCTGAAATAAAGGATGGCCACCACCCCACAGCCCAAGTGACCTGGAAACCCTGCACAGAGATCTACGGGCAAGGGAGCAGCTGTGCCACAGGGAACTCCCAAATCACAGCCTCCAGGCACCCGGACAGCTGGCAGGGGGACAAAACACTAGGGCTGCCTCTGCACCTTCCCCAGACTGACACCTCTGCAGTCTGCTGCTGCTGAGGCACAGCTGGGCCTGCTGCTCCTCTCTCACAGCCTTCACTGCAGTCCTTCCATGCAGCAGGAATTGGGTCCTACCAGCTCCACAAGGGCAGGATGGGGACAAGGGGCAGGGCTGGAGTGGCTGCCCTGTGTCACCCACCTGGCCAGTCCAGCACGAAGCAGCCATGGCAGCACCCGGGATTCAGACACAGCTCCTTGGGCACGGGAGTGATGCCCCATCATTCCCGTTGTCCCAAAGCCCAGGCACCAACAGTGCAATTGCTGCTGTCAGTATCAGCTGGAAAGTGCCATTGATAACGTGCCAGTGCAAGTCAGCAACATTTGACTGTACAGACTGAGCCTGCAGCGAAATCCTCGCTTCTCTTCCCGTTTGTTCCGAACAGAGCTTCCCAGCAGACTCTCACCAGGCACAGGCTAGGCAGCCACACTGGGCATTGGTGCCACATCAGCTCAGGGACTCTTTGCTTTGCGGGGTGAGCAAAGATTTTCTGATGCCACGAGCAGCTTCTTCCCTCTGTGAGTGGCCAGCAGGGACCATAGCATTCTTTTGGGATGGATTTACAACATATGGAGATGCCAAAGGGGAGGGAAGACGTTTGACCCTATCAGGACCTGAATGCAGACTCAGAACCAGGCTAGGACATTCTGGAGTTGGTTTTGTGAGAAATACCTGTTTTTCAGGATGCAGCCATCTGGCAGATTCCCTTCTTCTCTTTCAACCTGGAAAGAGAGATGGAGCAGTTAATGGGGGAACAGAAAGGCCATGCAAATTACAAGCTCTGTGGAAAGTTTCTGTGCAAATAACAGTTTAACACTAAGAAGTTAGGTTAAAATGGTTTCAAAGTCTAAAATTAGTTACATTTAAAACTAACAGCATATGCTTTTATTGTCTCTGATCTAAAATATAATCCCAGGAGGCTGTGGAAAGCATGCAAATTACAGAAAGCTAATTTGCTCCAACAGCGACACCTCCCATGTAGTTGGGAGGTCTATTAGACCCAGTGTACTCTCCATTATTTGCATATTGATAGCACCTGCTGAAATACTTTGGGATTTACTTTTCCTGCCAGCAGAGGGACAAAACAAACAAAAAATTTATATAAAAGTCCTTTCATACAGATTTGATGAACAATAAAATACTCAGACAGTGCAAAGAATGCCAAATTAGTGAGAGGTAATGGGGTAGGATTGCAATGCCATCTGTGATTTTCAGAGAAACTGGACTGCAAGTCTGCTAAAAAAAAAAAAAAGAAAAAAAAGAAATATCCCAAACCAAAAAACCCCCAAACAACAACAACAAAAAAATCCCTGGAAAGTGCTGGGTAATTTGAAATAGCTCACTTGGCTCAAGTCTGAAAATGGAAAAGTTGAACTAAAGAAATCCAGACACTGCAGCAAGAAAAAAATGAAAAACATGACAAAAAAATCCTACACATCCACAAGCCCTGAAAGCAGAACCCCCAAAGTGGACCTTGATTAAAAATCTACAAAACCCTAGGCTTTGATATTAGCCAGGCCTGCAAGGCCTAGTCTCCTGCACATAAAACAAAAAATAAATTAAAACCAGCTACAGCCTGAGATTTACTTAACGAGCCAACTTCCAGTCTCTGCTCATGACCACTGCTTCCCCTCCTGGCCCCTGAGCTATAAAAAAAGCCCCTTGTATATTCCTATAGCTCATCTTCCTCAGAGTGAGGGTGAGAGCAGCTTCCTCTCCACAGTAGCACATGGAAAAAGCTCCTTTTCCAGCGCCAGGCTGAGCCAGAGCCGCGGGCGGGATGTGCAGCACGTGCCTCTCTCTGCAGAGCGGATTTGGGAAGCTGACCAGGGAGACAGCGACATTCCCCAGCACCTCTTTTTCCAAACAGGCGGTTGGTCTTCCTAAAGAAGCACCGGCCACATGCTCATCTACCCCTCAACAGTTACAAGGGGCCTCTATTCCCTGTGCTTTAATTCTGATTATGCACCCTCTCTTTTAACAGGCAAGGAAAGGCCCACCAGAGTTACTCACTGCTGGTGTGCCAAATTCCCGCAGCATTTTAACTGCCATCGTATTCCCAAACCAAGGAGGCAATTGACTTTAAGTTAAAATGTTTAAACTGTTCTCTATGCATTAAAAAAGCAGTGAAAGAGCACTGCATGCAGGACAACAAAGCAGGGAAAAGTGCAGCAGGAGAGCCACTGACTCCATCCCTTGGCACTGTGTTACCTGTGCCAGGGGAGTGGAGAGAAGGAGGGATATTGCTGGGAAATACATTATTGTTGGGAAATACATTATTACTGGCCTCTCCTCACCACAGACAGAGCCCAGTGTGTCTTTGGGCTCTGCACAGCCAAGTGAGACCTCTGAAAAACTTGCTCAGTGTCAGTGCTAATTACTGGAGGAGGCAATCAACATTCCAGCAACAGGGACCCCTGAAATGCTGCAGACAGGCAGCTCCCACCATGGCCATCAACAAATGCCAATTCCCGTTAATGCCCACGGACTCCTGAATGCTGCAGCACTGGTAGCCAGCACTATTAGCTGGGAGCTAATTAGCAGTAAGTTGTAGGACTAGTTAAAGTTTCAGGATGGCAACCAGATGCAAAGCAGAGGGACTCGGAGCTTGTGATCACTGCTGGAGATAATTTCCAGCACAGTTTTGCGTCGAAGGAACCTCTAAATAGCTGGAAGGGAAAGGGATGACCAGAACAGTTCCTGGGACGCCTCAGCAGTTCAGGGCACTGAGAACCAGCTCAGAACTGTGACAAACTGAGCCCACAAGCAGCACTTGGGAACCCACAGCACATTCCTGTGTTTGGAGAGGTGAAGCATTGAGAGGAATCTGTCCTCTCACAGCCAGGAACAGATCCTGCCCTGGCGTACAGCAGGGCCTGGAGATACGTGCTGGTACTGCCTGTCGTGTGTGTGGCTAAAAATGTCCTGTGCTGCCCCACAGCCCCTCTGTGAAGTGTGCTCCCAGCCACAGAGAGCTGGCCATTTGTAATGGCAGCAGTAAAAATAAAAGTAATAATGATGCAAAAAAGCCACCCTGGAAAGCAAAACCCAGGGCATTCCCTGTTATAACAAATTACGCTGGATGTTCCTTACCTGAAATTCCGTGCGCCGTTAGCAAACAGAATTCTCCACAAGTGCCTCTATGCCCCACTCTCCTTGTGGTGGTTTTGGCAGCCACATTCCCAGCCTGCAGTTTGCCATCCAGCAGCTTCCAAACCACAGCTTTTTCTTCTTTTTTTTTTTTCCTGATGAAGTTCATGGCAGACAGTGTTTTACCACCTGCACGCTGGGGGAGAAAGAAAGCAAGGGGGAGAGGATCAATATATACAGTGTGTTTATATTCAGCAAGAGCATGTTGCAGAGTGGGGAGCTGTGATGTGTGTGCTTGCATTGTCTAGGAAAGGATCCTTAGTGGCACTGCAGTTGGAAAAATTAATGGAAGATCAGGGGACTGTCTTCAGTGACAAAGTTTCACCTGCTAAGTTACAATTCTGTCATAGGAAATGATACCTTGGACTGCAACTAATTTGTGAATCCCAGGAAAGGCAGATCACTGATTCTTCATCAGGACTGCAGGATCTGATCTATAAAAATTTGGGCCTCAGCAGGAGGTTGTGGGAAAGTGTGATTTGCATTTCAATTTTTAGTCCACCACAACCTTTAAATCTTCCTGCAGCACTATCACAATACAAGTTTTTGGTCTCAGTGTGCTCAAAACACATATCAAAAAAATAAAAAATCCTGTTACAATGGCAGTCATTTGCTAATGGGACAGAAAGTGGCATTTATGTTTGAATTGTTTCACAGACCACCATTACATCAGAGTCTTTCATCATTTTATGGGGGATCAAGTCCCCCGACACCCTCCTCGAGGACCCCATGTGGTGCTTGTCACTATCATTCCACTTGCACAAACACCCCGGCCCTTTCAATTTTTATCTGCCCAGAGCCCAGAATATGTTACATTATTTAGGTTTTGTTCTGTATGAAGAATTCACAACAAATAAAAGCCATTTTCCTGGAAAAACAAGCCTGTGAGTGACGGTTAAGGGAATTTCAGGCAGGCCCCCTTTGCAGGAGGGGCAGCAGCTCTGCCATCCCTCCCGCTGACTGATGGCACCGCTCCAGCTCATCCTCCATGGAGCAGCCACCAGCACTGGCACCAATGGCAGGATGCTCACTTACTTCCCTAAAAATCTGTCTGGGTCAGGCTCCAACCCCGTGCACACGCTGGAGATGAATTATTCATGGCACAGGAGGGCTTCCCTGTGCTGCTGCTCAGTCAGGGAGGGGGCTTTGCAGAGAGAGGGGGAACATCCACTCCAGAGTCCTTCAGCCAAGGAAATGCTCTGTGAAACGCTCACAGCGTCAGAGATGGGTCTCCATGCCCACCCTGGGGGCTTGGGAAGGCAACTGAGCTGAGCTCGGGGAGGGGAAGCCAGTGCTCAGAGCTGTGGAACAGGGTTATCAATGTCCTGGCACAGCTCAGCTGCCTCTCCTTGCTCCACACAGAGCCAGGTTTTGTCCTGAAGAGCTGCACATGGCCACAAATTCAAATTTCCATTTATTTTGGCAACTGGGCACCTGCTTTCTTTTGTGTAAAATACTATTGCCACTTCCTCAGGTGTGGCAAGACTCAGCAACCCCTTCTGGGGACACATTGTCCAGGAAATCAAATTTCCAGGCTCCAAAGCTCAAAGCCCAAGGCAAGGGTGCAGGAGTGCGTGCACCACATCAACATCCCACGTGTGTTTCCAAGTTTCCTTCTGCTTTTGCTGTTCCTGGGGTTGGTAGGAGCTTTCCAGTGACTTGAGCAGGACAGAGGCTGAATGAAGGACACTTTTTGTACCTGTTTCTTAAAGGCACTTCCAATCCCTCTCCCATCAATGTTGCCATGTGATTTGTTTCCTTGCCCAGTGCTCCAGGCTGGCATTTGCAAGATTGCAGCCCTTGGACTGAACTTCCACCCCAGCTGCTCCTCTCAACAAATGGAAACCAAATATCCACAGTGAAGGTTACAGCTCTTCTTGAAACCCAGGGTGAGGGGTGCTGCTCCATAGGGAAAAGGCACTCCTGTATGTGAGCTCCTCTATCCAGAGACATTTATAAGGTGATTCTACACGATGATGAGACACTGACCCTCTGAGCTTTCTGACCTGGGACATCTCCAACAGCCACTTTTCAGAAAACCTGCTTTTGCTCCACTGAGTGTCTGAGAGCCCAGCTGGAATATTTAGGACTGAAAAAGCAGTCTGGTCCTGAACTTCCTGCTAAAAATAAATAAATAACAACCTTCACACAAAAGCAGGATAAATAATTTTCCTTTTCTTTCAGGACACGTGTTGAGAGCACAGAAAGCAGTCAGAAGTACAGCTTTTACCAACTGCTCTGCTGCTTAACATCTCTGGCATTCAAAACATACAACTTCTGTGTTTGTACTACATTTCCCTAACAGCTTACATCGAGGCCAAACACACAGCGTTCTGCAGAGGTCTTCTAAAATAAGCTTAGTTAAAAGAGCAAGGTCAATGCCCAACACATGTCAGATTCTGTGAGCAGAAATCAAGGAGTTCGGGGCAAATGGGATATGTCAGGGCTCAGTGGATTCCCATGCCAGGCTCTTTTACCAAGTTCACATTGCTGCTGCCAAAACTAGTAAGAATCTCATCATGTGGACTTCAGCTTTGCAAAAGTGTCTAAAAAAACCCCCAATCTCTGCACATGGGCTACTCAGCTCAAGAAAGAAAACTAACACACAGATAAAAGTGTTTATCTGGAGATGCTACTTACTGTCCCTGTAACTGTATTTTTCTTTTAATAGGACATGTGCTGATTCCATGCTTCAGCCCTAGGCTCTATTAAAATCAAAATAAAACCATTAGTAATGTAGTTAATTCCATTTATAATATGACCATCAAGTCAAGAGAAAACATTAAAATAGAAAAATATATATACATGAGATTTAAGAATTTTTAAAAAAAAAAAAAATAGTTCCATTTGGATCTTTGCAATTTTTTTTAAATAAAAAAGGAAAAGTTTTTCCTGTGTTCAGATAAAGTAACTCTGCCTGGTCTTTTCAACCAGACCTTGCAGAATATTTGTGATTTCAATTAAAACATGCTATTGTCACTTTAGCCTCCCTCTTTGGTATTTTAAATTGATCCTAATGGCTTTACCTTAAGTGTTTTGTGTCCCATAGTGAATCCCTGTCACTTACAGCACCTCCCACTATCGCCCTCCTGAACACTCACTCCCGATAATCGCTCCTTCCCCTGCTCTCAGCGTTCTTGTTCTCCCCCCCGACTCCTCAGCTGGTTCAGGCTGCAAAGTGTTTGCTGTTTAACATCTCTCACATATGGCTTGTTGCTCTGGCACACGACAGCCACGCAAAGGAGGACAAGAGCTGCATGGAAAAGGCCAAACTGGTGGCTCTGGAGGTGGGGCTGACTCTCTCAGGGGCTATCCTGAGGGTAAGGAAGGGCAGAGTGGGTTGGGATTGTGACCTCTCCTGCACCATCCTCTGTGTGGGGCCGAACAGGTGCTCACCCAGGCCCGCTCGCCGCTTCCTGCTTCCTAACAGAGCTCTGGGAGATGGAGACCATCCCAGGAAAACCTGTCCGGGAATGCCAGAGTTCCACCAGAGGCTTCCCTGTGAAGAGATGCCACCAGCAGGTGCCCTCCAGGTTCTGTCAGGGAGCTGCCCCTGGCCCTGCTCCTGTCCCCCTCCACACCCTGGTGGGGAACCAGGAGCCTTCTCCTTCTCACAGGAGCATCCTGTCTCCTTTGCCTTTCATGGATCTCATTATTAATTGAAGAATCATTTAGTTTGCATAATTGTCCTCTGCCATACATAATTCCAACCCTTCTCTTTAAATTGGCTTATTAAACGAAATACAGTCTTCTGGTTTTGTGGCTCCAGCTATCAAAGCTTCTTAGATGGACAGTCAGGGTGATGGGAAGAAAAAAACCGAACTAATAATATTAGGGAGCATCCTTTTATGTACATTCATGAGATCTACCAGCAGGTGACTCCATTCTAAAATATCTGTATTTTCATAAAACAAAATGCTTTCTTTCCTACACCCTGAGCATCATCACAATGCCCCCCTCCATAGGATTTAGCACTCTGAAAAAAACAGTGTTAAATAAATAGCACTTTTGCTTAAGCTATGAACTATTTCTTTTTGAATAACACATGAAATTGAATTAGATTCAGGGATTTCCAGAACATCCTTATCTGTTCCTGTCTAATCAGACCTGATTAATTCAAATCAAACTGCAAACCTCAGTTTTATTTTGCTTTAAAAACTCCAGCTCAACAAATCAGCAGTATGTAGGTATCACAGAGGCAGTTAACAGGGAAGCCTACAGACACCGAGCCTCATAGAGTCAAACGGATATGATTAAACATTTGGCATCATTTATTAATATTTTATATATTCAAATATATACAGAGGGGATTGGACCAGTCAGAGAGATGCTCTTCACCAGGGACAATTATGTTTATGCCTAAGAAAAGCAGATCAGCTCAGGTGTCAAAGGGTGTTTCTTCAAAATAGAAAAATTATTAACAAGTAACAGGGTTATGTGGGAGGGTTTGTAACACAGAACTGCACTAAACCATGCAATGATCTGCACAGATAATCAAAGTGCTCCTGCCATGCCGAGTGCAGCAGAATACATTCAGTAAGATAAAACAAAATAAAACAATCCCACAAATGCAAGATTGCAAATGCAAAAGAGGCAGCTGTGCAGGAGGTATTCCAGAGATTTAGGGAGCCATTATTGCTGTGCAATGTGCGCTCGCAGAGGCTCCCAGACCTGACCAGTTTAATCCACATCAGAGCAGGGACACACAGGGTCAGGAGGCTGACTGTGGATTTGGGCACTGGGCACAGCTGTTTTCCTTAGGTGCAATCCACTTGTCACTGGTGGTGGCACTTTGCATTTGCTGTGTGGCAGCATATGTGCTTGCCACATTGGGGACCCATTATATCCCTTCAGCCTCCAGCCACTTCCCTTCCCTTCTCGTTAGCTGCATGTCCATATATCCTTCCACACTCCTGCTGCATGGCAGTGCCCGCTCTGTGCCCCCTTTGCCTGCTCCCATATTAAAAAAAAATTATATGTGGGCAGAATTATTATATATATTGCCAAATTTACATATGTAAATATATATACACACACACGTACAGACGTGCTCTGTAAGGAATCGTGTCTATCCCATCACTTACCTTCTCAGAAGTATTTTTGCTACCAGGGAGAGCACACAGAGACAAGGAAAAGCTGAAGAATATCCAAGGAAATCTTTCAAACATGGTGTGAACCCAAACTAAAGGTGAAGGTGTAAAAAGGGGAGCGGATGGACTCTATGTTCATGTTGCAGGTGCTGCAATGAAACACAGGGTTCTGCCCTAGCACAAATCCATTAGTCCATGCAGTTATTTGGGCTTGCAGGTGGAAGCAGTACCTGCCCAGAGAGGCAATTCCATGTTTCTGAGGCTTTGCACTCACAGTGGCACAGCCAGGACCGACTGCAGGACGCAGCCTGGCTCACTGTGGGGTCACTGCACACAACAGTTAAGAAGAAATTTGGTTGATGCCTCATTTTTGAGGGGCTGAACTGCCTCACTCCTAACTCCAGACACACAGGGTTTCCTACCAGGATGCTGGGACAGAGGAAAACCTCTCCAGTCTGGGCAGATGAGCTTGCCCAGCAAAGTTCCCAGTTAAGCAGTGCCCAAGCCTGGTGGAGGCTCTTTCTCGGGCTCCCTGCAGCCAGGACAGGAACAGTTCCAGATAAAAGAGCTTTACACTCCTAAAGAGCATTAAAAATGCCACAGCCTCTGATTCACATTTTCATAGATATAACACTGTCCTCGATGCCTGGGATTCAGGTAAGGCAAGATCATTCCCCCTCAAAGCAAGAGCATCCCATGGTTTGGGAGCTTCTCACCTGGATGCACAGAGATGAGCCAGTCTGGTAGAGAGGCCCCTGGGAAATGCAAATCCACATTCAGCTTTTTATTTCCACATCTATGAGCAAGCTTAAAATCAAAATTTCCACTCATAATAAGCCTCCAAACTCTAATTAAACTGGTTCTTAAAAAAAACCCCAAAAAACAAAACACAAAACCCAAACCACAGAAAAGGAAAAACTGTTTGGCTTTGATGTGCTTCTTTTTCATTAAATACATCTTTTAGTGGTTTCTAAAAGTCTCCTCCCAAGGAAGCAATCACAAAAACCCATTAGGGTTATTTTTATACCATGGTGAGAACACTGAATTACCTTCCTGATGTAGCTCCTGTGTGGGTAAGTGACACAGCCAAGCCTGGATCTGCATGTCCCAAACACCTGCTGGGTTTAGCTGCTCCTCAAAGGCAGTAGTTGGGAAAATGCTGTTCCAGCCATGGCTGGGGTGGGTTTCATACCAGGAACACCGTTCCTCTCAGCAGCTCAATCCCTCGCCAGAAGACTGCCTTGCTCAGCAACAGGTCAGGCCAGCAAAATCCCTCCCAGGCTCCCTGAGTACCAGTGATGGAGGACAAACCACCCCTGGCTTTCTCGGCAGCCCCATTACATTAATGAATGGCACTGCATAAAAAATTGCTGCTGACAACTAAATCCTTTCGTAAGTCAGGATGCTTTTAGACACATCCCTCCAGTCTCCCACCCTCTGTTACACACAAACAGGAGAAAGACTTAGGAAGACCCAAAAATCAGGGTAAATTTGGTCTTTTATCTGAGGCAACTCTTTGTGAATCAGCACAGGAGAACAGTCTGTTCACTTTTGGATGCACTTTTGAGGCAGTTGACTGGACAGCGAGAAAGAGAGAACATCTGCAGATGAACCAGAGACAGGTTTTCCACTGGTACCTGTTGCTGCAGGAAAATTCACAGCTGGGTCAGGAGAGGTGAAAGGATAGAAAACGCCTGTCCAGTTAACATAAATAATTACACTATGCACATACATTTCATGCCATCCCGCTGCCCTCGGCACCACCAGGAACGTTAAGGAGGTGGGAGGCCCCTCTGAGCAGGGCGGTGTCCACAGCTCGTGGAAACGCTCCCAAGAACAGCCTGGGAGGAAGATTTTGACTTTTTAACTGCGGCCATCCCCGGCAGAGTGGCTGATCCTCAGCACTGCAGTGGGGACAGAGCAGCCGGGGGTTGCGCGGGTCCCACTCAGGGGGAATGAGCTGAGGATGCTCAGCTCTCCTCCCTGTGCTCTGCACGTGTGAAACTTTCTGTGTTCCTCCCTCTCAACAGAAAGGTTCCGCCTTTTGGGTGATTTCTGTTCAGCAGCCCTCAGCCACACCACAGCAACAAAAACTTTGCAAACTCCTTGGTACTAAAGCTACAGCCTGTAACCCGGGTCGAGGTTTTATCGGCCATCGAGATCAGAAGGGGAGAAGCACTTGGGAGGACATGAACGGCCAACTCAGCTGCTCGGAGAAAGGAGCTGATTCACGCTGCCAACGCTGGCTCTTACACAGATAATAAACTAGACTGGCCTTTCTCCTGACATCACACTTCAATCAAAAACTTTCTCGCAAAATGTCACTTTCAAAGTTGCGGCTTTAAAAAAAAAAAAAAAGAAAAAAAAGAAAAAGTCTTTATAAAAAATTCATGGCCACAATGATCTGATAATGCAGCTTTCTGATACCAGCAGATGTTTTGTCTAACATGTTCCCTGAAGCTGTACTCTGCCTTCATATCTTTCATTTCCAGTTGCTATCTGCTGACTGTGGGATGTCATGTACGTACCCTATAGCGATGCGCAGCCATCGCAGCTCACACCGCCGCGCGTAATGAGCTGCACAAGATGCTTGTCGCAATAACTCCGCACTTCCCCGACCATATGGAACACAACACTCCAAAGCCCACAGACACTTTTTTTTATTACAGTTCAGATCCTTAAAACATAATCTGTGTGATGTCTAGTGAATGTACGTGAAGAGCTGCTGAAAACAAAGTTAACACTTGTTCACATCATCTGTTACAAATGTCCAATTTGGGACAATAAATTTCCTCGGAACCTGTTCTTTTGCTGACTCGTTGCTTTATCTTTTTTCTCTTTCTCTCACGTCGTTTTTTTTATGAACTATGCATATGTATTAAATGGGATTTGTTGTCCCTAGATACCAATTTGCATAAAGTGCAAGCCATCATTGGTTGGAGAGAAGCAAATTACTTCTCCAGCAAGATCACACTTCTTTTTTTTTTTTCTTTTTCTTTTTTTTTTTTTTTAATTTTAACAAACCGCAGGCAGAGGCTGTTAACAGCACTTAGCCAGATATGCAAAGTATCACTTTTCTCAAAAGCAGCTTGATCAATGAGCCAAAAAAAAAAAAGGAAGGAAGGAAGGGAAGGTATTATTCAGTTAAGTACAATGCAGAGATGTCCCAAGACTGACGCTGTTCACCTGTAACTCGAGCTGCCTGATTCCCAGTAAAACAACAACCCCAGCATGGCTTAGCACTCGGGACACAATGCAGAACAGCCCAACTGAGCAGAGCCTCTCAGGATCACCATTCCACCTTCCCAGTGTCCCTCCCAATGTGCTCCTAGAAGTCCCAAGTGTGCTGGTTCTTTCACATTTGCAGGAGCCCTTCCTGCTCATCCACATTCTGTGCATTTACTCATGTTGGACAATCCTGCAGGGCTGTGCAAACACAGCCTGTCCAATACCCTCCTGATTCCACTGGCTCCCTGGCACAGGGACGCTCCACAGGATGGCAGCTGCCATCCTAGCAGGCCTTGGACAAGGGCAAGCTCCTTGCTTTCCTTATGCTCTTCATTGCACACACCTGGGACACGCTGGCAAGAGCCTGGGCTCGGAGACCGTGACAGATTCCCAGGTTCCAAGCAGCCCTGCAGGAGCCCTCTGCTCCTGGCAAG
Source organism: Corvus moneduloides (assembly GCF_009650955.1). Classification (NCBI taxonomy): domain Eukaryota; kingdom Metazoa; phylum Chordata; class Aves; order Passeriformes; family Corvidae; genus Corvus; species Corvus moneduloides. Next base: position 119,310,474 of record NC_045478.1, read on the forward strand.
GAGGAGAGACAGAGGAGGGGATTTCACAAATTCTTCAGGAATCAGATTACCTAAAGCAAAGCTGTGGTGCACAGGACGATGTAGAAGAGCACGAGCCCACCACTAAAAGGATTTGCAAGCCAGGAGCCAGGCTCAGATACAACATGTGAGAGAATAAAATCACCAAAGGGAACAAATCAGCAAAGGATGCTGAGCTGTAAAGTTTCCAGCTAGGTCTGAACTTCCCAAGAATTTAGTGCTGGGAAATTGCTGGGGGTGCTGCGGAGAACGGGTCCTCTCCAAACATAATCATTTCTTCTACTGAGCTCTCTAAAAATGACCGCAGGGTCTGTCTCTCCCTAAACATTCACTCAGAATTCAATCCCCAATCCATCAATGTGATGTGTTTGGATTATGTTACTTCTGCATTTAATGGACAGATGATACTCTCTTAAGAATGGTTCCTGGGATCACAGAGAACATTGGTAACTGATTGCAGACACAGGACAGTTAATCTGGACACTGGTGGCGACTTGAGGTGTCTCTGAGGGAGCTGTGGGTGCCAAAAGAGCAAATGAGGACGCAGGGTGTGCAAATTCTCAAGAGGGAATCTGTATTCCCTCGCTACTTTAGCATCTATCCAAAGACACACAAATACCCACAGATTTTATGCTGTGTGATGATTTGAGGGTGGAAAAAAATAGTTTCTGTCTGCAAAAAATATTGGCAACTTCCTGCAGCTCTTGCAAAAAGGCTAAAATGCCACAATTTCACACATCTCTGCTATTAATGTGTGCTGCTTTGTTTCCATGTTTATATTTGTCACATTAAAAAGGAATAAAATAGAGTTTAAAAGAAGATCCTGACTCCCAAATGAGCACAAAAGCACAAAGAAATCATGCAAAGATTATTGAGAAAAACTCACAAGAGGGAATTAAGTGGAGGCTTGGAAAATGGGGCTTTTTTTCACAACCAAGGGCACTGTCACTGTTGACCAATGGAATCGCTGTGGGACCAAGAGAAATCCTGCTTGGGACACTCCCTCAGATGGAGAGAAGTGCACAGACCTTGTCTCTCTAAACCTGCTGCAGGAAAGGCAAGAAGGATCCACAGATTTCCCAGGCTTCTCTCGCTGGAAAGCCCTGGAACACTCACCTGGAAGCACAAAGGCTGCTGTGGGTGCCTCAGTGCAGGAGCATCCACAGCCCAGGCCAGCCCATCTCTCTGGATTCAGACATAGCCAAAGGAACCCATTGCTAAGCTGAGCTGAGCCCTGCCTAGAGACCCAGAGCTTGACAACATGCAATCATGGGCTCCCACCACTGCAGCAATTCCACATAAACCCAGGCTTGGAAAGAGGAGTACCAAAAAAAAAAAGTGTTTTTCTCCTTCCTTATCTGTACCCACTCCATTTTACCTAAGGCTTACTATTAGCTCAGCTGGTGATGTCACTTGCTCCACTGGAACCTGTTATCATGGAAGATTCCTCACAGGATTTTCTGTTTTGCCAGAGCCGCTCTTTGTGCAATGCTGTATTTCATTCCATTAGATAAAGGGTTAAGGAATTCACGTTTTACCCATATAGACTAAGTTATACTCCCTGTGGGTTGCTGGCTTCCCATTGGCTGGAACAATGACCTTGGAAACAGACAAAAATGATGCATTGTTGCAATAAATATTATAGCTTGCACCTGTTTCTAATTAAGTCTGCCAAAAATTTTTCAGAGATACTGAAAAGAGAAATGTGTTGGCTTCTAATCGAGTGCTCTTTGCTGTTTGATCTGGATTTTTCAGCCCCCCACATGACCTCGCCTTCTTGGTTCTTGTTTTTCTTTTCAGACTTGTAGAAAGCACGAGATTGAAAGAAGGCTTCTGAAAGAAGAACATCTCTGCCTAAAATCAATTGTGACTAAAAACCTGAAAATGGATGGATTTACACCAGGGCTGAAAGCCATTTATGGCAGGATACCTCAGAAATCTCTAGTATGGATTCTTGGTTGCTTCGGTGTGTTCTGGTCTTCTCCTTTTCCTTCACCTCCTCCTCCTTTTCCTCTCACCTCTTTTAAACTTCCAAACTCAAAACAATCCCTATTGGCAATTGGGATCAGGATCACTGGGAAGCTGGAAGATTTTGCAACTGGATTTCAAGATGTTGCAGAAATAGCTGAGGAAGGATTTTCCTGCTAACGCTCACCAAGGAAACGTAAAGGGAGCAGTGGTCACTTGGCCTTCCAGAGTTAGGGACACCTTGGGAAGTCTCTGGCAGTCACTGCATCCAGCTCCATGGACAAATGCAAATATGTGGCAAATGCTGCCAGTTCTCCTTAACAGAAGAAGTAAGGAAATAAGGAATTACTGTCATCTCCCTTTGGCAAACGGGAACTGGAAGCCAGAGCTCAGCCAACACTTCTGGCTGTCAGTGACAGAAGCAGCCCAGTCCCTTTGGTCCCTGTGGGGTCCCTTTCCTCACGCTGGGATAAGCATTTGTGCATCTGTATTTTGGAACTGATTGAGGAACTTATCCATCTGAAAACTAATCCAGGGAGAAAAAAAAAGCAACAGAGTTTTTATTTCAGCCGCATCAAGTTCCTAATTTTGGTTTGCAGGCAGCCTGGTGGGGTGGGACTGAGCAGCCAGGAGAGAGGAAGTGCAGTGCAGGAATTTTGGATGGAATTACATGGAATCACAGAAGAAACACGTTGTGACCTCAAGCAGAAAGTGTGGGTCTCCAGAATCCACAGATGCCTCTCTCTGTTGTAAATGCCACCAACCTCCCATCCCAGCAGAGCTTTGCTGGCTGGGCACCCTGCTCTGAGCCACGCAAGGGTTCTTGTGCGTGGGCAATGGATCTCAGAAGTGTCTGTCTGGTGGAATTAGCTGACTCTCTGCCCAGCCAAAAATGAATTATTTGGGGGTGGAGGCTGCAAGGGGATTATTTCAGCAGCCAAACTAATGAAGGTGGGATCAGACGCTTAAAAATAAGCATAGACACAAGGAAGGTGTGGGAACGGACGGGAAGGGAAGAGCTCAGCCTGTGCAGTGGGATGACGCCCTGCATCACTATTATGGCATGAGTTTTTTCCAGGAGGAGAGATGGAACTACAGAGATATTTTGCAGGGTTAGCACGTCTTCCTCTGTCTGATACACTCTCTCTTTTCCACTTTTCCCTCGGTGGCAGGTAATAAAATGCCTGCTGGTACCCCCCATGACTGGAGGTACCCAGAGTGGTTCAGCCCATCGTGAGTGCTGTGCCAATCATTTAACAATTCCCACAGCTGCCTTTGTGAGAAGCCTCTCTCTTAAGCCTCTGGTTTAAGAATTTAGAGTAATCATGTAAAAATGATACCCCTGTGCTCTATGATCCGCTGAATCTCACTAATGCCGGATCCCAGAAGAGGGCTTATTAATGAAAAGATGCAATGCCTCTCTCTCTGCTCATGTTTCACATGAATATCTCTCATGGATTCAGCAGTAAAGCGCACTGCTGATAAAGTGAGTATAATGAACCTCCGTGCTCCATGAGAATGGAATCTCGGACTGATGAAGTGGTTACCTGCTCCACTTCCCAGCACAATGGCAGGCTCCAGAGGCACAGGGAGAAGCACCCAGTGCAGCGCTGCCAGCTCCCAAATCCGGGCTCTGCTCTGCCATCGATGCCTTTGGATGTGTGAAGAGATCGGGAGTTTGGAAGGGAGCAGTTCATAATTAGCTGAGAGAAATGAAATTATGTTTTACTGTAAATCACTGAGTCAAGAGACAAAAGGAGGGTTTTAAAGGGACAGCAGCACCTTGAGGCTACTCTGTGTCCTTCCGACATCACATAGGAATCAAAAACCCCGCTGGCTCTCGACACTTCAACAGCTTTCCAGCAAGGACAAGCACCAAGTGTTCTGCAAACAGCAGGATCCTGTTTCCAGCCCCTGACATCTCACTGATTTTCAAGAAGTCACTGAAAATACTTTCAAGTAGTACATCTGTCCTGAAGCTCCTCTGCTAACGGCAGTGGCTTCTGCCATGGAGAATTTCATATTGTTTTAAATCCTTTTGCTGTAGCTGCTTGAAAACACACAAACAAAGTACCCCCCCACACACACACACTAACAAGAAGAAAGGTGGATTCCATGCCTATCCATGGGAAAAGAAAGTAAGTGACTACCCAGAAAGCACTGTGAGGCAAAGAAAAGGAGCAGGTAAAACACTGTAGGCAGCACGGCAGTCAGGCTCTATATTTCTCTGAGGCCCTCTGTGATTTATGATTTCCATTAAAGGGAACAAAAGCCTTACAAATTATCCCTAATCTTAGCATCAGTAGGATGGTATAGGACAAGCAACAACAGTCTGGAAGGTGTCACTCTGATGCATCCCAAAAAACCCACAGAGACCAGGGTAGAGTCCAACAACCAGACTGTATCTGCTCAGTGCATCTCTGATACCGGGCTCACCTCTGCAAAGCCAGCCCCACGCAACCAAATCCAAATTTCCCAAACCTTCTGAACATGGAAAACTATCACAGAGATCGCAGCACTGAAGAGTGAACGTAATCCCACCTCAAACCTTATCTGCCATCCTCTGCATGTTACCAACCCATGGAAAAGGGAGCGTTGTCCCTCACTTTGAGGGGATTCTCTGGTTAGAGGGAGCTCAAACACCCTGAAACTCGGCAGAGCTTAAGGCAGGGGCTGCATTTTGCACGAGCGCCTTGGGCACAACTCCCTGTGTTATTCATTCCTAAATGCCCCGTGTGTTGTCTTTAGAAAGGAAGGCAGCCACACCACCTTTCCGTGTGTGCTTTCCTCCCTTGGCTTTTACATTTCTTCCACACGCAGAATGTACTTAACTCGCTGCTTATTGAATGAAGGATTAGTATTATTTTCCTTCCTCCAGTGAACTTTGTTTCACTTCATCCTGCATACATTTGGCTGGGCTGTGTTTTCCTGCCAGCACACCACTGTTCAGCAAACTACCGTGCTTAAGGCCAGCCAGCTAACACAGTGATTCCTTTTTACTCCCGAGGAGTGTTTCCGTAATCACGGCTGGGCTGGGGGATGAATGACAGTTTACACCAAGAAGCACAAAACGCACTTCCAGCGTTTCCACTTGCTGAGCTGGGATGGAGCTAAAGCAGCTTCAAACTGCCAAGACATTTGAGATATCCAGGGGAAGACACGTTCGGAAATGGAGCCTGCTCCTTAGCTCCTCTGCTAGCACAGATGCTGACCAAGGACTGGGAAGGGAGCTACTTCCCCATCCTCCCTTTTCTGTGCTGTCACATCTCACATTGAGCTAGACTGGGAGCGTTGGAAAAATTAGTATAAAACTAATAGGTAATAAATTTTCAATGGCTCTGTATTTACAGTCTCTCCTTTTTGTTGTTGTTGTGGTTATGATTGGTTATGTTGAAAGGAGAAAAGAAGGGTCTCTTTCCAACTCTTGGAAAACCAGGTTGGAAGTTCCTGTTTCACTGCAGCAATGCAGACCTCTCTGGTGGAAGTGTTTTCTTTTTCTGGTGGAATTATACCTCAAGTCCTGCTAGGTAGCTCTTCTCTTTGTTCCTGTGAGCCAAGATCATGCTATGCCATGCTTATAATATAACCTCGCACTAAAAAGGAGATTACAAAGGGGGCAAAATGCCCTAGAGGATTCCCCTTTATCAGAACCTTCCCTGTCAGTGTGCCTTCTCATTTCCTGAGCTCTTGTCTGATTATTAGTGTACTGACAGAATAAAAATAACCTCATATTCCTACATGAATCATAAATAAAACCCTTTTATTTCATCAAAGAGGCTGGCAGGTTTATAGTCCTTTGCAATGCATGCACGATGTGAATGACATACCTTTAATTTTGCTGACAAGCTTGTCGGGGTCCTAATGAAAAAGAGTGAAAAGTGGGTGACTTCTCTAAAGGTTTAGCAGTTGCTTTTTGGTGAGGATATATATTTCACCTTGCCACTGTAATCAAGGAGCCAACTGATCTTGGTAATGAACTCTTCAATTACAGTCCACTCCTAACTCTTCAGGAATGCCGAGGCAACAATACCACAGTGATTATTGCCAATATTACAGATTAAAGCAACCTGGGGGGAATAAAGAGGGGGAAAGGGGAAAGAAAACTTAAGCAGGGTCTGTGGTAGAGCTACAGGTACCAAGGCACATCAGCAATGATCACATTCCAGGTTTTGGTCATTCTAGATTTATATCCCTGCTGTACACCAGCCGGTAATAAAATCACCATTCCCACCTGGATTCTGACAGTCCATATTCCTCCCCGTTTGCTCAAGCGGACACTTTGCTTTTAGAAACCAATATCAAGAACGGTAGAGGTTACCTTGGGACAGCCCCATCAAAAAGGAGAGAATAGTGCAGAAAATTCCTTTTGGTGACAAACAAACTTCCTGATAAAGGTTGCACAAAGAAAGAACTGTCCAGGTACCCAGAAAACAATCAGAAAATCTTTCCTGTTTCCAGTCTTTCAGAAAGTGAAAAGGTTAATTGCTCTCAAAGAGGGAGGCAAACAGTTAAAATATGTATTTTTAGCAGTATTGAGAGTTCTTTCCCCTTCTTCAACACATCCTTTCTTATTTCTCCTCTCCTTCTTCTGTCTCCTATTTTGCTTATGTAGAAGTCACAAAGAACACAGGGCCCTAAGTTTGCTTTCCGACCACAAACAAATCATCAAAGCCACAACCATTTTCCCTTTCATAAAAGGATTCCTGATTTTTTTGGAAGTGTCTCAGGTCTTCACTTGATAATTCTGAAAGAAATTAAGGGAATAGGACAGCTTTATTTGATCTCTTGAAGCTTATCCTTCTTTTTTGGTGGCAATTCCTGTCTTTAGCAATACCTCACCAGAGAAATTTGGGATTTGGCAAGTTACACTGGCCTGACTGCTGCTCCTTTTTGGTTTTTATTTTTTTGGTTTTGGTGGGGATTTAGAGGTGAGGATGCTGAAAGAGAAAATGACAGGGATGTAACTAAGGTCATCTGAATAGAGAAAGAAACAGGGGTTGTGTATGCAGGACTGTGCATACACGGGGAGGTGGGGCAGATAAAAGGGAAAAATAATATGGACTCTGGATCCAGACTGCTATCTTGACAGGATTTTACAAGATTCCAGAGCTGCACTTTTAATTTTCATTACTTTCCATCTTCCTTTGATAAGCTCAGGAGCAGTATCTAATTTTATTAGGCGCTTTTCATCAAACGTGGATATCTTCCTTCCTCCAGGGATTCCCTAGCCACAAAAACATCAGCTTCTGTGAAACATTACCTAATCCCAGTTAGAGTTACTTGACCCTAGCAAGCTAAGAAATAAATTTTACTCTTCATGAGAGTCCTACTGTTTACACTCCAGAAAAAAATTCTTAGATCTCAAAGTTTTCAGAGGAAAAACATATTTCATAATGCCAGAAAACTAGCCTTAAAGACCTGGGCCATAGAGGCCTGAAACTGTTTCTTGTTTCAAATTAAATATGCTGACAGACTTCCTCCTCACTGTGGCTGACGCCAGGGCCTGAGTTTCTCGGCATAAAATCCAAATGGGTGAGGGCACGAGCCACATCCAGTCCCACATCACTACCTCTGGCCCTCTGCCTTCCCCATGAGGCTGCTCACAGAGGAAACTGGTGAGAATCAAAGCCCTTCTCCCTGCCCAGAGCAGAACAAACTCCTCAGCAGGAGGCTCAGGGTTTGGTGAACCTCTCAGAGCGAGGGTTTGGGTGGTGAGCGACTGCACCAGCGGGAAGATGCTGCTGGTGGCAACCACCACAACCCCAATGCTTCGGAAAACAGTGGACCAGGCGCTCCAGCTGTACTGCTGTCACTTGTTCAGCTGCTTGCAATGTAAGGCCTTGCTACAAAAGGTTAAGAAAAGACTCATATACTCCAAAACTATCAGTTTGTCATCACTATTAATAATACTTTATAGTACTTAACATGTTACTTTTCATCTTCAAAGCACTTTGCAAATATTAATTAATCCTCACAATCTGCCTGTGGGGTAAGCAAGTGCTGCTGCTTCCAGAGCTCAGGCACAGGGTTAGCTGACATTCCCAAGTCCAGAGGGTCAGGATCAGCCTCTGCATGTCCTGCAAATGCCCAAAATATTTAAAGATGGTGTTACCCCTTCTCTTAGATGGGGGTGGTGAACATGTACCACTTTTGTTGCACATGAGATGCTTCCTTAAAGCGCTGGCTTGAACTGACAACTGCAACTTGGACAAGGCTGCAGCTTTCTCCCCTCCCACGTATTTCTGCATTGCTGGAAGAGGTGGGCAATTACTGCCAGCTGATTAAAGGTCTAGGCTCATGGAGGAGTTCTAAAACTACTCCCCAAGCCCTGCTTTGCGGTGGAGAATTGTGTGTGCGTACACAAGAGTGATCAGAGTGTCACAGCTTAAAGAAGCAGCAGATTTCTTTAAGGATTTACCAGCCCACCATCACTAAGACATAACAAAAGGAAGAGTTTCACTGAAAGCAGCATGTTTTTGCGAGGACTGATTAGCCTAATGTTTGGGCTTTCTTCACTTGTGGGTTTGGGTTTGTTGGTTTCATTTTTAAACAACTTCCAACACTTTCAGTGCTAACAACGGAAGGAAGGTTTAGAGGGAAGGACAGGCCCATGATGTGGTTTTATTTGTCCATGCTTCTTTGAGTTGGTAAATCACACTGCATTGCTTTATTGAGTGTCCCTTTAGGAGTATATTGGAAAAAATTCTATCTGCCACAATTAATAGAGTGCCTAGTGCATCACACGGCACAGCCCCAGCGTCGGAACTCGGCATTCTCCGGGAGCCCTTTGGTCCCACACTGGATGCCAGAAAGGATAGTGGCTGTGACATGTGATACAACTGCTGATAAATGATGGTGATAATGCAGAACAAAAAGGCTAATGAGTTCTCCCCAACACCATGCTACTTTCATGAAATGAATGTGATGATGGCCCTATTTTCTATTTTTTTCCTTTTTTTTTGGCTAGTCAAGTTACTTATCCCTGTACCTGCATCTTGGTTTTATCTTGTCTGCACAATGCCATGGAGAGAGAGCCAAAATTAATGTCAGCATCTGCCTTCACTTTTAAACTATAAAAGAGCCTTTGAAGGTAGGTAGAGTAAACCAAAGAGGCCAGTAACTAATTATAACCCATTGTACTGGACTTTGGGAATAATGAATAGAAGCTATTCCCTGTGCGCTTAGCAGAGACAGTGGTGCCTTTGTGGTGAGGGAGATCCCTTCACTGGACCAGAGAGAGGAGAAATGGGATTGTTAATGTATGTAAGAGGCAGGAGGATTTCTATGGTGCTCTTTCACTGCAGAGGCAGAAGGGAGCAGAGCCAATCATGGGAAGCGTAAAGGTGTGAAGGCACAAAGATGGAGAGTTGATTAAAAGCACCGTGGGGAGCACGGGCGAACAAATCAATGGTAATGATGGAATTATGCCCGAGCGGAACCCAACAGTCTGCGGTGTCCTGGTGACTCGGAGCTGGGGATTAAACGCTGCAGGAGCAGAGCCGGCCCTTGTCCAGCCTGTCAGCACTCAGGGATGGGGTGATCGATGGGATGGGTTCTGCTGCACATGGGGTAAGAGCTCTGTCGGGGAAAGCCCAAGGCCAGCACAGGCACCTCTGCACCCTGTGAGGTGTGGGAGTGGAATCCTGCCCAGGGTGCAGGAGCAGTGGGGTTGGGATGCCCACATGGCTGTCACGCCTGGAGCGGGACAGGGCTCAGCTGGGGGAGCAGAAGCACGAGGTAAGAAAAGGTAAAAGATGAGGAAAGGGGCCCTGAGGGTGCTCGGTGACGTCAGGGAGGCAGGGGAGGAAAGCCCCAGAGGATCCCGGTGGTGCAGGGACATGAGCGGCACTGGGGACACGAGCAGCACTGGGGGCTGAGTGGGGCAGCTGGGCAGGGGCTTGGAGGTGCTGGCAGGAGCTCAGGGAGCACAGATCAGAGCTGGCTGCAAAGGCACTGAAAGAAAGACCTGGAGCAGCCTGCAGGGAGGGAAGAGAGGATTGGAGCAGCTGCCAAGATCAATGTAGGCCTGCCTGTAGCTGGGGCAGCAAAGGCTGAGGGCTGTCTGCCCTCCCTGAGTTTGCCCTGCTGGCACTGACACCTCTACGAGCAGAATTATACAAACACAGCCTGGGTTCCCTTCTCCTCTACTCTTTTAGGGATTCCTCTGCTGCTTTGAGGCACACATCTTTATGCACATAAATATCCCAGAAGTCCCTATCCCTACAGCAGAGTCACTAATCCCACCTGACTTTGTGGTTGGTGACCTCAGGAGAGAGGATCTGGGGACCATCTGCCTGCCCCAAGTTGGTCACACAGTGTTGCCAGAGGGGAATTCAGATGGGTGAAGGATGAGCCTAGGAATAGAGCCTGTCAGGACAGAAGTCTGTCCACAAGGGACTATGCCAGAACATGAAGCAACCCAGAAATTTTCTCTGATGGCATCAGCCACACCAGCCCAGAGTCAGCTGCAAGGGCAGCGCCGCCCATGTGAGGAATGCAAGAGGACAGTTTGACCTCAGGTGTTGCATGACAGGAGATCCTCCCACACCACACAGCTAGAGCCAGACCTTTAGCAAACATAAGGGCCACCATGCCCGCCCTTTTGGCACGACCTCACGGTGAAATAAGTGAAAGCTAAACATTTTCGAAGTCAAATATTTGCCCAGTGGTGAAACAGGCCACTGCAGCCAGAGAGAAGCTGTTCCTAGGTGGCCTCAGCCTGTGCAGATCCTAAAGGACTGCTCTGGTGGTCTCAGTTAAGAGACCTTCAGATTGCTGGAGTCTACTTGTGCTCAGGCCAGCTGGGGAGGAGAGAGCCAATTTTAGTCATCCAGAGTCTCCAGAAATAAAATTCTCGAAAGGAAAAGACAAAGGCTCATAAGTAGAAAACGCACAGATTCTTTCCAAATGGTCTTAATGAAGATTATTGAAATATGGAGAGTTAAAATATCCCATATGTTAGCTCCCTTATGGATCTCTTATACAGACTCAAGCCTGAGCACAAACTAATAAACCCCTTATCAAGAGAGGAGCTCAATAGCAAAAAGCAACAATCTGGTGTTTGGCTGCTTCTTTGCTTTTTCCTAATAATAATGTGTGAAAAGCCT